>NC_051189.1:86728854-87031884 GCF_015220075.1 Falco rusticolus
CAGATCCTGGTGCACAGTTCCACCACTTCAGCCTGAGTTCACACCCACCCCAGCCTTCTCCTCTTGCAGCCTGCACTCGAGCAAAATTGTTTGTGCACTAAAAAACCCACCAGCACAAAGAGCCAGCCGCCCACCCATGCTCTCAGCCTGCCACCAGGGTAGAGAATCCCATCCTTAAGGACGCAGCCTTGAACAAAAGCCAGGGAAATAAAAAAACAAAACAAGCTCCTCTGCAGCCTGACCTTTTATTGTCTGTCAGGGGCTGCCAAACCAAACTGCGCTGCGGGTCCTTCCTGTTCCTTGTATCTCGTCCGAGATTCCTCCCCACCCTGCTGTGGCTCATGCGGTGTCAGCCCCAGCTGTGTCATCGGCTCTCCCCAGAAGTGAGGAATACATTGGGGGGATCCTCGGGATGCTGTGGGCAGCTTCCTCTTCCTCCATCCAGGGAAAGGGTCCTGGGGATAAAGCTCGGTGGAGGGTGGGGTCTGCAGTTCCTGGCAGGCAGGACAGTGAGCAAAGGTGGAAAAGCATCTGCAACCTTTCGGGGCTGGCCACATGGGAAGGACCAGAGGGGACATGTCAGGTTTTAATAATCTTCTCCCCTCCAGGGCCCACTGAGGCCACTTCAAGAGGGGAAATAAAAAAAAAAATAAAAAATTAAAAAAAATATTCCTCCTGTGAATGTCTGGTGCCAGCTGCCAGAAGAAAAGCTTGGCTCTGGTCTGTGCTTGCTCCAGCAGAGCCTGTCTCTCTTTTGCTGCCCTTCACATTTCCCCACACCCCCGCCCCGCTCGCTTGCGAACTCCTGAGGACACGAGCTGAGTTCAAACATCTGAGAGCCCTTCGCCTGGACGTGGCAAGCCATGCCTTCCCTGCCTGCAAGCATGCAGCCAGGGCTTGTCCACATTAGACAGAGCTGACTGCCTCTAATTAGCAGGGGGTGATAAATCCAGGGGGGAGATGACAACCCGGTGGGATGAACCCAAGCATCCTGCCCTTTCAGTTCTCTTCCTCCCATCGCACACGGCTGGGCTTGCCCAGTCCGATCATCTCCTGTGGCAGTAAGTCACCCCCCCACCCCACCCCTGATGGATGGGGAGTGAACTCGATGGCTGTGCCTGCAGCCCCATCTGATGGACTAACTAAATGGGGCATTTGCTTTGTGCCTTCCTGTTGGGAAGCAGAGGTTGTCCTGGACTCCCTATCCTGCTGGTGGTGTAAGAAGATACCATGACGTCTCCCCTGTTAGACCACGGAAGGGTTCAGCCACATTGTCCAGAATGGACATGCAGTGCCAGCTGGCCTGGGACCCTACATCGAGCACCCCTTTGGTTTGGTAGACAGCTTGGTTGAAGAACTACCTGGTCTCATGGTTTACTTCAGTGTCTGTGTCTCCTCCTGCAAAACAGGCTATTGCAATTGTGAACGGGATTTGCGCAAATTGGCATCCTGCTGTGGACAGCCAAGAGAGGTGGTTCCCAGCTTGTACCCCTCCATAAGCCTTGGTCCAGCCCAGCACAGGAGCGTGGGAAGGGCTGGTGTACCATACATGAGGCTACATGGAGACCCCAGTACCAACAGCTGAGGGAGCTGTCAGTGAGAGCTCTGGCACTAGTTTGACATGCATGAGCCTGGCAAGGGGCTAGGTACGCTGAGAGGTAGTAGACAAAGCTGAGCAGGTTGGGAAAATGGCCAAATACGGAGCTGTATGGGGTTTCTGCCAGCCCTCCCCACCATGGCATGAGGAGACAGTCCATGTCTACAGATTGATGCATCAGCTAGGTGGCACCTCATTCCCAAAGCCATGGTCCCACCTTTCCACCTGTTCTTGCTCCCAACCCACCCCAATATCTCCTGCTCACTGTACTTCCATGCTCCTGTCACCAGCCCCCACTCTCCCCAGCGAGGGCAGGGCCCTGCTGACCTAAAATGCCACCTCTGCACATTTCTATCTGGGAGAGCTACTGATTTAGGACAGGCTTCAGACAATACCTCTTACACCTGGGCCTTCCAGGGTGGCCAGGCAGAGGCAGGTACCAGGGTAGAGGAGCTCCCGTGGATGGAGAGGCACAGCTCAGCATGTTTTTTCACCCGTGATTTCAGTGAGGCTCTGCCCTGGATCCTGCCAAGCACAGGGAGGGCCCCCTTGGTGCCACAGTCCCCAAGGGCAGTGGCTGATTTTCCCGTGCAGATCTGGAGGGAACATCATCTCCTTGAGGGCTCTTCTACTCAGCATCATTTGGTTGAAACTGCCCAAGATGATTCACATAAATCTTGCTTCTTTAGGAAAACAAGGGAAAAAAGACAGGGTGTGGTGTAAAAGCAGCTTGTTGTGCCAAGTGCATCCCTGCTGGGCTTGCAAAGCCTTCCCTGGTGTCTTGCAACCCTGCTCTGTCACTGGCGCTTTTGGGAGACCGTAAACCATCATGGGACTGGCATGGTTTTGGGGACCGCCAGCCCCAGGAGTGATGGAGAACAGTGTCTGCTCTGCAGACCTACACAAGCTGCTCTGAGCCCAGCCCTGCTGCTGGCCAGGGTGGAAAAGCTGTGAATTCATCCTTCTCCAAGGAGAAAACAGACTCACGACCGTTTCTCAGCTCTGCCCCCCTGAAAGAAAAGTGTGCACCTCACCGGGGGGGGTTCTTCACAGCCTTGTACAGCCATGCTTTGGTTTATGGTGCATTTCCCATTGCACCAAACTTCCTCGCAGGGGAAATCAAAAGTGAGAGAGGATGTAGGAAAGTGCAAGCCTCAGGTTCGCTCTTAGGCCAGGGCGGGATGCATGCTGGAGAGGGGAGGAAAGGAAGAGCTGCAGGACGTGGCTGTATAGTGATGCTCTGTTCATATGGGGACAACTTGTTCTGAGCTGGAGGCACTTCAGATCCTGCCAGCAACCTGGGGAGGCAAACATCAGTGTTGGAGGAGGAGGCAGCAGGTGAGGGTATGGGTGCAGAGCCAGCGAAGTCGGGAGGCTTGGGATGTAATCTCAACTCAGCCACTGATCTGCTGGCAAATCAGCCCTCCTCTTTTGGAGCAGCCTGATTGCTTTTTTAGGGGCGCAGTTTGGGCTGTGGTGGGGCAGTGGCTGGCACAGTGGGGATGGCCGGGATGTGAAAACTGCAGGTCCAGCTGTCCTTAGCTCGGCCTGGTTCCAGCCTGGCCGTGCACAGTGCATCAATGACCTCTTCAGGAACCATGCAGCACTGTCGCTCCCTGCACAGAAGGGACAACAGGGCGGATTCCCCGTGCAAGACAACCAGGGCAAGTGCCTAAGGCAAACTGCCCGGACTGAGTCAAGAAAGGGAGGCAGAAGGGCTGTAATTCATAACAAAGCAAACTCATTTCCCCTTCTTTCCCCTCTACCAACCTCCCTGCCAGAAAACAGTGGGGAAAACAAAAGGCTAAACAGAATAAAAAAGTCTGAGACTACCCTGGAGCAGGTCCTTGCAGCTCCAGTGGGAGTGGATTGCCCCTGAGCAGATCCTACAACACTTGGACAAAACCAACCCAACCATCTCCCAGGCGGGCCAAGTGAATGGCAAGTACATCAGCAAAGTTGGCAGCTTTTTCATGAGTTCCTTTAAGCAGAAAAATGATAGAATTATTTCCAGGCTTAATTAAACACACCAAACAGTCATTGTTGAGAACTTCCATTGTCCTGTGCTTTCATGAAATCTAAGAGTGGTAAAACAGGTCCATTTCTCAGAATGGGAGTAACAACAAAGTGAGATTTGCCCTGCTCCAGCACCACAGACCCAGCCCAGACCTTCTACAAGAACAAAACACACATTGCAAAATTTTTTTTCTGTTGGTATAAGAGGGACCTAGGGATGCAACAAGCGCTTTTGCAGTGTACCCTTTCGAAGGTGCATCTCATGCCAACCGCAGTCGGTATGGTGTCCTCTGGGATCAATAATGTCCTGTTGGCTGCTGACAGCTTGCCACAGCCCAGTAACAGAAACAAGCCTGTGGTGGCTTTAGGCAGGAGCAGGGGTGGCTGGAGGACTCGTGTGAAACATCTTTCTTTGTCCAGGAGCTGGAGTGTCACCTCCTGGGGATAGGCAAGTGACATTGGCTCTGGCATGCACTTCTGCAGAGCCTGCCGCACTGACCTCCAGGGTGGGTCAGTTTGGAGATTGCTGATAGCTGCCTAGGGCAGCCTACCCAGTGGTAGAGCTGAGGAGTTCACCCTGGGCTTTCCAAATACTGGGCCCTCATTCCTGTAGGATCTCAGACTCCCTGGCTTTTGATTAAGACCAAGGTATATCCAAGACTCATGGCTTGAAGATGTCAGGGATGGGCCATGGCTAGTCATCTGGACACTGGAATGTCATGAGGCTGTCCTCCACATCTCCTGCCTTCCTGGCTCAGATGGATGCCACCAATGTGGTTAACCAAAGCATCCAGCACCATGGCTCTGGGACACATGGGCGGGAAGACACACATCAGCTTGAAGCTAAGAACCTTCCACATGCTCCTGTCTGGATGGCCAAGGTCTTTCCTGGTCCCTGACACCCCAGGGCTCTCAGATTTCTGCTGTAGACTCAGAGGAAGTCCAGTACCCACAGGGAGGTTGCAAAGAATATTTTTGAGTGTTTCTCACCTGCTACTCCAGGCTCTGGCAGAATTGCAGCCATTTATAGCAAACTGGTGCTAGAAAACCTGCTGGTGTAAGACAAACAGCCCTAGGGTGAGGGTGTCGTTGTCCCAGATGGAGCCATGCATAAGGGCATGAAGCTGCTGCAGGCATAGATCTACTGGTCCCTCACATTTGTGCTCTAGTCTGTAGAAGGGTTTCTTGCAACCTGGAGCAGAGCAGATTCACTAAGGATGGTGGAAGGACCCAGTGCGTAGCAAGCAGTATTGCTGTTGCCAGGTCTCAGCTGTGAGAGAACCAAGGTAGCAAATGACAGATCTCCATAAGGTCTCACCATGTGGTATTGGAGGCACTGATGTGCTGCCTTGGAGGTAAAGAAGACAAAGCAACAAGGGCAGCAAGCTAGGAGACCTCCCATCTCATCTGAGAGTGGCCCAGGACCAGAGGAAATGTTGCCCAGCACTGCCAAAGACTCACTACATCTCTGTCCCTCGGCCTCATGGTGAGTTCCAGGAGCAAGTAGTTAAAGGAGCTTATTCTTGAAATAACTTCACTGCTGCTGCCTTTGGAGCAGCTGGACAAAACCCTTCTTGAAGTCTGTCAAGACCATCCCAAGCAATTATGCCTGGGTGCCAGATTTTAAGAAGTCTAGTGGTCTCCAGATCAGTGGTCCTAGAAGGGTGCACAAGAAAGACTGTCCTTCAGAGATTTTCCAGGAGTCGTCCCACATCACCTTGAAGGTACGTTACTTTTACTGAAGCCATACGCCTCGCCTTGGACCTTCAGTGCACCTCAGATAAAGTGTTCCTCAGGGAGTGCAAAGGCTGGGGAGTTAGGAGTTGTCTCCTGACGGGCATTTATTAGTAGTAATGTACAGAAGGTGTCTTTCCCAGCCTTGGATCAAACACAACACAGGCAGGGTATACCGCAAATGAACCGCAGCTGAGCAAAATTACTACCTACCCTCTCAGCTTGCAGGTGGGGCTGGATGTTCATGGGTGCCTAGATCAAACTGGGTAATGGGAGCTGAAACCCATCAGCTACCTTGTGAATTTTGACTCAGGCCTTTTTCTCCTGTAAGTCATTTGGACTCATTACTATGGTGTCATTATTTGGGGAGCTGCCATTGAAAAACTGGTCCCACCACGTGGCGAGACAGATAGATGTGAGCAAAGACCTTTGATTTTTTTGGCCTTTATCTAAATTACACTACTTGAATGCTCTTGGGAGTTTTTCTCTGCTTTTCTTCTACTGCAAATGGAATGGGTATTTATAGGTAGCCATATGATGTGCTTGCTTATCGGGCTAATAATTACTGGGAAAAGATTAACAAAGGGCAGATATTTGAATAGTTTTTTGAAGTCCATTTTTTTTTTTGGTTAAACTAAAGAAGTGGTTGAGTGCCTTGACTGGTGCACCAGCCACTCATTGGATCCATAAGATTTGTGTTTCCTATGTTCTTGGACTAAGTTAACCAATATTTACAGGCTGAGGCACAGATTCAGCAAAGCACTCAGCTGTGTGCTTGAATCTCCTTGGCCTCAGTGGCACTTAAATGCAACCTTGTGCAACTTATTGAATTTGAGGACCTTGGATTTTTTGGATAATGAAGACATGTGTCATTGCCAAACTAAGGCTCGCGAAGTTACATTGCTAGCACAAATCTCTTTATGCGTTTTGATCTCTCTGAAATGGTGAAAAAGTAGTTGACTAGGTGATTTTCACAGGTTTTTACCTTTTTTTTGTGGCAGTGTTGTTGATTTTTAAATGACCTGCATGAAAATCTTTTAACCTGGATTCTGAATTTGGGGGGTTCACACTTTCTTTATTTGCTTTTTTTGTGGTGCTGGTACTGCTGCAAGGTAATCAGGAGATTTTCTCACATCCACCAGGTGAAAAAAAGATTGCTGAGAAACTCTGATGTCCCTTTTGTGAGTGAAAATGCAGAAAGACTCAAATCAGCAGGTGCTGGGGGGGTCACTTCTCTGCAGGGCTAGTCCATCGCTCAGTGAGGCTCACAGAGCACCTCAGGAGATCAAACTCCACTTACATCCACTTTTATATTCTTCTTTCCTTGCTCTTGCACTCCCTCTGCTGATCCAAGTGACCTATTAGAAAGGAGAAATGCTCATGCCAGAGCTAAGCAAAGTGCAGGGTGAAAACAGCTGTATCGCAAAACCCAAACCAGCTCATCCCAGATGGACGTTATCTGAAGTTCAGAGGGCAGAAGGGAAAAACCATAGTGAGACATGGAGATGTGGCAACTACAGTCCCAAAGCTGGGGGGTCCCAGCGGTCCCAGCCTAAGCTGAATGTCTTTAAAACACCAGATTCCTCCGCATTGAAGCCCCCATCTCTGGATAACCTCAAAAGTGGTAGCAGCTTCTTCAGTGGGCCAAGACCCCACCTACAGAGTTGTCTGAGTTAGAGTTGAGCTCCCTCTTCTCTCCAGCAGTGGCCATAACAGAGGTCATAGGATTCGTGGGATAATTCAGGCTTGGAGGGACCTCAGAAGGTTTCTAGTCTGACCAGGTTGCTCAGAGCTTTCTTCAGTTTGATCCTGAAAACCTCCAAAGATGCAGACTACAAAACCTGTCCCAGCGTTCGACATCTTCACAATCCAGCTAGATCTGCTTCAGTCCCTCTCTAAGATAGCACCAAGATCTTGAGCTGGCACAGCCACAGCTGTATCAGGCCATGGACGCTCCTGCACATCTGCTTTTGTTACCACTAAAAGAAGTTCTTCTGGATATGGAAAAAAAGCTTAGCTGAAACTCTGGAAACAAGCAAGTGCCCAGTTTTAGAAAGTAAAGCTGCCAACCCCCTTTCCCTGGTGCATTCACGCACCAAACCAGTGGTCTCCAGAGCTGGAAACCAGATCTCCAGTGATTAAATAGAAAAGACCCTTTGGTCATGGCTGGTACAGTCTCACCTTTGCAGGTCTCAGGCCCATAGGACCCATCTCCCACCACCAATAAATGTAATGTCATCAGAGAAAGGAGACAAGGTCTTATACCAGTGCCAGAAGCTTGCCCCTTCAGCTTGCCCCTTGAAGGGCTTCAGTTTCAGGGGACCCTTTACATGGTATCACCCCCCGGGCTGAGATGCGGTGACCAGGGTTGGAAGGGCAGGAGGCAGCTCTTCACTCCTCCATCTCTGTCTTCACAGAACAAAGATTTCCACGACTCCCTTTTCCTCCCCCAGCCCTGTAGTGACAGCTCAGGTCATGGTGGCAGCCCAAAATACCCAGGAGGAGATGAGGTAGCAAGGGGACAGGTGGGATTCACCTTCCTACACCCTCTCCAAACCATGACCAAAGACATGTGTCTGTCTGTCACCTACCCTCCTCTGTGGATGCTTCTTGGTCCTTTGAGGTGAACTTTGGCTCTACCAGCACACTGGACGCCTACCCCTCAAAAATTAACCCCCAGATAGGAAGCTTCATTGTTCAGCTCTGGAGGCAAACTCTGTAGGCCAGAAGAAACAAAACCCACAGGGGCCCAGTTAACCTTTCCCCAAACTGCTTTGTCTTTCATAAGTCAAAAAGATAAGAACTAATGGTAGTGCTGGGATGCTGGGGAGAAGCAGAGAATTGCTCTGTGTGTCCTTTTGGAGGTCCCAAAAGGAAAAGGTCTCTGACAAGGAGTTTATTTTCATTAAAAATGACAGGTCCGGCTCAACCAGTCAAATAAACAAAGCAAGTCTGTAGAACAGCAAGTGCAAAAGGTCCTGGGTTATTTATAAAGAGCTTTAAAGTATATTAGGCCTAACACCAAGATAAATCAACCCTGCTAGGATTCCAGAGGCATATCACATGTGGTTCTAGCTGTTGTCAGCTTTGTGCTGGAATATATTTAGCGGCCTGTTATCTTCCAAACCCTCACTGGTTTTTCCCTAGTGACTCCCCTTTGAAAATTAATACATTGAGACCAGACACAAGTTCCTGTCTCCAGCCACATATGGACCAGCTCAAATCCTTCAGAAACATTCAAATCCTTGCCATTGCAATCAACAGGTATTTTTCTGCCCAGCGTGTCGCAGGATGGTGAAGAACTCTGTTCAAGACCAGGTTTGAGCCAACACATTTCTTTTTCTGAGACATCTTTTACAGTGCAAAGTGTCACCAACTTCTACCACTGTGAACTTCAGTTCAAATAAATCTGAGGAATTACTTCTCAGCTGGTCAGAAGGAAGATGAGGCCGTCTGGGATCTCGTGGGGCTTGTTCACATGGCTGGTTGAAGACCCTGCAATCCAACTAAATAAAACATGAGTGATTTGTGAAAGGGACAGTCGGAGTTGGCTCTGCTCCCTCTGGCCTCTTGAGATGCACAAATCTGGGAACCAAGGCAAGCCACAGGAGCAAGGGAGGTGAGAGGAAGGCTCAGGATAAAAGCTGGCTCCTTCACTTTGAGAACTGAGCCCAAAGCTCATAAAGCAGCTGAAAGAAAATTAAAGTTCTAGTCCTCCTATGACACAGAAATACCTCATTTTCCAGCAACCAAATCTTCAGGTTCAGACCCTGGGCAAAGCTAGTACTGGGAAATAGCCACATTCGTCTGATGCTGCTGGCTCAACCTGGCAGTTCAGATCACTCCTTGAAGTGGCATTTGGCACAGGAGAACTTCTTGAGTGCTTTCTTCTCCAGTCCCACCAGCACAACTCAGTACTTTCCTAGAGCCAGCACCCAGCCCAAGTCCAGTATGACATGGCATGTCCAGGACTGCACAGAGTGGAAGAGGATTTCAATTGGAGATTGTCTACGGAGTTATCTACATGTAGATGTTTACTGCATGTGAGAGGTGCAATCTAGTGCCTTCACACAGGTGTTTCATACCATACAGGGTATTCCCACTGACCTTCAGCTGCCAGAACAGCAGGATATGGGTGTCCTATGGGTCTATCTGGCCTTCCCTGTATATCTCTTGGGTACTGTGAGGCATCTTAAACAGTATCAGATGTTTAGGCAACTGCATCACTCTCTGTGATTCCCTAGAAACTTGGGAGAAACTTGTCCCATTTAGGGCCTTGCACTGTAAAGCTAGGGATCATCCCATTTCTAAGTCTCATTTCTGGCTTTTACTGCTCCAGCTCTTGTTCAGAAAGGATGGCACGCCAGGGAAGGGGATTTTGGGTAGAAAAAAACCGTTAGAGCAATGTTCAGACAGGTGACCATCCTTGGGATCCCAGTTCACCTGCCAAATAACTTGGCTGTTTGCTTCAGCAGGGATGCACAATCTGGAAAACTGGATTCACTCTTTCAGAGAAGTTTCACAACAGGCTTTTCACCTTCATTTCATGATGAGATCAGATGCCTCTGTGTGCCCTTGCATGGGGAGGTGACGATGTTCTTTCATAATCACAAAGCCAAGGCCAACATCCTAGGCAGTTTTTGAAAGGGAGCGCAGAGAGAGAAGTACCTGATTTGAGGAATCCTTCAGATTTGCTTTTTGATGCCAAATGCCTCAGCTGTTTTCAATTTATTGAAATTAACTTCAGTTTAGTAACATCCAATAATTGCCTAATTGGTTTGAACTAATTGATTACATACAGCCCACAAGATGCCAGCTGGTGCCTCCTGCCTTTCTGAAAAGGCTGTGGGAATTGTTTGCAGGAACAATGGCTCAGCAGGAAAGGCAAGTTTTGCAAAATCAAGTTTCACTGTGAGAAAAAACTGTGGCTTTGCTCAAGTAATTCCTTTTTTTTTTGTTTATTTGTTTTTTCTTCCCAGAAAACTCAAATCAAATATCTTTATTTGGATTAGTTTAGTGCCAGACATTTGCTTTTAACTTTGGCTGGGGCCATGATACATAGAGCCCCAGCAAGCTCCTTGCTCCAGTTGAGCTGTGCTGGTGATGCCTGTGAACACAGCTCCCCCTTCCATTTAGCCAGACAAGAAGCATATGAAAGCACTGAGACTCAGAAAAATAAAATTTAGCTGTTGGGCCTTATATAGGGACTTGTGTAGTCTTTTGCCCTCATGAATAGGCAGTGAAACTGTTTTTTCCAGGGTGACACAGAGCTCTCCATCTTAAATATAAAAGTTAAAAGACCATCGGTCTTAAAGACAAGAGTTAGCTAAATTTTAGCAGTCCCGTGGACTCAGATGCTCCTTATGAAAAACTGGAGTCCAGCCTCCATTGCCAATTGCTTTTCTTTCTTTTCTCCATCTCTGCACTCAGCAACTTGCCGTTTGATGCCCCAAATATTTATGAGGGGAGGATAAGGCTGGAAAACGCTAAGAATCTAGGTGATCTTATGCCGTTCAGTCCAGCAGGGCTGGCCTGGGACCAGTAATGCCAGCATTGCTTTGACCAGCTATAAAATCCCAGGCGAGTGTTTTGATGCTGGAGCTGCTCACAGCCGGTTAATTCCTGGAAACTTGCAGCAGATGGCGGTGCCAGCCCATCTCCAGCTTTCATCTCTTCAATAACGGGAAAGGCAAGATCCGAAACATCCCTGAATTGTTTGGGGTTTTTTTTGTGTTAATGGCTGATAGAGTGCCTGAGCCATGCAGATGTCCCAGTGCAACAGTCCATGCTAAGGTGTGCCTCCTTGGGCACCCTCTGCTGTGTCTTGCCAGTATCCTGGGAGGAACAGATAGGTAGGAGAGAAAACAGCCGTTAATATGTTCAGGACAAGGATCCATTTATAGACATGAAAGTGTGGCTGAATATAAGGGGTCAGAAAAGTGTGGGGATGGAAGGTGCCAAAAGCAAGGTCAGGGCTGAGCAGCACAAGCTGTCAAGAAACTGCCTGGTCCATTGGCGTAGTAGATATTCCCCACCGCAGTGGGGTTACAAGCAGCTTGTACAAAGCCCTCATAAATGCACGTCTCTGGTCGCTGATCTCTGCCACCACATTGCGGCACCCACTTTGCAGTGATGCTAACCAAGTTTTGTTGTCTCTGAGTCTTTTGGTGCACCCCACTCTTGGAGACAGGCTGCAGCCACCCTGGCTATAAGCATTTTCATCACCCTGATCTATGTCTCCAGTGCTCCCAGAACCTGTCAGGGAGCTGCTCAGTAAACAGAAACTGGATTTGCAAAGCTTGTTTCTGGACAAGAAGTGCTGGCATGTTGACAGGCTAGATCCTGCACGTACCAGCTTACCTCTGGCCACATGGAATCACATCCACGTCACCCAGTGGGCTTTTTCTGCTGTGGTGGGTGGGAGGCAGAGCTCATGCCATGAGCTCTGTAGCTCAGGTCCTGCCCATGCATTGGCATGGATTGCGACGCAGCATGAGCAAGGCTGTGGGCTGCATAGGGAAACATCTCCTGCATGGACACAGGCAGCGTGATGAGCAGAGCTGGACACAAAACAGGCCTGTCTAATGTTAGCTGAGAAAACCAAATTCTTTACACACAAGTCTCTGACGTGATGGCCTGCAATGCAGCAGCCAGTGAGGGTTGGCCCTGTTATCACACTGGGGTTGCACAGAGTGACCCATGTCAGTTGAAATATGCAACTTCCCTGCCTGATCTTTCTCTTCCAGCATCTTAGGTTTATTCCTTCTACCTGAACAAGACTGTGAATGTGATTTACCTGGTTATCTAGGAGCCTGGCTTCCCTCCTACCCAGAGGGGAAGGATGGTTCTGGGAGGAGGCAGGGAAAAGGTGGTTGGGTTGAGGGAACCAGTCTGGCCTCAATGGGCCATGGCATTTGCCATTGCCTGCTGCAATAATAAGCACCTGCTCTATGCCGTGGTGGTCTGAAAGCCCCAGTCACAGCCAGTAGAGATTTCCATCCCCCATTTACCCCTGCAAGCATAGCTTGAGCCCAGGGGAATTCTGCATCAGAACAAAAATATGACCAAGCATTCATATGTGCAAAGGTTTAAACCAGGCTGTCAAATCCTGATCACTCATTGTTTAGCAGTTACAGATGCAAGCTACATAAATGGGTGACAGTACACTGGGAATTCATCCACCTTTCTCTTCTGAAAACCCTCAAGGAATTTAGGCATGACATTCCTAATGACTCTGCTGATGTCTCCAGCCAGTCAGGCAGTTGTGTTTGCAGCTGGTGCCAATCCCTTGCCTGACAGGATGAGATCCATCTGACCAGGGGAAGAGTTCAGGGCAGGACCACAGAGAGCAGGATGCAAACAGCTTGGAGGTAGGTACCTGCCCAGGGTTGTCTTTCCCCCTCTATTCAGTGGGGTGGGTAATAAAATTGTTTCCTTATTCTCAGTACTTCTGAAGAACTTCTAACTGAGGGTGTGTGGGGGGGGGGTGTAGAAATCATCACATTTTTCACAGAAAATCAGAGAGAACGGAGCAGATGCAGTTACTTTTGCTTGGCCAGTCCATAGTCACATCACTTAAATGGCCTACCATAGCTCACATCTCTGTTGTACCCTCATCCAGCTCAACTACTCAACTTCCAACCACTGCCACAAGTGAACCTGTATTTTCCACTGTTACTGCAGAATTCACAGGCTGGAATGCTACCAACCCTGTCCAAAGCCAGGCTGAGCCACAGCAGGTTCCTCAGAGCTGTGCCCAATCAAACTAGCAGAGCCCAATACGCAGTCACACGCAGAGCCAATACAACACTGCAAAGACACATTGCTGTCACATCTGTGTTAAGTTGCTCCACTTTGTAAAATCCAGTGTTCACGGTAGCAGGATCTGAACCACTGTCATCCCTGCGCTATGGGATTTCCATATCCATCAGTCTTAGATAAAATAACACACAAACTCCCTTCCTCTCTACATCTGACCACAAATTCAGTCTGGGACCGGAGAGATTTTTCTCAACTAAGTTTTCATTGAAATTGGTATGTTCCCATGGAAAAATTCCATTTTAATTAAAATTAAAGCATTTTTAATAGGAAAAAAAAAATCAGAAAGCAATCCAGTCCATTCTAGACAAATTTACTAATATCTACCCCAGAAGAGACCCTCATGTCAGACTTTTGTTTCACTACCAAGGTTTTTGGGAAAGGCTCTGGGCTTTCAGCTTACACCTAGCAATCTTCTTTCTGATGTAGAAACATGGCATTAAAGGTTTTGGACTGATGATTTTAATATGTCTATCTTAATTAGGAGTGTTAGTGTTGGCCCACGTTAGTTCTGTTGAAAAACCTTTTCTGGGTTCAAAGGCATATTTATTGCAATCTCTAAATTCTTTCACTGAACAGGGAAAGGAGGTTGAACCCTTAATAAAGACTTCCTTCCTCCCAGAGTTATTTACTTGTTGAATAAAGATAGGCTAAAATAAACATAAATTACTGGTGAAGACCTAAAAAAGTCAGTGATTAAAACATCATTCTGCTGTCAATGTTCCACATAAATTCCTTGATTCTTAGAATACTATTTCTCAATTTCTCCATTTTGGCCTAAATTATCTCAGGTGGCAGACAAAGCCAGTCTTTATCATGAATAAAAGTTGCAGATGTTTGGAAATAAAATATTCTGAAATGCATGGATGGTTCCTCTGATCTCTCCACAGTTCATCAGAGTCTTGGTCAGAAAAGGTTTCTTCTGCCTGACCTCCTACCATATTGCACCAGTCACATACATGTCCAGCCCTGTTTCTATGTCAAACATTTGTCTCAACTCTCTGGCCCCTTGGAGGGTTGTCACTCCTTGCTTTCCCCAACAACACCCATGCAGAAGAAACATCCCTCTTTGGAAAAGGCTTGATTAGGAGTGGACCGATGCTGACAGCCCATGTTGCCTTCAGGGCTGTTCCAGTCCTTTCCTGAGGAGGACACAATATGATGCTCATTCTTTAAACAGACATGAAGCACTTTTGGACAATGGGGCAAAACATTGATTAGTTTGTTATGTGGCAGAGGCACCTGGTGTTCAGTCCAAAGTGGTAGCAAAGCTAAAAGGAAAGAGTTCACCTTGAGGCCACTTGAGCAGTTACTGGTAAAACCACTTCTGTTCTTGTTGAAGCTGCTTATGTGTTTAGCCCTTGGAAAAACATATCACCTGAGAAAAACACAAAAAGCATTTCATTTGGCTTTTGAAAAAGAATAAATTAGAAAAGACTACGCATTTCCTCTGGCCCATCTCCTCATTCAGATCCCAAGGCACTGTGTGCTTTGTGCTTTCTGAAGTGGAGCTCCTTAAATTAGGGACCAGGTAGGGAAAGCATGCTATACATGGCAAAAGAGGAATGCTTCCTGACTGCTGGTCATGCTTGAACCCAACCAGTATCCAAAGAGACAGCCAGGCAAAGGGTTTGATACCAACAGAAGGAAAGGGCTTTTATTCTACATCATGCATGTAATTAATTTGTGGGACTTATTGTCACAGGAGGTCATGGAGGCCAACATTATGCATGAGATCACAAAGGATTTATTCAAAATTGTGAAGGGTTTCAATGGGACAACTTAGTACAGTAAGCTGTCTGCAACTTCTGCAGCAGGAAATCCCCAAAATACTGATTAACAAAGGCAGAAAGTCTGCCAAGTGTCTTGCTGTAGGCATCTGTGTTTCTTGCAGTTATTCTTCAAACATCTGATCCACTGTCAGAAGCAGCATATTGAGATGCACTGACAGAGTTTAGCAGTTATTTATTGACCAGAGCAGCAAGGAAAGATTGGGGATTAAGGACATAATTCTTCATTTAATAGGATGTGGAGGACAGATTTTCAGCTGCCATAAATCAGTTAGGTTCCTAGTTTTCCATGAGGCTCTGGAGATTTACCCCTCCTAAGGATCTGGCCTTCTTTGTCTTTTCCAGACTGACAGGACATCAATTTCCAGCATGTCCTCAAAAGCTCCCTTTGCATTGCAAAGGGTACTAGCAAAGCCCTTCAGACTTCCTGGAGGTTTCTTCATGTCCCTTTGCCCTTTGGAGCCTCACATGACTCTCAGTGCAGTACTGCACCCATACAGGCTGTGCAGATATCATGATGGAGACATTCAGACACTTCAGCACCATCCAAATGCAGGGGTCAGTGAAGGAGCAAGCCAAGGAGCCTTTCTCTTGTGCCATGTCTCTTCCTCTCTTCTCCCCAGGTTCTTAACTTTTTCTCTCCCTTCAGAACTGCCTTTAGCAGGTAGAGGAGGATTTCTTAGGAGAAGTGCTCCAAGACCAGCTAGTAGCTAGTCTGGGAAGTTTTCAGTACAGCATGAAGTTAATCTAGCAATCAGCAATACACATCTCTTGGGATCCATCAGCCACTTGGATTTTGAGTGGCTGAGGAAAGGGATAAAACATGTCCACTAAGCTAACCACGGTAAGGCAAGCCAATCCTCAAAAACAAAGGCAGAAGCACTCTCTTGCCAGCACAAAAACATTGTGCATACTAAGCACAGAGTGGGCAGCTGCTTGGCAGCCCCAACGCATTCCCATGGGACCCCTCTATCTGGTCATACAGGATTTGCCACTATCTCATAGCACTGTAACATTTTTTACCCTGTAAATCCATAAATAAACCTTTCTAATATCCTTAATGTGAGCTGATCCCAGCTGTTCCAAGGACGGATGACTGTATCACAGATCAGTATCAGATACTGAGGCAACGCTCAAAAGCTTTGCCTTCCCTGCTTCCCACCCCTTGTGATGCTGTATTTCGCAAGAGTAATCGTTAGCAATACTCAGCCAGAGCTCAGAGGCTAGAAATGATACGTAGAGCGATCTACTCATGCTTTGAAGGATTTATGCCGGCTGACTGATGGTCTGTAGGCAACTCAGGAGAAATATTGCCTCCAAATGATAATAATGTGGCAAGTTTGGGGGTTCCTGCTGGCTGACAGAGACTCAGCCTGGGATGGTGGCAGCCTGTGGAGAACAGGTGATCTCAGCCCTTTCTCTGCTGGTTTGATTACCTTGAGACCCCCTGCAGAACTGACATCAGCTACCGAGCAATTTGAGATGAGAGGCTTGGGATTTATTGCCCACTGAGACCAAAATACCATGTTTCTGCTAAAGGCTGTGCATTGGCAGGGCAGCATGAAGATGTTATGTACCACTGTAGCTGTCAGGGCTGTATTTTTGCCTGCGATAATAACATTTACCTTTGTGCCAAGGTAAAACTGATCACCTGGTCCTTGTCATGTGCTAAAAGCAAAGACAGTCAAAGGGACCTAGCTCAAATATTACTTTCCAGCAATCTTCACGTGAGACTTCCTCCTTCAGTTTATTAGCTGGAGCCTGTCAATGAGTCTCACAGAGGTCTTCTCAGGGGTCTGTTCTCCACAGGACAGCCAGAGGTCTGGCTCCATCCGTCTTCTGTCTCCCATCAGAGCCAGCACTTGCCTAGGAAAAAGCACGCACACAAGGCTGGACTGCAGTAAAACTTCCCCAAAATATCCCCACTTCAGTCAGAAGAGTTGTATTTCTCTCTCATTGTATTTTTCTTCCATGAATTTGTCCAGGCATAGGAATCCTTTTGTGCATTCACAGGACTCTGTGGCCAGGAGACCCACACGGAGTTACACACTTTGTGAAAAAGCACTGCAGCCAGGATCACTTTAAATATGAACCAGTTCCTACTAGTTCCAGAAACACCAGCCTCCCAGCCCTTGCTTTGGAAATGGTGTTAATTTTGTGTATTTTCTGTGCTGCCAAAAGCCACCAAGCAAATCCCTTGTTCACACACAGGTGCATGCATGCAGAGAGTGGCTCATCCATGCTCCAGCTGTCATTGCATGGAGCCCCAGAAAGATCCTTGAGTAGCAGATTACAATCCCTGGTTCTGGACAACACCTTCTACTGCTATCTGATATCCTCGGGATTTCCACAAATTTTTGCCAGCATCCATCATGGATGCTGTGATCTGAGTAAGACTGAGGATGGTAGAGCAAAGCTGAGGAGAGAGAACATTAGCCACCTGTGACAAGCAGTGTAATGGAAGATGGGAAACAGTGAATTAAAATATCACATTCCTGCTTGTTTATTTGATTGAATAAAAGTGGGTCCTAAAACGGCAATGCCCACCCCCAAGCCAATGGCTTTCCCAGCTTGAGTCAGCGGGGTTCATGGCATGGACCACGTCACCCTCAAGCATATGTGGGGAGCAGAGCTGTGTCTCTGGCACAGAGGTGGCCAGGTTCAGAAGTGGACGAGGGTCTGGTGCATGCTCAGCACTCGTCACACTCATTTTTGCCTGGAGACTGACATCTAGAAATGTCTTCTGGGTGTCTTGTCTGCCTGAAGATGATGCTGGGCATCACTCTGGGTACATGGGGAGAGCCAAACCAGAGATGACCCACCCACACTACAGGGTAATACCTACTAGAGGATACCCTAAGGTACCACAGCTACATGAGACATAGTAGCAAACATCAACCTCAAGAGTATGGTTCATGCTGTACTGCATTTCAGCTTTCCTTCTGCCTCCAGGCTAGTGAATCCCACTCCACCTGGCCACATACACCATCCCGCAGAGCCCAAATGCAGACAGCAATGCCACAGACTACTCTGTCCCCCCTATGCTTTCATCACCCAGCAACCAGCCAAGGCTAATCCATGAGCTCATGTTACAAATACATATTTCACAGTTAAACATCCTGCAGTTCAGAAGGGATTGCCAAAGAAAAAGATCAGTTTCCTTCCTTGCTTTAAATTCTTCAGGCTTCTTACAGCTGGATGCACCTCAGAATCTTGCTAGTGTTCATTAGTTTTCTCTCCATTGTCCCCACTGGATGGATGCATCTCTGATCCAGCACAGGCCAGGGGTACAAGTACTTGGACCCCTGAAAACCCAGTGCCTGATACCAGGAATCACCATCCTTTGTCCCCAGTGCCAGCTCTGAAGTCCAGTACTGTGTTATTATGGATGCTTTCACTCCCATTTTGATACTTCAAGACAGCATCACCATGCCGGCCCTCTGCAAGTACCTCCTTTCCTAGGTATGTTTGGAGCTCTCATGCATCTTTGAGCTAAAAGAGGAGGGCACTGGGTCAAGCCTAGAAAGAGATCTTGAGGTGTCCTGGCACTCAGCTTCGCTTTCCACATCAATTTCCTTCCTTGTGCCAAAAGAAACCTCATCAGGAAGTTGCTCGCTGCTGTCTAATGCCATCCAGTTTGTTCTTTGATGTATATAAAAATGCACTTCACCTCCCTTTGGGATGGTACTTCTTCTGTCTCCTTTTGTTCCCAGCTCTTGACCCCTTCCCTGCCCCCAAACAGAATGGAGAAAAATGTCATTTTTCCTGAGCCTTGCCACCCAGCAAAGGGCTCAGTGTGGCCCCAAAAACCTGGGGGCAGTTTAACAGTACACTTGTTTCATGCACTTAACTAACTTAGCTTTTTCTTCCTGACCTGCTTTTGCTGACCCTGTGATATAGTTTTCTACCCTGCCCTGGTAGCCTATGGGTCATGCTGCAGTCCAGACCATCTTCCCAAACCCAAATCCCTGCAGCAACCCCAAAAGAAGAAAGGGTCTTCACAGCAGTCATAGCCAGCAGCAGAGGGGTTTTCCAGCTCTGTCCATGACCCTGGAAGGCTCCAAGCACATCTCTTCATCCTATGGCACTTTATTGTCCCTCTGGGCTCAACCACTGTCCCACGTTAGCCACCAGTGTGGGTGCGAGCTCCCTTGAGGGAGGCGAGCCCAAGGTGCCAAGGGATATCATTGCACTGACAGCTGGATTTACAGTTTCTTGGTCTGGTCCAGATGTTACTTTTCACAGCTTATTGCTCTGCTTTCTGTCCAGCCCTGCTTCTCCCTCCCTCCTCTCCCTTTATGCATAGATATTTTATTGCAAACACTCTGGCGTTTACGACCGGATTTTTCACGCTTTGGCTCTCTTCCCCCATCAATTCTTTTGTCACTTTTACTGTCAGCTGCTCCTGGATAAAAATAACAAGAAGAGCCAGGTTTCATGAGCTGGTCTCTGTGCTTAGGGGAGCCTACAGAAAACAAGGGAGAAATCACACCAAATAACCAGGCTACCTGTAAGGAGAAGCAGTTGCTAGTAATAATAAGCTGGGTGAAGAGTCACATCACAACTTACTGTTTAATAGAAATGCTGTTCTGTTCTTCTTTGAGGTCCTCTTCCTCTCACCAAAGAGTGACCAACTGTTCATTAGAAAGCCTCTCATAGTCCACCCCAGCCTAAGCTGGAAGCAAACAGATGCTGCTGTAATTCCCCAGTGAGATAACGTTCCCATCAGAGCTGTGCTCTTTTCTGCTCCCACACAACCACAGGACCCACCAGACCCTCTCCCAGGTAATCTGTAGTGACTGATGTAAAAAGTGTCATGCCATGAAGTTAAATCCAGAAGAAAACTCACCCATTCCCTGGAGAAGTTCACAGACCCGGGGCAGGAGGGTCTTGCCTCACAGCCCCATACCACCAGGATTTCATTTGGAATGGGAAAACCTCCAGAGCCAGCAAAGGCAGCTGGTTCTCCTTGGCTCTGTCAGTCCTTGCTGCACACTGGGAGCTTTGCAGCAAAGAATTAAGAATAATCCCTAATTACACACTTGGAACAACTTATGCTGGTTTTCTACCACCACTGAACAATTAGAAAGGGATTCTCTTTTGCAGATGTTCATAAAATGCACAAGAGCTCAGCCAAGTACAGTTGATCCTGCTTCTGCTCTTATCCCGAGCCCAACAGTCACTATTTCTATGTCAGCAACCCTAGTTGTGCCGGTAAACACTTCTGGGATCACACTGGAATGTCATCTCTTATACTGGTAAACCACTGGCAGAGCCCGTGGTGTGACCAGGGACAGCTAGCACTTGTCTAGATGATTCCCCAGCACAAAAATCAGGAGTTAGGGCTGGGCATTTCCCACCCTGAAACTTGCATACAGCTACCTCGCTTTGGGTATCTGGAGTGTTTTCCTGTAGATATGCCTAGGTCATTGCCACTGAGATCAAGGTAGCAGAAAATTCCTTGTCACTGGCAAGTTTACTGTAGCAGACATAGGTGGCAAGTGCAGATAAGCTGGCCATGTAGCTGCTGCCCTTCTGGCCTGTGCATTACTCAAACTGTAGAGCTTTGTAGAACTGCAGAAGTCAGCGTTGCAGCCAGGGACTTTGCTAATGTTCAAGTTTACTTACAAAAACTGCTACTGTAACTCATCCTTCACAGCAGCTCCCACCTGCTGTGAACCAGCAGACCTGTTCTCTGCTGGCCTCTGTCTCCAAGAAAGCTCCGTCTCCCTGCTTGTCCTCCTTGCTCAAAGCTGTTCCCCTGGCTTCCTACCTGCAATCCAGGCCAGCACCCTGGCCCTGGTCTTAGGAGCTCCAAGCTACATCTCAGCCTGCGCCTTCCTATGCTTCCTCCTTCTGCTCCTCTTGTTGTTTGTATCCCCAGAAGATCTTCATTTTAACCTTTCCACAAGAGACCTTCCATGGCTGGGTTGTCTGCGCTTCACATGGCAACTCACAAGGGTAGTGGGGATCCCCCTGAGCAATGCTTCCCAAGGTTACAGCCACCTTGCACCATGTGTGCTCAGCATACTGCTCCAGAGGAGAGCAGCTCAGGAGGCAACATCCCACCAGATCACCACCACACATGCGGCACCAGTCCCAAAGCCAGCCTGGCCTCCCTTGCGTGGCAAAGGGGACAGCAGCACCCCATTAGCCACACTGAGATCTCAGTGCTCACCCTGGTCACAGAGGCATAGATTTCTACAAAATGTTTCTCTTTCAGTAGATTGGCATTTTCTGGCAGAAAGAAAGCCAACTCTAAAATACAACCCAGGCACCGTTGTTCCTAGAAGAGAGAACAGAAAATTCATTTCGCTTTACTGCAGCCATCCAACAGTTAGGCATTAAATCTGAGTCCATCATTTAAGCCTTTTTTCTGGTCAGTATCTGGACCATCCCATGCTTATTGTAGCTGAGTCTCTTCAGATGGTAACTGCTTCTGATAAAAATACCTTCCTCTAAAGATGGAAGAGTCTCGTTTAAGTCTATGCATATCTGCTGTATAACATGGGTTACAGTAGGTGAGGGCTGAATTTGTTATGGAATTCAGTTCCTTACACAGAAAGAAAGACTTGATTTAGAGGCTAAACATTTTCTTTTTAAAATTAATCTGGAAAAAGGTTTCATAGTGCTTTTTCACAAGCATGGAAGGGAATGTGGTACAGCAGCTTGTAAACACCTGGATGATGCAGCATCTCATCTCCATGGATATGATTTTCATTTATATTACAAACTAAATAAAGATACCAAATTGCACACGTTTATTCATTTGCATTAATTATACAGAGAGTATCACCGACAAAAAGACATGATTGTGACTCTCATTGGCAGGAAAGCACAATTTCCAAGTTGACAGGAAAAAAATTTCCTGTCCAAATTGGATTCAAATCAGTATATGTATAATTTTTAGTTTCCTAGAAACTGGAAGCTTTCCAAACACGGTGCACACCCAAAAGAATTGCCATTTTATCAGTTCCACAGCCAACAGTAGCAAAATAAAAATTGATACCAATTATGTTGCATTGCCACAGGCAGCACCCATGTTCCCCTGCTCCTGGGGTTAATTACCATATGAACTCACCCAGGGCTCAAAAACCAGTGGGTTCAAGAGTTCCCAGCCCGTAATCCTGGCCAGGTTCCACTGAAGCCTAACCTTGGACTCAGTAAATTCACTTTAAACCCAAGTTTTTTCAAATGAAGAATTTCTTGTTCACTGAATTAATATTTTCCCATGACTCTTTTAGTTTAGGGAAAAAAAAAAAGAAAATTAATAATTCTGGTTGCTACAGTAGGTCTTTCATATGCCTATCCTTGACTTTACACAGACGTCTGTGCAACCTCTCCTATCCAAGCAAAGGCCAAGCATGCATAGTATAACCACATAGCTAATAAAAGTCGTTCATGTCAGAGATAGCCTGGAAACAGGAGATAAAGCCACAGATTAAAAATAACTTAAACCCAGATGAAAACATATGAGCAATTTTCAGGTAAGCAAGTTACAGAGTATAGGTGCCAAAATAAAGCAATACAAACACTGGAAATTCAATTTAAGTTGAAATTTAAAGTCCAAACACTTCAATGTAAAAAAATGCAAAATTAGGATATCCAAAAATATTAATGGCCCTGTAGCAAGTCCCCACAAAACCCATTTCATTATGATAAGTGCTTTAATTCTATTTTTAAGGCATCAGATAGATTGAGCTGCCCAAGGTCACTTTCACTTTTCTCTTTCGTGATGCAGTTCAGGCAAAATTAACAAATGGACGTCAAGAGCTTTAAAAAAGCGGTTTTGCAAAAGTACATGTAGGCAATGGAATTTTCTTGCAATAACAGTCTTATTGCTAGAGTTGTTTAAATCTAGATGAGGCACTTGAGAACGAAGCAAAGAGACAATCTCATTCTGCTCCTTCCAGGGCATGTGGACAGGATGACCTAACAAGTCTTTCCCATCTGCCATCCCTGTGGTTCTCTGAGAAATTAAATCCCAGGAGAACCAGGGCCTGATCCTGAGAGGTGAACCCAGTGGACTAGACTTCACCCTACTTAGGCTTACTATAAATAACTTTGTGTCGGGGCCAATTACTGGCATTTGCCTCTTTCTCAATCCTTTCAGTCAGAACCTCTTGGCATTTAACGATGTGATTTTTCCAGCAATATATGGATTGCTTTCACTTCTATGTTTTTCCCAGCTGCCTGACTCAGAAATGTGGGCTGACTTGGTAAATCTAGGGTGCCAATGCTAGAAAGATGGGCAAAAATGTAAAAAAAAAAAAAAAAAAAAAAAAGTCCCACACCTGAATTTTGCAAATATTTGTGCAAAGGAAGAAATTAATCTGCTTTCACATGTCTACCCTCTTGCTGAGTTTATAGTGAGTGTGCCAATGGATAACTTTTCTGGCAGGAAAACTGGTGTGAAGAACACACATTAAGTGAACACTTGAAAATATTTCAGGAGGGTTAATTTTCATTGCACAGCCCTCATGCTAAATGTCATTAATCTCCTCAAAGATCAAAAACATCACTGTTTAATCTGTGTACCTTACAGAAAGTTAACCAGACATGAAACTGTCACTAACTGAAAAATATTTACTACAGCTAGATGAAAAATAATATCCCATGATGTGTACAATCAAGAAAACCTTCATCCGTAGGGGACAAATTGAAAACAGAAAAGGAGGCTAAATTCCTGGCATGTGTTATTTAACTAAGTTACATTCTCAGCCTTCATTTCAGTTTTTTTCATATGTGCCTTCCAATCTGGAGAAAGCATTTGACAACATTTTAGAACCGATGAAAATTTTTGGTTGAAAAGCATTTATTAGTATGAAATCCACCATTTTCTGTCAAATTGAGAGTTTACACAAGAAGTTTCCATTTTTCATGTAATAATTTTAGCCAACAAAATTGCTCTGGGACAGACATTTCAGTCAATCTAGAGGAAGTTAGCAATTCAGTCTGAAGTGAGTTGCCGAGAATCTGAAAATTCTTCACACTCAGCTTTCGAACACGGAAAAACTGCAACTTTAAATATGTTAAAAATTGCATGATGTTTATAGAAAATAGCCTTTTTTTCATGTGCACATCTGGGGGCAGAAAGTGGCCTAGCACATCAAAATATCTCTCCTACGTGCTGGCACTGCTAACACGGTAGCAGCAGTGCTGATGCCAACGTGCTGTGTCCTGTGCCTAGCAGCTACAAGACTATGTCCTGAACAGGGTCACCCCTCAGTGCCCTGGATTTCTTCTCCTTTATGCCCCACTGGGTCAGATGCCATCCAGGTTATCAACTGTGGAAAAATCACACCAAACAAAAAAGATGGCATCTAACAAAGCAAGAGATTTCAAGTTATGTTCACCAGCACATATGCATATTATAATTTCTGTAGCAAAAGTGGCTAGAAAATTTTTCAGGCCTTTGCCCACCCACACAGGAGTTTGAACCCTGGTCAGAACTCCCTACACCTGTTCCATAGGAACAGGTTCTGGTACAGGAGTGTTGCCCTCATGTCACTTTTCATAGTCCTTCATGAGCCAATAATGAACATCTCAACCCAGCACAACTTCAGTCCAGAAAACCACTCCTCAACTCAGCATGAGGTATAAAGGAGCCTTTTGGTGTACAGATGGATGGTTTTCTCCTTCTGGTCCATTTGGTTTCTCCACTGGTTTCCATTTGCCAAGTCCTGTCCACTTTCTACAGGGCCACCATCCATGGCAGAGGTGAGGGATGGACCCAGTGTGTGGCTGCCTGGAAAGGCCACTGAGCAACAAGAGGATCAGAGGTGAAGGTGTCCAGGTTGAATGAAGAAAATGTGGATGTGGTGCCCTGACAGACGGTAAAGACCTGGGAACATTGTTTGTTCTCTCTATGATTTTTGATACAGATTGTGTCCACCTTGGACAGAACTATATTATGCATCTGAAGACAAGGCAACAAACAGAAAGTCCTCCATGCCGTGGTGTGGTTATAGTCATCATCCCTACCCCTCCACCCAAGGCCTGTGTCTAGAAGAAGTTGAGTTCTTCCTGACAGAAAAGCAAGGCATTTTCTTCCTGCACCCACATGGTCGCAGCACTTCACAGCTGGACCAGGTCCTGGGCTTCCACCCAGCCTCAGTGGGCTTTGGTAGCTGGCAGCCCTTCTGTTACAGAGATAATCTGTAATAATCAGATCAATAATCAGTGCTAATGAGAAGTACATTTGTGGGAAAACCTGGGGCCACACTGGGGAATGACTCCATGTAAGGAAAAGACAGCTTCATGCTCCTTCTCATAGGATTCCCCCCTCCCTGAGCTGGAAGGTAGGCAGACCAACAGGTCAACAGGCAGGCACTGAGTTCAGGGATCACTGGACCTATTGCCAGTGATGGAGATAACAGTGCTGTGGTCTCTGCACCTCTCCAAAGGAGCTGGCTATAGAAAGCTTCCACCAGCATAGTCTTCTCAACACACGCAGTTCTGGGAAAGCTATTGCAGGAAACTACCTAGTGCTACCTGGTGCTACTTAGCCCACCGAAGACAAGATGTATACCTGCTCTCCACAACAGAAATTATGTGAGTCATGTCTTCAGTCCAATCCATGCAATGTCTTGCCCTGGTTCCAAAAGGGAGAAACTGATATCTGTTTATCTGAGCCATGAGAAGAGCAGAGGACAGTGAACAAGCAGCAAAGGTAGCAGGAATTAGGGACACTCTGTGCCTGGTAGATTCATGCTTCTGAACCTCTAGCCACAAATGGAGACTACTCTTCAAAGGAAGATCATGCTCCTACCTCAGTCAATGGAAAAATGATCAACACTTTCAGTGGCAGCAGAAAAAAAAAAAAAAAACCCAACCCAAAACCCCAAAACATTGGGAAAAAAGGGGCAAAGAAAAAGGGCAGCAAATTCACAGTTGCCATAAATGTGCTTGCACATCAGCTTTCTGTCTGCAAAGGCTTTGTGTGAGCTAACCTCATCCTCGTCACCACAAGCCATCGTTCATGGCAGGGCAGGCATATATCAATGAGCCACTGAGTACCAGAACTCAGCTCTGCTCGGAGGGGAGGTCCCACATGCTGGGATCGCCCATGTTAGGTAGTGCTCAGGAGACACATGGATTGTGCCAACCATCATGTCACACTAAGGAGACAGATGAGGGAATTCAGGCGTGGGGCTGGGAGCTTCCCAGCATTGCCACACAGCGTCATCTTCCGATGGTTGCTCATTCTCTATTCATTTCAGAGGCTGTGTATGTCATCATTATGCCACACTGCTGACACTGTGCAGAGGAAAGTGATAGTACTGAGGGCAAGGGGGAAGGGCAGGGGTGGCATCTGGATATTATTTCAAAATACAGCTCTGCTCTGGATTCTTAATTGCTCAGGAAAAGGAACAGAGCCCAGGCTCCAAGGCAACTTGCCAGGGAAGGATCCTGGAATCTCCAGCTCTGGGCAGTTCACCTGATGAAGCATCCTGAAGGTCCACAGAAAGCCATGTCTGCTCAGCAGCCTCCACTCTAAGCAGCAGAGAAACACGGCAGGAACCAGGCAAACAGGCACTACAGTCTATTTTGGCAGAAGCTTTATCAACCCAGCTGGGTCTGGTGGTATGTTGACGCTGTGCAATACTCCAAGGTACAGGAGGGTCTGGACTATACTCCCAGCATGAGGGTAATTATTCTTTATTTGCCTGGCTCATCACATAGGCAAGTAGTCTGGTGGGGCAGAAACGGCTTCTCACTTTGTCTGTTGGCAAAACGTCTCTTCTGAAAATCCTAGAGGGTAAAGTAGCACATGATAGACTTGGAGATGCAACGATTTTCTTGGAGATATGCCAATTCTTTTTTCTGTTTTTTTTCAAGGGGTAAATCTTGACAACATTTGCAAAGAAAGAGAAAGAAATATTTTGCAAGGTGAAATAAGGAGGCAGGTGCAACATGATTTCTCGTCTTCCTGAGCTGTGGCTGCCAGAAGTATTAAGGCATTGGATTCTCAGAGGTTCACCTCCAGATCTTACATAAACAGAATTCTAAACCATCAAGCAAAAGCTTTATCTACCAGCGAATTTAACATTTTTCTTGAGTGCTCTTCAAAGGAAAAGAATGTAGTTTCAGAGCTGGACAGCTTTCTTTAAGCCATCCTCATGGTTGATATCACCATGGATAAACAAAGCAATTCTGGGGACAACCATGACAAATTTGTTCTGAGAACTACCTTGACTTCTCTAAGGGCAAAGCAAGCTTCTCTCCAGCTGGCCAGAGGGCTCTTTGAAAAGTGGAACAGAGCCTGAAAAGGCCACGGAGACGTAACTGCTGACCCATATTGTTATAAGAGTACCACCACAAGTACCATCTTTTTTGTTAATGGAACAGAAAACTCCCAAGACAATTGTACTTGAGGCCAGCTCTCCCTCACCTGGCAAAGTGCAGGGTACAAAAGAAATCTGTGTGGTGTGGCCATGGGGTCACAAGTGGAGGACAGGGACATTATTCTGAATAACAAACAAATGTTGTGTTCTCTCCTGAATTTGTCTGAGAAGAATGAAAATAGGATTAAATACTTTGCATTCATGTCGTTCTCACCACTGTCCTCCTGATTCACCTGCCTAGGAGGCAGTGCAGACTGAGACTCCCTCCAGATTAGGACACCCAAGTTCAGATGCTGCCATGTAAATTTGGTGGCTGCATTTCTCCTACACTCACTGGAGTTCAAATCAACAAGCCTAGAGCACGATCCAGCCTAACCTACAGGAGATACTCAGCTTAAAGTGGATTCATTTGCCTAAAAGGAGACAGCTAGAAACATCTGAGATGACCAAGGGTATCTAAAACATCCACATGAGTCTGGTAGGTAAGACATAGGATCCATTTCAAATGAGAAGTGTTTCAACAATCGAATCCCAGCCACAGCTACCCCATGGAGGTTAATGACATTGACGAATCAGGTACCCAGATATGTCCCCAGGAAACCTAAATGCTCTGTTTGCTTAAATCTTTTCACAAACTTTGGAAATAGTGTTAAGCAACTGTGTCATCTTTTCTGCAGGGTCTGACGGAAACCCATGCCTTTGGTTTGCAAGGGTGCCAGATCAGCATTTCTTCTGAATGCTCTCCTCAGTGCCTGGTCTTCAGAAATGTTCTAAATTTCTTGCTGATGTTAAAAGAAAAAAGTGTTAACAATGAAAATGTCACTTTGTCCGGACAAATTGAGAGCCACTGTATGTTCAGGCTCTCGATATCCCCTCCCCTAATAATGCCTCTGCTCTGATCTCCGTGCTGTTCAGCCTGCCAGCCACATGCCTAACAGAAAGGCAATAATCCAGAGACATCCAGAACACATCAAACCACAGTAAGAAGACATCCACAAAGCTCATTCAACATCACAGATTAGAAAAAAATCTACCATTTATCCAGAAAAGTGTCCCTGTATAGTCTTCTGTTTCTATGACTTTCTGTTTGAAGCAGCCCAGATAGCTTGTTAACTCTGAGGAGACACTCTGAAGAATCAACATTCTTCAGATCAATTCCAAGCTATATTAATACAACCTCTTCATCTCCAGAGTTCAGAAACGCTCATTACATATTGGTCTTCCTGCTGTTTCAGAATCATTTCCCACCTAATACTTGCAATGGCTTCACTAGTGTTAGTGGAACCTCCATTCAAAGCATGATCATCATGTTTTATACGAGTTTCTTGGTCCCATAAGGCTACACCTGAATGTCAGACATGTCAGCCTAGGTCCATGCTAGTTCAAAAAGAACAATTTAAGAAAAACACTGAGTCACCAAGCTGCCTAGTTGTGTCTGAACCTAAGGTCAGTTCACCCTTAGTGCTATTGCAACATCTCCATTTGGTGTAGATGTCTCCACAGTCGGTTCCTTCAGCATGGAGGCTGAGACAATAACAAAATCTAATTTTCCCACTATAAAGAAAAAATTCTTTGACTTTGTCCAAAATGCTTTTGTTCCCTGGCTCCAGTGCACCAAGCTGTGCACACATCACCTCTTCTGGACACTTCAGCCATCCCCTGGGAGTAATGGGAGAACAAGCTGCATGAGTCAGCATCCTGCCTACAGCAGTAGACGCCCAAGAAAGAACATAGGCCTAGAACAAATATATAATAATATTTCCTTAAAACAATTCCCAGCATTCAGTACCCTGTGAGCTGGGAATTTCCCAGGTAAGAAAAGAGATCTCTGCATTTTGTAGTCTTCAGTGAACTTTTCTCCCAGATTTTTCCTGCCTCTTTCTGAGCATACACAAACTTTCCAAATCCACAACTTCCTGCAGCAAGGCACTCCACAGTTTTGTGACACACCGTGTGAACGACCACCTTTTTTTGCTCCAGTTTTTCCCTCAGTAGCCTCTTTTGGTGCCGTCTAGTTTTTGCATTGGTAAGGGTTGTGAAGAGTCATCCCCTAGTCTCCACCTCTGTGCTGCTGGAGTAATATTGGCACATGCCACTTCAGTCTGTTTTTTCCAGCCCGAGGAGTCTTGGAATTTAGCAGCACTGCTTCCCTCCAGAGCAGGTCAGCAGAGGGAGCTGATGGTCTGAGCCCTCCCAGCAGCTTATGTCTCTTTGCACGTTTCAGCCTTTAATGCTCCGTCTAAATATGAAACAATACCAATTGTTTTTCCCAGCTGCATGTCTGAAAGTTTCAGAGGAACACAATCAAATAGCCAATTAAGGCAATGCTCTCAAAAGGAAGAATACTGGTACGTAAGATAATGTTTCATTCTGAACAAAGGCAGATTTCAGGGCTTGCTGTAAGACACCAGCCAAAAGAACAAGATAGCCAAGACGAAAAAAATCCTGATTCAGACACCTCGACAAGGTTGACACCTTGACATGTTTTTAGGCAGTTGCTCTCACCTGTATTATCAGAGCATGAAAGATCCTGCCTTGAATATCAGGTACCATCGGGGTCTGCAGGAGTGTAGCTTGACTTCTGGTGGAAATCCCCTTTAAGCCTCAGAGACGTCATCTGAGGGCTCTGTGCCTCTGTTTCTCCAGTCCTCTGTGCTTTGCCCATCTTTATTATAGTTGCATCAGAACAGGGAGCATATCTTGCCATGGTGGTTAGAGAAAGCCCCAGCTAATGTGACCACGGCTGGCCAAGACTTTACCACTATACATGAACCTTGTCACAGGTTTAGCTTGGAGGAATTAGCCATCTGCAACTGCCTGAAAAAGCTCAGTTCCCAGAGTCTTGCCCCAAATACTTGAGCATGTTTCCTCTGCAATGTAAGAGGACTTTGCCTCAGCATGGAGAAAACCAGGAGCTGGGGCATGTTGCCCAAGAGGAGGTGATGTTGGTGAGGTCTGCCATGAGAACCAGGGCATGGGAAGCTCTGTCTGCAAGCCCTGAGCTTTCCACGTGTCCCTAACCTGGGCCCTGAAGCCACCAGCTGAAACAGGCTCTCTGGGAAGCCAACTGCATCAGGAGACCCAGAGCCCTGATGCCTTCTAGTGCTCCAGAAACTTCAGGGGAAAAAGAATCTGGTTTTGGTCTGATTTGGACCCAAACCAGCTCATAAAAAAAATAAAAATTACAACCCACACTTGATGACATATCCCACTAAGCAGAAAGCCAGTGAGCTCTCACTCCCCCCATCACCCCTGGTTTTGGCATTCTCCAGAGCCCACGTGCTTTGGCCGAGGTTTGTTTGATCTGTAACACAAATGAGCCTTGCATCTTGTTTCTGGCAGCTGGATTGCACCACCGGGTAATTCTGTGGCTAAACTGTTTAAATAATGTTAATGGCTTTACAAATTCACTTTCAAAACAGCCTGAAGTGTAAAGCCAGCACAGCTGAAGCAGCATGCTGGGGCTTAGGCATGTTTAGATAAGAGTGGGTGCAAAGTAAGCTTTTGGAGTGCTCCATACAAGCTACTCAAAAGTTGGGAACTGGAGACTTCTGCCTCTTAACTGCATCTCCTGCACTGTGATGGGGTAGATGTTTGCTACAGCAGGGCAAGGATTGAAAGCCAGAACAGCTAGAAGCTTTGAGGGATTAGTATTCTTATTTTTCTTGGCAGCCAGCTCCCTCTGTGGCAGGTACTGTTGGAGAAAACAACAACAGATCCATGGGTATTCTCAGGTTTTTAAAGCAGCAATAAATAAAATAATAATAATAAAAAAAATAAAATCAAAGGCTTAGTTGAGGGTGCTGAACGTATGACAAAATGTCAGGCTTTAACACGGGGCAAATCTGGCTCATGCCCACCTACTTGAGGCAAAAATTGCAGTTGTCTGGCATGGTGTCATGCTCTCAGCTTTTAGTCGGGATGTGCCCTGACTCCTCATCTGGTATGAAGGAGGTTGAGGAACACAATGTGTCTTGCTGGAGGGCAAGGCTCAGCAGCATGAACCTGAGGAGGTTGCAAGCCACAGGGGTGCAAGTCCTAAAAGCAGAGGCAGAAACATGGCAACATGGGCAGTGGCCACATCTCCACATCCAGACCATTTCTGGATTCAGCACAGAAGGCTATCAGGGAATACCAGAGCTCTCCATGCTCAAATGTATTTGTACATCTACCCCTCCCCTGTACCTGCACAGGCTGTGGCCACCACACAGGTCATGCTGCAATCATGATAGTCCTAACAGCATCACACAGGATTATCTGCGCCTCTTAGCAGCTCAGATTTCACAAGGGTCACCCACTGCATTCACATAATCGCAGCTGTACTCAATAATCTCTCTTGGCCAAATAAAAATAGGTTGGGGATATGTTTGTGCTTTGATTTACATTAGAATAAATCAGCTGTTCTGCCCCAGTGGTCAGCTGTCTACTGGCAAAGGAAAAGTGAGGTAAGGTCAGCATAGACCTTTGGAGTGTCTGCAGGAGAGATTTAATGTGTGACAGCATGGCTCAAACTCGTATTTAGGAAACAAAACAAATTCAAAAGAAAAGTTAAGTGCATGTTTTAACAACGCGGATGATAAACCACCAAAACAAGTCAGTACAGGAAGGGGTGAGTTTGCCAGTTCTTGAAGCCTTCAAATCAAAACCAAAGGCTTTATAGCCAAACACAACTCATGGCAAGTGAGAATTCTCTGAAACACCCTTCACTACAAACTGTGAATGTAATGTAAGATTTGGGGTTTGTATCGACCAGGAACAATAGGTTTGCAGCCAGTGTGCAGCTATCCTCACACTGATCCTGACAGCAGCTAAGAGGAAACCCAGCCATGACCAGATAAAATGCAAAGCCCTGACCCAATCCAAGCTTCCAAAACAGCTTTTACCATGTTCCTCGAAGCTGTCTAGATTCAGTTCTTTGGTCATGCAGTGCTCCTGCCCAGAGAATTCACACTGCTCCCAAGTGCAAATGATTGGGCTCCAAACATGCTCTGCACAGAGATAACGGTGGCACAGACCTTGCATGGTCCTCGAGCTGGGTCTGGTGGGACAGTCTCACACTCAGAGCTGGATCCAGAGTCGGGTTTAGGCACTGTGTGGGGCATGGCCCACCCTGCCATACCATTTTCACATGGCACAGTTCTGGCACACCTTGCACTCAATGGGGACTGCCAAGAGTCACTGCTCTCTCGTGAGCTCCTCCCCTCCAAGCAGTGAGAGTGTTTTTTTCCAGTCAGCTGTACCCAGGAACAGGAAAAAATGCTAATGTATACCATCGCATCAAGCTGCCCCCATCCCCTTGCCTCCAACGGCAGTCCCACATGTTCTGTGAAAAAGGAGCTATGTCCAGAAAGATAGGAACAAATCATTCAAAAAGGGACATTTAGGGGAAATTATGTCACTTTTTCAGCCAAGTAGATGGTTCTCAAACATATTGTTCAGTTCGTGCACATCTGGAGTTAATACAGATGGTGAATAAGAGCATCCAGAGACTTCCATGTGATGGCTGCCTACTGGTCATCTACAGGATGCTTTTTCTTAGTAGTTCCTTCCAAAATTTTTTTGGGGCAATTTACTGACCAATAATGCAAAAGCCTGAGGCTGCTGAAGTCAGGAGAAGGTCTGCCAATGACTGAAGGTTTGCAGTCTGGTTTTAGCCTTGCTAGGATGACAGACATCAAGCAGAAATGAGGGTTTGGGAAGAGAGGCAATCTCTGGCCAGCACAGAAGGAAAAACAGTCATTTGTTACAGTGGTAGTAGTGGGGACCCTACAGTAAACATAGGCCACGGAAGGAGTCAGTACCGTGAGGTTAGGGCTGGCCAACCTGGGATTTCAAAGACAACGCAAGTGTAAAAGACAGGATGGAAATAAAAGGCTTGAAGACAGGCTGTGTCCCTTGCTAATGTCTCACATGGCAGCTTTCTCCTGGCCCAGAAGTGACCTGAGACATGTCCACCCCTTGGTGATGGACATACCACAACGCGCTGCCTGGGACGGTGCTGGCCCATAACTTCCAGGTTATGCATCCAATCTCACCTCCCAAGATGGAGACTGGACAACTTGTCTCCTTGGCGTTGCAACCTGTTCATCATTCATCTTGGCTGGGCTGGGGTCAGGTCCCACACACAGGCTGAGGTGTGTCAGAGTCACCCTGTGAAAAGCACCCCACAGAAGACAAAACCCAGAGAGGGATCATGAAGGAGGAAGGCCATGCTCACTGAAATGACAGTCTGACAGCCTCCCTTCGTCTCTCCCCAGGAGCAGACAGACCTATGATCCCACTCAAAGGGGTGCAAGTCCCCATCTCCTCATGGCCTCTGACAGGCTGCAGGAGGCCAAAGGCACCTTGCACTGCTCCAGAATGGCTGCAGCTCCTCCCAGCTCAACCTCTCTGGTAAGAGTGCCCTGCTGTCCTTCTCCACCTCACTGCCTTGCTGTGGTTCATGGCTCCTCTCCTGCCCTTCCTCATATGGGAACTTTGCATTTCCTCACCTTTCCTGCACTAGGAAGGCCAATGCCAAAGACCACCTTTTTATATACTCTGTCACTAGCCCTGTTTGTTCCCCTGCCCCCCCACCCAGGGGAACAGGTCACAGACCCAATGTGCCCCATGGTGCTCCCTATGCAACAACAGCTCCTTGGGGTGCCCCTGTCCCACATCATCCCCTACCACCTGAGTCATCACAGATGCCAGCCATGTCCCCAGCCATGTCCTTTCCCCATGTAGCAGCCGCTGGTCATTGCCATGTCCTCAAATGATGGTGCATGTGCAACAGAGCAGACCGGCCAGGCAGCGCATCCCTGCTGACCAAGGCATGGGCAAGGGGCTATGGTGTAGCAGCCTCTCTCAGCACCAGCATTCACTTTTGAGTGCTGAGAAACTCGCCAGCACATTTTCTCTTTGAGGTCTCCAACCTATAGTCTGTCATGTTTAGTTCTGGGTGGCCAAAAGACCGAAAAGTTAAAGCTGGGAAGAACATAGGGAGAGATGGACAGGCGCCCATTTCCTTACAAAACCAGGCTAAAAATAGGGCAAGATCAGCCCCTGAGAAGGCGCCCAGTCCATCCCTTTGTGCCGAGGTGGGACCACTTCTACGAAAGCATTTGCGACAGACACTATTTTTAGCCCCCTGCAGCTCCTCCCTGAGCAAGTTGCTTGTGTTTGTCCCCACCACCCTGCTCCCTCATGTCAGAGGCACACCACAGGATTGCCCACCACTTCCCACCAGTGATCCTTCACTTTGCAGCAGCTGTTTATGGACTTGGAGGCTGTCACCATGTGCCTGCACACACGAGGGCCCATGGAGGTGGCATGTCCTCACCTCCTGTGTCCTCCTGTTTCCAAATGCATGTCAGACACACAGGCAGTGACACCCAGGGATTCAAGCTCTTGCACCGTCAACATAAGCCACTGAAGCAATGAGCTCCTCCTTAATTTTTACAAAATAAAACAGAATTAAATTTGTAGTTATTCTACCTATTTCTTTATGGTTGTAGTGGGTTTGTGGGTTTGTGTGGCAAGGTCTTGGTACCCGGGTGAGGCTGGGGGCTACAGTGCTACAGCTTCTGTAAGAAGCTACTAGAAGCTTCTCCTATGTCCCACAGAGCCAATGCCAGCTGGCTGCAAGACAGGCCTGCCGCTGGCCAGAGCTGAGCCAGTCAGTCGTGGTGGTAGTGCCCCTGTGATAACATATTTAAGACGGGAAAAAAAAATCTGCACAAGAATTGTAGCCAGAGGAGTGAGCCTGTGTGGGAGCCGCGGCCCTGCAGCCCCCGGGCGGTGCCGGAGGGGCCGGAGCCGCTCCAGGCCCGCAGCAGAGATTCCCTTCCCCCCCAGCCCACGGCGCCCCCGGCCCGCGGAGCCCCCGGGGGAGCAGCTCCCCCCCCGCAGCCCGGGCAGGGCCCCCCCCGGGGCAGGGGGTGCCCGCAGGGGGCTGTGACCCGCGGGCAGCGGCGCTGGGGCAGCTCCGGGCAGGGCCTGTGGCCCCGCGGGGAGGAGCCCGGGCCGGGGCCGGGCCGGGGCAGGGCCGGTGCCCCCGGGGGCGGGGGGGCTGGGGCCGGCTGGGCCGGGGGGGCTGCGCCCGCGGGAGGGACACGCTGGGGCAGGGGGGGAAGGGCTGCAGCTGTGGGAAGGGCTCCCGCTGGAGCAGGGCAGGGAGGGCTGTGTCCCGCCGGGGGGACCCGCGCGGGGCGGGGCGGGGCGGGGGGAGCGCCGGGGACCGGCGGTGATGAACCGACCAACTGACCACAACCCCCATTCCCCAACTCCCTGCGCTGCTGGTGGGAGGAGGCAGAGAATTCGGGAGTGAGTCTGAGCCTTGGTAGAAGGGGTGGGTGGGCGGAAGGTGTTTTTAAGTTGTGATTTTAGTTCTCATTACCCTACTTCGATTTGAATGGTAATAAATTTAATTTCTCCAAGTCGAGTCTGTTTTGCCCGTGAACATAACTGTTGAGTTGATCTCCCTGCCCTTATCTGGACCCAGGAGCTTTTCATTCTATTTTCTCTCCCCAGTCCGGTTGACAAGGGCAGTGATACAGCAGGTTTGCTGGGCACCTGGTGTCCAGCCAGGGTCAACACAACACAAGGGCTAATTTCTGCCTCTTGACTTCATAGCTTATTTTTTAATTTTCACCTATTTCCCTGGGAGATGCTCTCCTATGGTGAATGTCATCTGCTCAGTTCTCTCATCCCTCCTCAGCACCAGACTTCCCCAGCCTCCTTGCGCTGCTAAACATGAAATGGTCCCAGCAGGTATATACAGGCTAAGATGGACCAAATCGGATTCTTCGTCCATCTCAAACCCACATCCTCAAAGGGGGCCACATGCTTGGAAATGCCACCCCTGCTCTTCTGAAAATCCTTCTTTCAGCCAGCCCCTGCCCTGGCAGTGGTGTCCAAGGAGACCTGCCTTTCAGCTCATCCCCCTGTTTTGAGTCAGAAAGTTTGCCTTTCCCCATCTTCCTCCCTTTTTCCTATGGACCAGCCATCCCCTGTGGCTGTTTAATCCTGACTAAGATGTTCATTATTGTCTAGTTGCAGCAAAATCAGATTATTTTTTTTTTATGTTGGCAGGTGAGCCTCTCCCTATTTGAAGAAAAAAAAAAAGTGAGTATTTATTTAGGGGCAGAAATGTAACAAAATAAAAGTAAATAAAATAATAGCACAGAACAGAGTGCAGTAGCTAACTCTCAGAGCCATTAAACCATGTCTATGTCCTTGATGGGAAGATTTTGATCTGTAATGACAATCTGCCTTCCTAGCAGCCCTTTCTTGTCCAACATTTCCAGACAAGAGTATGTCAGTCCTGACTATGCCAATCAGCCTGAAAATGCTCCTTTTGCAGCCAGTGAAACTGCAATGCAGCAGATGTGGCAAAAACAGAATGGCAGTATCAGGAAGGAAATTCCCAGGAAAAAATCTTGTGTCTGGTGAGAAGAGGATGGAAAGGAAAACTCTCCTGGGACAGAAAAACTTGTGGAGAGAGACAAGATGATGCAGAGTTTCAGATATGTCAGCTCTCTTCAAACAACTGATTCTCCTGAATATAAAAATAAAACAAGGGAACATGAAGGGACAAATAAGTGTGGGGTAGGAATGAGTTTGTCAGAAATTCTGGAAAAGTAAAAAGAAAACCAGTCTTTTCCAAAGAGATTGAACAGGAGAAGAGGATCCAGCAAGTGGGCACACAAGCCCAGCAGGACAGGGAATCACTGAATAGTTGCCCCCCATCCCTTCCCTCTCACCTGATGGCAGGTACAACACCCACAGTCACAGTCCCTCCAGGTCAGGGGAGCATTGCAAACTTTGTAAAAGAGAAAGAGCAGCCTCAGCAAGAGGAGAAAATGCATCCTTCTGGTTCCTGATCCAAACGGTAAAATGAGCTAAGTTTTTTTACAATTTCTTGTTCTACCCTTTCTGTTTGCCACCTCCAACACTTGCTGCTGCCACATCCTGGGGTAGCTTTGAGCTGTGTTCATCCCAGCTGCTTTCTAGCAGGGATGAAAGAAGTAAGGTAAATTTACTTTACCTTTTGCAATTTACCTAAGTAAGGTAAGTAACGAAAGTAAGCAGAATGCCTTCCTCCCTCTCTGTGCAAAGCCAGCTTGTCCGAATCTTCAGGGGACTGCAAAGGGATGGAATATACTGCAGAAGTGCCCAGGGCCCTGGCTGCATAGCCATGTTCCTGGAAGAAACATGCATGTTTAGCCAGGGTGATTCCTGTTTGTAGATCTCATGTACAGCTCGAGTTTGCAGTTTCAGAGATTTGGCTCCAAAGCCCTGGATGTGATTTCAAATCTGATAGTCCATGCTGCCTCGCTGCATTGCTGCTCATTTTCCATGTCCCTGGCAGGTGAACAAGGAGGACATGACATGTACTGTTATGGACTTAGGTGATTATTGCTTTTGCTGCTCACATTTAACAGCCACATGTTGCCATTGACATTTATTTCAGATGACTTCGGTTTCTTCATAAAACAATCACATCTCTCTGTATGGAAAATTTAGCCGCTCTAAGTATCAAGCTGTGCTGTTTGTTCCATGTGGGAAGGATTGAAAACGATTTAAGTGGAGTTTCAAAATGCAGGTTGAAATGACGGGCTGGAACAAGATCTTGGTTTGGAAGCACCACAAAAACTTCATCTCAGGTTTCGGCAAGCTGACACTTAGGAATGAATTGCACACCGGGATTTTTCAGGCTGGAAAAAAAGATGAACAATAGGAGGGTGGACAGAGATTTATAAACACACAAAAGGCACAGAAAGGGTACAGAGGCTGATTTGTCATGGTCTCTTAATGCAAAATCTAGGTCTTTAATCAAACCAACACAATGAAGCTTCAAACCAAATGCAATGCAGTTCTTCATGTAACTTATGGTCAATCTGCAAATCCTTGCCACGGGATTTTGTGGGTGCTAACAATTGCACAAGCCAACAGGACAGTAGGTGATGAAGAAAAATACACTGAGGGTTGTTAAATATGTAAAACTAACATGCAACTCAGATGACCTTCAATGCACAGGTATTGGAGGCAGGGAGACCACCTCGAGAAAAAAATTCATTCTGTTTATTCTTACACAGTATATGTACATACAGACTATAAAGCTTCAGTTCCCCTGTAAGCACAAAGGAGACATACAGCCACCCTGAGTTGGGTAGCACACAGCAACTTCAAAATGCAAGGAGGCTGTGAAAAATAGCCCAGCAGCTGGTCAGGGACAGTTCATTCTTTCTGTTCATTTCCAGTTCTGACAGGCCCTTCTCCATTAACAGAAGGATGAGTAAAGGGAAAATCGCCATCCACCAGCATCACCATTTCCATGGAGGTGCTGTCAGGAAGCAGCAGTTTAACTGGAGGTGACTGTGTATGTCCCAAGATGCAATGAATGGCCTTGTTTTGGCACAGGTTAACTTACCCAAGGTACACATGTGATAAGGTACTGTCCTGGTCTTTAACTACAAAACAAACACCCAGCATCCCTGGATGTCCCTGATGCTGCTTTGAGCCAGAAGAATGGACTAGAGGCTGCAGAGGTCCATTCTGACCTGAATTATCTCATCACCCTACGATCTGGTGTTTACTTGCAGCCATGGCTGGATGCCACCATTGCTTCCTTGGCAGTGGGTCAGCCCAATCCCACAGGGGTAAACCCACAGCAATGCAACAGAGCTTTGGGGTGACCAAACCACAACCACATGCTGTAAGCTTGTGTTTCAGTTCATAGAATCATAAAATACTTCGGGTTGGAAGGGACTTTTCAAGATTATCTAGTCCAATACTCCCTGTAATGAGCAGGGACACCTTTACCTAGATCAGGTTGTCCTAGAGATAGGATAGAAGCCCTGAAAGGCAATGGCAGAAGCGGTCACTCCCCAGCCATGCGGCCCAGAGACTGACATCCCAACTTGGAGTGGGGGGACACACAATGGTGGCACTGCGGACAGTCACCAGCCTTTTAATTTGTAATTTCTGGTCATTTTGCTGCAAGTGGTGCCCCAACCATGATTCTGGAGCAAGACCCCTATGACAGGGCTGGCAGCTGTTTCCTGCTCTTTTAATGAGCACAGGGACTTTGGAGGCAAATCTATCGGAGAAGTGGATGTGAATACACATGCAAAACCTGACCTGTGCTGTGGGGAACAGCAAAATGCAGCAGCTCTCAAAAAGGATCAGCTCCCAGTTGCAGCGGCATTTTGAAGTATTTACACGATGAGCTCTTTAGCAAAAGCAAAACAGCCACAGGGCACTGGCAGGACAGCACCGAGCCACCCAGATCCCCTCCAGTGCCCAGGGTTTGGCCATAAGAAGCACAAGGAGAAGCTCCGGCAGCAGAACCCCCCGTCAACACCTGTTCCCACTCAGATTTTACTGCATGCAAAACCCCTGCTCAAAGCGGGACCGGGGAAGGGAAGGAGCAGAGCGGGCATGGTTTTCCCTCTCCTCCCTTCATGGGTGGGGTGGCAGCTGAGGTGCCGGGCTCTGACTTACCGCCCCAGGCCGGCCACGCAGTGCACGGCCACGCAGCAGCCAGGGTCTTCACAGAACTTGGTCTTCAACAAGTTGAGCCAATCTTCCACTATCTTGCTGGGAGAAGGTGCTCCATCATCGAACGGCCAGTCCTGCCAGGCGGGGGCAAGGTCAGGGCAAGAGAGAAACACTGTCGAGACTCTGGGGAAAATCTCAGGGAGACTGCTTTTTACTCAGGGTGGTGGTGTTTGGGACCTTGGCAGTGGGGAGACAGATGCACGTGCCAGAAAGCAGGCTCACAGCGCAACTCTGTGGGGATGCAGCGGGTTCTGCGGCACCATCTGGCATGCAGGAATCCCCCAGCTGCTTTGGCTCAGGGTTTGCAGCCATACAAGCCTATGTTTGGGGTCCTCCCATCTCCCATGGAGAGTTTCAGCCTTGAGGAGCACCTACAGGATCTGCAACATGGTCCCCATGTCCTCCAGCCTCTGCAGACCAGAGTGGCCATCGCCTGCCTCCTCCCCATTCAGATGACCACAGATAGCTTCGGGGCGATGCAACTCCCATCTTCCCCTGCAGCAGCTCCCATCTAAATCCAGTACTTGGGAGCACAAAGCCACTTTGTAGGAAGTTTGAGCAAAGGTGACTTGGAGGTGGCTGAAGTTACTGGGCTCACACCAGGGATGACACACCATACCACAAAATCATCGAATCGTAGAATGGTTTGAGGTGGAAGAGATCTTCATATATCATCTAGTCCATCACCCCCACCATGGGCAGGGACATCTTTCACTAGATCAGGGTGCTCAGAGCCCTGTCTGTCCAACCTGGCCTTGAATCTTTCCAGGGATGGGACATCTGCCACCTCTCTAGGCAACCTGTTCCAGTGTTTCACCACCCTCACCATAGAAAATTTCTTCCTTATATCTAGCCTAAACCTACCCTCTTCTAGTTTAAAATCATTACCCCTTGTCCTATCACAACAAGCCCTGCTAAAAAGTTTGTCCACGTCTTTCTTATAGGCCCCCTTTAAGAACTGAAAGGCTGAAATAAGGTCTTCCCAGAATCTTCTCATTTCCAGGCTGAACTACCCCAGCTCTCAGCCTTTCCTCATAGGAGAGGTTTTCCATCCCTCTGATCATCTTTGTGGCCCTCCTCCGAACCTGCTCCAACATGTCAGAGCTGGATGAGTATTCCAGGTGGAGTCTCACCAGAGTGGAGTAGAGGGGGAGAATTCCCTCCCTTGACCTGCTGGCCACACTTCTTTTGATGCAGCCTAGGATGCAGCTGGCCTTCTGGGCTGTGAGCACACATTGCCAGCTCATGTCCAGCTTTTCATCTTCCACTATTCCGAGTCCTTCTCCACAGGGCTGCTCTCAATCCCTTCATCCCCCAGCCTGTATTGATACTAGGGGTTGCACCAACTCAGATGCAGGACCCTGCACTTGGCCTTGTTGAACTTCATGAGGATCACATGGGCCCACTTCTCAAGCTTATCCAGGTCTCTCTGGATGGCATCCCATCCCTCAGGTGTATCATCCACACCACTCAACTTGGTGTCGCCTGGAAACTTGCTGAGGGTGCACTGATTGTGTTATTGATGAGGATAATAAACAGTGCTGCTCCAAATACAGACCCTTGAGGGACACCACTTGTCACTGATCTCCATCTGGACATTGAGCCATTGACAACTACCCTCTAGATGCGACCATCCAACCAGTTCCTCATCCACTGAACAATCCACCCATCAAATCCATATCCCTCCAATTTAGAGAGAAGGATATTGTGGGGGACCATGTCAAAGGCCTTACAGAAGTCCAGACAGCAGACATCTGTAGCTCGCCCTTTGTCCGTGGATGAAGTCACTTCATCATAGGAGGCCATTATGTTGGTCAGGCAAGACTTGCCCACGGTGAAGCCATGCTGGCTGTGTTGAATCACCTCCCTGTCCTCCATGTGCCATAATATAGCTTCCAGGAGGATCTGGTTCATAACCTTCCCAGGCACAGAGGTGAGCCCGACAGGTGGGTAATTCCCAGGGTCCTCCTTTCTACCCTTTTTAAAAATGAGTGGAATGTTTCCCTTTTCCAGTCTCCAGGAACTTCACCTGACTGTCATGACTTTTCATATATCATGGGGAGCAGCTTGGCAATCTGCCAAGTATGACATCAGCCCATTCCCTCAGGACTCTGGGATGCATCTCATCAGGTCCCACAGACATAAGTACGCTCAAGTTCCGCAGGTGGTCATGAATCTGATCTCTTGCAACGGGAGGGACATTCCTCCCCCACTCCCTGCCTTGTGGTCCATCCAAGTTAACTGTATAGATCATATTCAGGTCCCTGGGATGCTCCGGTATGATTTATTGGTGTAGACATAGCCTGTGCATCCTCTGAACTCCAGCCATGGTGGGACAGATGAAGCCAAAACAGCACCAAGGCAGTGACATCGAGGTGTTAGACAAGGTGAGTTTTTCTGTGACTTAAGTCCCTAGTGCCCCTCATTGCCTATAGATGTCTGGACATGTGCAGAGAAGGTAACATTTTCCACCTGATGCAATCCTGTTGCTGATGCTCCCAAGTATCAACAATCACTCAGCATTGATTAAACACTCAGTCTCCCCCTGGGCGTATCTCTCTCCTGCTCTGTTGCCCTCAAGTTCGGTCCCGCCTCAGGGGAACTGCAGCACAACTTGGCTTTAACCCAAATAAACTATCCTGGCACGAGTTCCTGTTTTGTAAGATATAGCTTTAAAATAATAAGGAGCAATTTTCCCCTTTCCTTCCTCTTACAGGCAGCACGGACTCCATTGTGAAAGCTTCAAAGATTGTCACCTACAACACCATAGTGACCCCAGAGTACCCATCTATTTATTTTCTCATGAAAGGCAATACTGTAGCCATTGGAGATTTATAAGTTGAAAACAGACAAGATTTTCCATGGCTTGTAAACTTGTGGAAAAATCGGAGGGATAAAGACAGCTTGGGGTTTTGACACTGTAAAACAACACTCAGTCCATCTGATTTTTAAGTGTTTTAGACCTTATATCAATATTGTTCTTCCATCGGGGGGGGGGTGGGGGGGTGGGGAATAGGAAGAAGAACTCATCTACCCCAACAGCAGGAGAAATCTTTTTGGAAACAACAACAAAACCACAAGCCTGGGTAATCCCTGTTAATAAAAACAAAGCTGCAGCTCACATTGTATGTACAAGCTGGAATCAGGCAAATTTATTCCTGTGGTGCTATGCTGTGAGACCAAGGAGATATCGAAGTGGTCACAGAAGTATTTTGGAAGCTCCCCAAGTGCATCCTTTTGTCATCTTCCCTTTTTTAATTTGAAGGAATCGAGCCCCAAGTACTATAATCCAGCTTGGATCTCCCACTCTGTTCCTCCTGTTATTTTAACTTTAGGCATAGCAATCCTTTGAAAAAGTGCCCTGTTCCCACTGCCTGGGAGCTATGGGAAAAAGCTATCTTGGTCCTGTCAGGAATGTGCCTCGCCTCTGCCCTGCGGTTGAGCTGCCTTTGGAGAAACTGGTGTCACGAAGCACCACAGAAGGACAGGCCATGGCGTTCCCTTGGAAGAGCTGGGGAAAGGAGGGGACAAGTGGATCAGGCTGTGCTGTCCCTTTGCTTCTTAGAATTGGAGGAAATTTGGAGAGACCTGGTTTGGGGTTTTTTTCCTGCTTCTTAGGGATGGGAATGTTTTAGAGAGGTGAAAACATTAGGACAACATGTAGTAGGGCTTTGGAAAACCTATGCTCTGTGAGCAGCTAGAGGCCAAATGAGATGCTGGAGAGCATCTCACATGATGCTAGAAGTCTGCACATTTACAACTGAATCAAGACCTTTATGGCTGGTCTCTGTTAACTAGCTCTCCACAAGATACAACAGGAGCTCAGATACTTAGTACACATGGATACATGGACATGGACATGGGCATGGACACGGACATGGACCCATCCTACATGGCTAGGTCTCTATCCAGAGCTGAATCCTACCTTGGAGATTAATTTCCATTCATGTGGACAAATGGTTTCATGGTTGTGGGGACTGAGGAAATTACACAGCAAGGGTTGAGTGGGGAAGAGGAGGTTTTGTAGCTTGGGTTTGCTGCAGGTCCTACCTGACACCTCCTGTAAGTTCATCTTTAAACCCAAAGGTTCGATCCCTTTGAAGGTAGAAAAGCTTAAGCAGGAAAAGAGTCCAGTGAGCAAGTACTGACCCATGATGTGGGCATCTAATACTTGCCTTCCAGCCAGAAGTGCTGTTAAGCTGGAGGACATTAGGTACTGAAAATGTACAACTAGCATTCCCCAAATAGAACCCCTACCCATGGAAAATTAGAGAATCCTGCCCCAGACTGCCTGACAGAGCTACAGGGAGTGACCAGAAGAGACATGCTGAGATATCAAGACACCCAGTCTCAGAGGATGAGTCTGTGCATTAGTTCAGCCTTTGCAAACAGAGCCAAAATCTACTTTCCATATCAAAACCACTATCTCTCTCTACCTGTGTCACTGCCCTCCATCCCACAGCCTATGCAAGCTCCAAAACTGTCCCATGCCAGGATGTCTGAGATGTCCATCTGGGGATGGAAGATTTGACTCCCCAGAAGCTATAGGAGGTCCATGACCTTCTGAACCAATTGATTAGGCAATATTCCAAAGGGCATCACAAATACCACTAAATGTCCCTGTTTAGGCAACTGGAGTGTGACCATGCCTGACCACCTTCTCATACACCCAAACCAAGCACCTCCATCTGATTTGCAGGTTCAGCTGCCTGGTTGTTGAGAGTCCAGAAATGAGCAGGTCTTCCTTCCTTTGGTATTGATACCAAAATTATCACTGACCTTAGAGAAGAGGGCCAGAAGCCACACCCCTCAGTGGTAAAAAGTGTACAGACAAGTGATGAAGAAGGAAATCACAGAAAACAGCTTACCCAAAGCTCCCCCATGCCACTGTCATGGCCCCCTTCATCTTAGCCTCCTCCTCCAGCACATGGACCCCCACCCATGAGTGAAACTGCCAGGAATGTTGTACTTGGCACCTGATGTGCCTCCCCCAAATACTTTCAGCTGTGCAAAACATGGTTGGCTCCAGTCTGGAAACATGAGCCACTCTGAAAAGAGCTCTTCCCCCACTAGCTGTGATCAGATAGAGCTGGTTAAGCCTTTCGCAAGGGTGCTAGGCCAGCTGCCAAGACTGCCTGTGGAGATCCCATCCAAACCTGACTCATCCTCAAGCGATTCAGATTGTTCCCTTTAGTACTTTGGAAAAGGTTATCAGTCTCCTTGCTTCGGGCCAGAGCAGGATTGATGGATGGGGAGAAGGCAACATGCACCACACTTGGGCTCCTTCAGAGAGCACTTTTATCTGTGGAAGATATGGGTGATTTGGGATTTTGCACTTCTCCACAGTATCTGCCTGCCTCAGGAGTTGATCTCGTGCTAGCCAGGCACCTCGATTCTACTGGACAGGGACCCCACAAAAAGCAAAGTAAGTGCTGAGTCAAGCACTTGGTATGCTGCCCCTGCAGCAGCACTCTGCAGTAAATGCATTGGCCAGAGCACAAAACCCAAAGAAACAGCATGTCCACTGCAAGCACAGCCTAGAGCTTGTAACGTCACACTCTCCTTCCCACCAACACTCCCAAGATCATGCTGGTTTTTAGGTTCTGGAGAAATCTGGTGAGAAGGCCTCATCTTCACTGAACCACTGTAAGCCAGGAGACATTATAAGCTTCAAGCCTCAGGTATTCACTGCTTCCTTCCACCCTCCCTTGGAGCAAAGTGGCTCCTCATCTGCACTGTCTCAGATGGGTAGGATCTCCCTCACCAGTCATGCAGCCATGTCAGTGTGTCTCGAGCAAATGGTAGGGCTGGTAAATAACTGTAAGGAGCCTGTAGCAAGGAGGGTGGAAGGGCAGCAAGGATACCTGGAAAGGGCTAGGGTGAGCTGGTTCTGCAGCAGACGCACCCAGCACCACCAGGCTACACATTTGTTTATCCCTCTAGTCTGCTCTTCTTTGACTTGAGCCCACATCTGCCCTTGCAGGCACCCCAGGAAAGGTTGTACCTCAGTCCCTCCTGTCTTTCGTCCCTGTTCAAAAGGTGATCCAACAGCTGCTCAGATTCTGTGCATCCGGCATTTGTTCTTCCAGCCTGGTTTCAGGTGAAGGTCTCCAGAGATTTTCCTTTCTCAGAAAAGCTTCCGCCTTGCTCTGCCATGCGCATGTCCTCCCAGACAGGGCTGGCAGAAGACGCCTCGCAATTCCCATGTATCCTGTCCTAGCTGACTTTTCAGAACAACAGAAATTGCACAACAAAAAGAAATTGCCTGTAATCTCTGCCCCTCAGAACAGAAGCCGAGTTTAGACAGAGCCCACATGGATATGGTTCTACCAAGCAATCTATTACATGCCTTCCCATCCACATCCACACACACATGCCTACTTCTTGGATGGAAGATGCATCTTTTCAGGTGGCTATGCCTCCAGGAGCTGCCAAGAAGGCAGCTGCTTGAAGGGGACCTGCCTGTTCACTCATCAGATGCAAATACTAAACTTTCATAGGCAGGGATCACAGGTGTAGTTATAGCACTTTTAAGACCAAGAATATCTTGGAAGGAGCTCTAGGAGTCCTTCTGACTAAGTAATGAACCAAAACTAAGAACAAATCAGATCAGTACATCACTTGCAAATACAGACTCTTTCCAAATAACGGGGTGTCAGAATAATCTTAATTAGATCAAAGACATAAAAAGCAGGTCATAGCAAATGTTATTTCAATGGGAGGGTGCATACTTATGTGATCGTGTCCTACCCAAACTGGTCGGAAATAACCTTGGAAGACCTCATAACTGGAGGCCATTTCATTAACAGCACAGAGTGGCTGCAGAACCCACATTTGTTCATCAACACTTGATAGGGTTTTGCCTCAGAGCTGTGTGGGCAGCCAAAGATAAGTAACATCACTTTCCTGGTAATCTGTGGCCCACACAGACATTGAGTACTTGGAAGCAAAACAATACGTTGCTGAAATCTACTTCTTTCCCTGTTTTCACATCCACTGTCCTTTGCCAAAAGCTCCCAAAGCCATCAATAGGAACAGATCAATAACAGGCCTGTAATCACTTCCACGAATCAAATGTGCCCCTATTTCTAGTAAACCTCTAAAGGAAAGGCCTTGGCCTCATTGCTGAAGCACACAGAAAGGCTTCATAGAGTGCAAATTAACGATCTATAAAATATACCAATGAACTAGCTATTCCTTAAACATTTCACTGCTTCCTTTTGTGTTAATACATCTTGACGGGCTTGGGGCTGAAGACAGTTTGACGAATACCACCAGTTACGTAAGTAGATAGTGGGAGCTTGGCACGTTTTCCAAGCTTACACAACACAGCCCCTCCAACAAGCTGGTACAATGGTGCAGATGGTGATGTTAGAGGCCAACTGCACATCAGAAAAGAACTATCTTCCAAGCTTAGAAGGGTAATGTCTCATGGGACTTGTCCTTACCAAACTGAGTATAACATTGCGGTCATCTCCAATGATGCTGTTGCAGCAAGGACCAGTCCTGCTTCACCCACTATGACCTTCCTAGCACGCATGAGCTCCCACGCTCCTTTTGTGCAGAAAACTGGTCAGGGAACTGGTCCAGCATGGGATTAAGCAATGTTTCATTTTTCCAAGACCCTTTCACATCACTTCTCTGAGTCAGTTCCCAGGAAACAACTTGAGCATTCACCCGGTGCAGATAAAGCAGGAGAAATGTGCGGCTGGGTAGGAGGGGAGTGTGCAATGACTGTGAAGGTCTGACTAAAGCAGGGGAAACCAACAGTGTCTCATCCTCAGGCTTGACTCCTGCTCATAGTGCCATAGACAACAGCGGCAACTTCAGAGGCGGTGGATGTTTGTCACCACTCTGCAATGTGTGGTGAGCACAGAGCAGCCTCTCATGGCCAACTGTCCCATCCATTTCAGTGCAAGGTTCTGCACCTCAGCTCAAAAGCCATTAAAAGTGGGTTCAGCCAGCCTTTCTCTGGAGCATGTGGACTCCAGCCTGGCAAACAGTCACCTGAGATGAATAACTTTGGCACTACTACCAGATCCATTTAGACCTTCTCTGTTCATATTTTTATTTGCTTCATGCCAGAGAAGACATGAACAAAATCCCCATATTTGCATCCTCTTTTATGCTCCTTTGCATCATCAGAGGAAATTTTGCATGATTCAGAATCAGGCTTAAAAGGGAATTTGTCTCTAGGAGCATATCACTTGCACATACCATATGGTTTGGCAGATTCATACAAGAGCTTGACAGACCACTTTAAATGGTAGTTCAGGGACAGCCCAGAAAGCTTACTTTCCAAGGCAGGCTGCTGGCACCCCTTGATCTGGGTGTAGACAAGGTCACTCACTAGCTACACACATCCCTGCCCATGAGAGGAGGAGCATTCGGCCATGAACAAACTGATGCTTATGCGGAAGATGAATCAAAATAATTTGCATTTCAGCTCAGGTTTTGGTTGGTTGTTTTTTCCCAAATTGTTTTGGCAAACTCTTTTACTGAAAATGGCTTCTGGAGAAGACAAGAAAAGCTACTACATCTCATGTAAAGACACATGTAAAGTCCTGTGACAGCTGCTGTATTCATGTCACAGGGTATGACAAATTGCCTACCATAATTTGTGTTGAAGGTCCTTCCTAGAAGCTGGAGGACCCAAAGGCAAAACTCCTACTGACTTCAACAGGAGTAGAATTAGCTACAAAAGATGAACTCCTTTGATTGCATCATCAATGCTCAAGTTGTTTACATTGTTACTCACCAAGAAAGGGAGATTGCCTAGGAGTCCACCTAACACCAGCAGGATGACTTTGGCCCAGTAAAGTCTTGGCTATTCCTCCACTGGCTGTAGTACTTCACATAAAACAAGTGTTATTTTCTTTCCAAACATCTCAGCTCATTCCAGCCACAAATCTGAGTTCACTACACCCTTAGAGCAAACTGCTTAAGGGACAGTGAGGACATACTTAATGAGAGCAGGGTAAGGCAGTGCTTGAGTCAATGAAGCTGGAAATTAAAGAAAATGGCTATTTTTCCACCCAGATAGATAAGTCTTTCTAATGTCAAGGTTCATGTATTACCAGAGAAGGTCACCACTGATTACATACCCACACATGAAATGCATTTTACCTGTCAAACTCACTTTAAGTAGCCACAGTGCAAGTGCACAAATAGCCAACTTTGCATCAAACTGGTGTTCCCATGGTACACAGCTTATGCTAACTCTTGTTAGCAACCCCAGCCGGTGTTGGCATTGCTGCTATGCCGCAGGGCACCCATCCCACTGCACTGCAAGAACGGGAGCAGGTGGTTCCCTCAAGAACCCAACCTCCTCCATCATAGGTTAAGCCATGGAAAATTCCCAAGTACAAGATGATCTGCCATTTGCAGATCAGGCAGCTAGTTATGCGTGTCCTTCTCTGACCAAGTGAACTAGGATCTATATGAGTTGTCTTGTTGACTAATGGAAAGTTAAACTTTAAGAGCTCTGAAGGTTGGGGCACTGAGCCTTAAAATTGCTGTGCTTTGCCAGTTTGTCTAAGATACTTTGGGTAGTACAGAATATTGTTGTTGGGGTTTTATTTTTATTTTTAGTCTTAATTTTAGCCAAAATGGAAGAGCAAGATGATGGAAGAAATGTAGTAAGGGTATTTGAAATGAGCATGGAATTTTACACAGGACAGAGCTCCCAGAAATAGCGCCAAAACATACTGCTTTAAAAAAAATTAACCAACAGATTTTATTGGTGTTAGAAGGGTGATTTCTCAGGGCTCTATTTACTCTGGCAAGCCTACAAGGGAGGGAACATGTATTCCTACACAACAGAAAGCAGGAGATGTACCATTACACAGCCAGACAGCACATGAGGCTGCCTCAGCATATATGCTGTTTAGACAGTGGCATTGCAGCCCTGTATGTTCATATAGCAAAATGCTTGTGTAGATATCGATTGAAGACTTCTGGAGATTTGCTCAGATCACAGGCTAATTGCTTTGAGGAGAGGAAGGGGTAAGATGCAGATTGGTTGCAGTCTGCTTCTTCACTTGGTCACTGAGACAGGCAAAAAAAATATCCAGGTAACTGCTGCCCCATGTTCATTTTGTAAGTAAACTCCTTGGATATGGTTTCACATATCCCTGCGTTTGGTCTGATACCTAGGTTTCTGCAAAATGGGAAAGGAGGGAAAGGAAAAGTTCTTGGTAAAATTAGCTCAGCCCAAGTTCCCACCATCCTTACCCTGAAGCCCCTTTCACAGAGGTCTGTGAACAGCAAAGCAAGGAAAACACAGCCTCTGAATGCGACATTCAGCTCGGGCGAAAGTATGCTGGGAGAAATAATAACCCCTGGCAGGGCCCCAGATGAACCATTATGCCTTTATGAGCCATTGTTTCCCTCATTGATGGACTGGCTCTCATTCACAAAAAAAAAAAAAAAAAAAAAAAAATATCTGCTTTTGTAAGGCAAGAGGAAAAAACACTTTTGAAAACACCGAAGTGAGGGTCTGCATGGTTAGGGCACCATGGGAGGGCTGGGGGGACCCAGCTGTTATTTACCCTGGACAGCTGCATGAACAGTGTCAAAACGTCTACATGGACAAATCTATTTGCTGTCTGCTTCAGTCCCTTATGCCAGTAAACTTTGCTGTGGAGTTTTCCCTGTGGGGTTAATTCTTGGGGCAGCATTGCAAATAAAGGACCTCTAGCAGTTTCTCTTGCCTTCCCTCCCACCAACAAACACCCCACCATTGCTCAAGGGCTTAAATGAAGGCAAAAGACCCTGAAATCTCACCTGCTTCATCCCTCAGTTGATCAGCTGGCCAAATGACAAGACCACTGGCCACCCAGCTTGGGAGAGGGCGCTGGGGCTCAATTTGATTGTCCATTTGGTGGCATCTTGAGCCATTGGAGTTGTCCTTCAGCACCCATTTAAAGCATGTGGGAGCCCATGCAATTAAAGAATAGTAAGCAGAGGCCAAGTTAGCACCCCTAAAATGGCATCTGCATGTAAGCAACAGACTTGAGACCCTCCTGGCTTGTGACTGTCTGTTTAGACTACTCAACTGTACTGACTAGATATCCAGTGACTAGATCGGGAATCTGGACACCCAGAGGACAGGAAAACACAAACGCTTAGCAGTCTTCACATCAGGCTGAATCCAGCTGCCTGTGCTATGACAGGTTCAGATCTCTAGTGATGTCTGAGATGCTTTAGCAAAACCTACACTTCTCACGGGGCTGGGAGAGAAGACACAGGTCCTACTGGAAGCCTGTGAGCTCAGAGGCTATGCTTCAGCATCAGAAGTGGGACGAGACTCCTTCATACAGACAGCTTGAGTCCAGCCCAAAGCTTTTCTTCTCTACTTCTTCCTCTAAGCCAAGACATACAGATCTGTGCCATGAAATGTAGTTAGGTGCAGAGCTCATGGTGCCAGGCAGAGCTGGCTTCAGGCATGCAGCTAAGGGTACCAGCCATGGGGACATGACCACACAGTCCTGTGTCCCACAGCTGGCTCTGATGCTGTTGCCTCTCGCAGCCCAGCCTGGGATTTGCAGAAGGACAAGAAGGCTGGCTGGGAAAGAGATGTCTTTTGTAAATACTATGTAGCAAAGAACTCCCACCATGCTTACAAGGAGTCTGAGAGTGGTGTGTCCTCCTGTGCTGGACAAGAGGGATTCTTCTGGTTGTATGAAGTCCTGAAGCCTTGTTGGACTCCACCTCTGTGTGTTTGCTTTTGGAGAATCCTCTGCTGTTTCTGGAGTGATGCAGATTTGCCTGCCTGCAGAGGTGGTTTGCAGGCAGCTGTTGGAGCAGAGAGATCTCCCTTTGCTCTCACTCTGCCCAGGATACCTTGGACATTTCTTTCTTCAAAGCACAGAGCCATGCTCCTGCAGCCTCTGAGCACCACCTTCACTCCCAGCACTGGGAACCGCAGGGAATATTTTCTTTCACCCTAGAAAGCTCCTCAGATATGTGCCAAGGTAAAATCTGCACTGTCCCAGCTGCTCTCTGCTCTTCTTCACAGTGTTGGTATGGAAAGCCCGTGCATCAGCTTATCTAAGAACCTCAAAAGGCTCCCCAGCAGCTTGAAGCCTTATGAGTCTGACACTGCGTGCGGTCCCTGCTATGGGAGAAGGGGGAAGGTAGGGAAAGGAACATCTCCCTTGGAGCCACAAGCAGCTGAATATGCAGCAGGGCATCCTAAAGGCAAGGAGAGCCAAGTCCACCCTGCAAGGCCTGGAGAGCTGCCATTCAGCTTTGAAGAACAAAACATCCCACAGGCTGCAGCCTCCCAGGATAGGACCTGTGAGACCCCATTCTCATGGAGGATCAGCCTCCCTAGCTCCTACCTCAAGCACAGATGTCTAAAACTGTGGTCTTAAACTTCTCCTCCACCAGCTACACTGGAGCCTGAAGTCCCCAGTGTATCTAGGGGAATTTTTTTCAGTATTTTTCACTGGGATCCTGAAGATACCTTCTCAAGACTAGAAGTACCTGTGTTTTCAGATCTGGTCTGCTCACCAGACCCATACCACCATTTAGCCTTGCTGAGATCAGTGGTAGTTCATTCCAGGAGGCACCTCAGCCCAACCAGCCCTACATAAGAGCAACCAAAGGACGAAGACCTGCTTTTTCAGATTTTTTTTTATCCAATAGCTTGGAAACTCATTCAAAATAGGGAGCAAACACTTCTTCTCACTGCAGATCTCCCAGTTAAAGTGCCCCTTGCACATGAGGGAGTTCAAATCCACATCACCTGACTCTCAGTCACCAAGTTAAAATATCCAGGTGTGAAGGCCTCATACTCACCTCTGTAGAAGATCTTCTGGTTTCCACTAGGAGTCCCTGTATAGACAGGGCATGTCATTGTGCAGCTGCCTAGCCAGGGTCATTGTAGAGATGCCATGGCAGTCCTCATTCTAATGAACATCAAGGTATTTCAAAGAAATCAGGCCCTGACTGGGTTAACTCCAAAATTAACAGAGCAAGGAGTGCAATATAAGTCTCCAGCAAAAGCTTCCTATCTATGACAGAAAAGAGACCCCAGATCTCTGTCATCCTTGGGTGTTATCACCATCCACCCATTCAAGGACTGCCTAGGCTATTCATTCAAATTGAGAGATCTGAATACATGTCTTTTAAGTCCCTTCAGCCAGGTGTAGTCTATGTAGTGGTTAGTAGATCTCATTCCCCAGATATCTCTGAAAGCCCTAGCCAGGATATGTCACAATTCCTTTTCAATCCAACACCTTCATGATCATCACACCTCCCTAAACAACCCTTTACACCCTCCAAAAAATTGCAAAAATCCCTGCCAGGTAAACGAAGAGTTAATATTCCTGCTACCTGGGAGGTTATCACTAAAATGGGACTCCTGCCCAGGAATGATGGCTTATGGGCACAGCTCCACTGTGATGGTTTCTTCTGCCTCTTCTGTTCAGGAGGTCCATTTGTAGTAAAAATCTATAAATAGCCTGACAGGTTGGGAGAAGAAATGAAAAATGGCCAGTCCTGGGTCATTTAATGTATAGACAAATGTATGTTCACTTCATTTGCCATGTAAACCTCAACTGTTCAAGTTTATCATTCACTGCCAAAAATGCTATTACAGCAGCCTGAGATTTCAAAGACAGTTTTATTCCTGTTTCTGACTGACCTTTGGATGGATTTTTCAACTTGGAAAAAGAAAGAAAAAAATTTATGTGTTCTGAAATGGAGCTTAGAAGGTTTAACACATTTCTAAGTATGGACATGGTGATTTACAAGGACCTCTTTTTCTGGTTTTTATAAGACTCTGTCTTTCTTCAGCCATGAACAATGTATTGGTTCTGACAAGGACATCAGGAATTTGAGACTTTAACATTATTTATGAGGCAGAGTGTGATCCAGTGGCCAAGAAACTGGACTTATTACTTGGCTCTGCCATGGACGTGCTGAACAACCTTCCCTTCCTGTGCCTCTTCTCTGTGATGATGGTACACTGGGGTCAAAAACTATTTTCTCACTACCAGTTTTCAAATAAACCAGTACAACCCAATCATTCTGGTGGTACCAGATGATGCTTCCTTGTCAATAATCCCTGCTCCCGGCAAGGTTATATTACTAGTTTCCAAGGGTCAACCAACCCAATTATATTGATGTCACCAGGTCACTAGGGCTGTTTATGAGTGCTGGTGCCTGGATTCACACAAACTAATCTCAGTGCTTGCTCCTAAGAGCTTACAATGAATGGTTTGCATCAAGGTATCATAAACATGGTCTAATAAGAGGTGACAGACCAGTTGTGTTAAGAGCTGGACAAATGCATCATAGAAAGGTGATCCATGACCCAGAGAGGGCACAAGTTTAATTGCAGTTATTCAACAGCACTGGGCCAAGCTCCATATTCACCCTTACCTGACGCTCTGAGATCCAAGTACCTAAGCATTTGCATCACACTACCCAAGTGAATGAATGCTCACAAACCTAATAGAAAACTACCAGCATTTAGGGCATGAAAGCCTTAAGTTTGAATTCCTGGAAGCTGTTTGGCCATGCAAAGAAACCTGGCTTTTCTCCCAGCAAGAAAGAAGCCTTAAACATAGGTGTGATTTATTTGCTGTGAATAATTCAGCATTAACAATCACACTCAAAGGTTCCCCTTTCTGACAGCATTCTCCAAATCCCTCACAAGAGTCAGCCCTTTACATGCCCCGAAAACTTGTCCATGCACATGTTCACTGCACAGTGGGCACACTGGGGGATGGATGTGTACACCATGCAACAAAAATCCCAGGATAAAATCTGAGCCTTAACCTGGCAAAGCAGGATCTCAACAGGAGACAAGTACTCTTCAACCTTACAAAGGTCTAGGGACAGGTGAGTTATTCAGGTCCTTGAATCTGAATACTAGATGCTGTGACCTGTAAGCCTGTAAAAAGCTGATATATATGCATAGACAAGTATATTAAGGTGCACGCTTACCTACATCTGCATGGCCCATGGAGCCCATGCCTTCAAGTCCATCCTTTGAGATGGCAAAAGCAACTCAAACTGGCACCTCCCTATTCCCTTGGAGACAGGCACTGGCCCTGGCTTGGGCACTAAGGCAGCAGAACTGGGCAGCTGTGTCGGTGTAGCATCGTGCAAAGGCACTAGACCTCCCTCAGTCCCTCAACATTCCCTCTCCCCTTGAACCACCACCCAAGTAAAAACAGCCACCGAAGGTCAGGGAAGGCAAGGCTTACACTCCCAGTCAGGGTGCTGGTGCAGGTGGGAAAGCAGCTCTCTGTGCAGATGCAAGGATCAGGCCTCCAACATCCAGGTGGGTGATCTATACCCAGGGTCAACGTGGGCTCCATAAGCACCCCTTCTTTCAGCATTAACCCCTAAAACCTCCCACCACTGGCTGCCCATGTCAGAAAAACTCATCTCCAGCTCATCCTCACTCCTCTCCCTTTCCGACCCCTCCCCTCTACCCTGAAGACATCCGTTTACCAAAACGAGCTGTGAAGGCTAGAAAAGACACTGACGTCAATGTAAAAGTAAACCAAAGAGGTCTGGTTCCTGTATCATCACTGCACTGGGCTGAGCGCTGGGGAGCAAGCACACGGTCACTCAGTTGAGGAATCTGGGAGCGGACTCAGGGATCAGCAGCTGAGCTTTCTCATTCAGGCTGTGTAAGTACTGGCTGCGGCATGTTTCAGGCTCAGAGCGAGGGGGAAGAGGGAGGGAGATTTACCAGCTGCAGCTCAGGAAGACAGCATACCCTGGTCCCAGCTGGGCTGAGAGTTTGGAGGCATGCGGATGGGGATGGGAGTCTTCGCAAGCTGGGTCAAGAGCGAAGCACGTGGGTTTGTATGTGGTTTGACTCCACGTGGGTGGGAACAGTGCTGGAGAGGAGAGTGTCCTATGTCGGGTGCTGCAGGGGTAAAGGAGGGTCAGGGAGTTTAGTGCCAGTGCAAAGGAAGAGAATATCTCATAGAGGAAAACATGTTTTTTTTCTGAACAGATACTGAACTGATCAGTTTGGGTGCTGATACATTATCACAGCCAGTGATGTGCATGTGAGGACACATAAATGTCTATAGATAAGAAGTAGGCTGAGGGCAGAGCCATCCAAATGATTCTGCATGACAACTTGAGTATTTTGGTAGACCTCCGTATACTGACTAACTCTGTCAAGTCCAGCTACAATGCACCCTGCAAGTGTCCCTGTATAGAGATGCAGAGCTAGACACAAGGCTTTTAGACCCAGGACATGAAAAAGGTATCTGAGAGGGCTCAAAATGAACTTCGTAGTATAGGTTTAGGAAGCAGAAAATTTCCCTCAGGAAAACTGTATGTAAATATCCTTACTTTGGGTGGTGTGGATGGGAGAAGCAGCTGGGCCAGAGCTGGGGTGAGTGAGAGGGACAAATGGCCCCACTAGCTCAATCGACAATGCTAACTGATGTGTCTGGCCACAGTACATTGTATAGAGAGCATCTCCCATCATTTACACAAACTATACTCAGTGGCAGTGTGATGAATTGGCAATGTGGCTCTCCAGACCCATTTCAGCTGTGTTTTAGTAACGTAAGCTGGTTTTTCTTCTAATATTTCTCATATTCCAGGGCCAATTTCTCTTCTTCATCAAAAAGCCAGCCCTCTCCTGAAATGGCACCTCCTTCAGCAAAGCTAAAACTCCCCCATTCAGAAATAAAAGAGAGTGGGCATATAAATTTAATCCCTATTACATGCGCGTGACAGTCCCAATTGAAAACCACTGGGGCAAATGCCTCTGTCACCCTTAATTAGATGCAATGCTGCATCTCAGCTCACTCTGTAAATCCTGCCCTGAACAGGGGAAAGCTGGGCAGCCCCAGAAAAAAGGAGGTAGAAATGCCCACCACTTTCATGTTGTAGCATCTACCAGCACAAGTGAGGGTAGAAGCCTGCCTTTGGTGGAAACTTTTCTATCATATCCTTTGTGCACAGAAATCTCTGCCGACCCACAATTAGAAAGAAAATTCCCTTCTTCCCCCCTCCTTTCTTATAGACATATGGCAACTTAACAGTGTAATTGAGCAGCTACTTTTTTAATCAATCCATTTCAGCACATTTTGCTTCACTCTGCTCAAGCCTCCTTTCCCAACTTCCCAGTGTGTTGAGATAAAACACAGACAGGGAGCCATTTCTTCCCTCCCTGCAGAGCATAAAGGTGCCAAAAGAATCCTACAAGTCTTCCTTTCCCCGTTTTGAAGAAGGAGGCAAAGGCCAAGGAAGGAATTGTACATGAAACATCTCTGACAGCACGTTCTCCTACAGGCAGAACAAGAAGAAGGGGGCAGGATGCTGAACAAAGTAATAAATCCCACCACACGCACGTACACCACCACCACAGCTCTGCTCCCCCCTATGTGGATCATGCTCTGGGGATGACGTGATTCCCTCAGGGACACAGATTGTCCTGCCCCTACATCCCCCTTCAGGGGGGAAGGCCAAACCCTGCACTCCAACTTGTCAGAAGGGCTATGGGACTTTGTCTTTCTGCATTTTAACAGTCTGGAGACACATAAACAGGAATGTTTATCAGACAGGTGCTCAGCATGTTCAGGGAAACCTCACCCTTTAAGGAGATGTGAGTCCTGACATCTAAAAATGGAGACATCCAAACCTGTTATAGCAGGTTTCTATAAATGCCTAGTTGCTACATTTAGGGGGAGGTGAGACTATGGATTACCTAAATGTGCACATTAGCAAACCTCCTGTGAGATCTAAAGTAAAGTCTATAGCTCCTTCTGAGGAATGTCTGCGCCTTCTTAGCAAGCCCACCTGTAACTATTTCAAAGATCTTGCTATCCCTGCTTGTTCCCTCTTATACCTCTCCTCCAGTTTTAATACTTGCATTTTAATCTGTAGCCTTTAGCTGTAGATTGTGGTCCCACTCAAAACGACTGATTACAGATAACTGAGCAAATCCTATTGACGGCTTAGCAGAGAAACACTTCCCATCCAGTAACTCCTAGAGAGGCACAGCAGAGTCCAGCTAAGCATGACAAAGTCCAGAGACAGAAGTAGTTGTGCTGAGGTCAAGGATGAATCAGGGGAATAGAAAGGTGAAGCCCAGGGCCAGAGCAAATGGGATCAGTGAAGCTGTGGGGGTCAGATGGGACTAGGCTGAGCTGGCTGTGACAACCAAAGAAATTATGTCACCTGTCAAGACAACACTAACCAGGGATGCTGCTGTTCAGTCTCAGCATGATATTTACTGGGATCGATATGCCATTAGTGTATAGACACAGAGGAACTGAATACTTTATTACCTCTTACACATAATCCATAAAAGATGTGCATCTCATCTATCACAGCCTGAAAAGCACCACTACAGCCATTATCACACAACAGAAAAGATTACTTCTTCCATGCTGGTGCAAAAAGATTTACTGTCAAATGTCCCCTCTTGTTCACGGCTCCAGACACCTTTTCCAAAAATTCCTGGCAAAACGACTGGGCTCTGGGAAATTCCTCTAAGGCTAACAAAAGTGGGGCATGGCTCCCAGTGTGGTGGTCCACTAGACAGCTCCCCATCCCTGCATGAACTGAGGTTGTCAGCCCTCTCTATGGGATGCCTGAAGAGATGGATTTGGGTCTCTTTGGGGAGCTACCCCACAGTGAAGCAATCACAAGAAAGCTTTGGCTTTATGGATGAGATTGGGAATGCTGTGGAAGTCTGCCAAATTTCTGTTTCATCCAGAGCTACAAACAGCTGCAAAGACCTACATTAGAGTAGCTCATTCACCACAGGTAGGCATTAGCAAAGTGAAATGGCACTGAGGTCTGAGCATGCAGACCCACACGGAGACCATGGCAAGTGTTCATAACCGACCAGGGTCCTCTCAGAGCAACAGACCCAGAATGATAGTAAAGTGGGACCTAGGCACAGCAGGAGAGGGCACTGAGGCAGGCTCAGCAGGGCAACCAGTTTCTTGTATGACATAAAGGGGGTGTCTAGCATTCCAGTGCAGAGGACAGGAGATTGCTGGTGGATGGTTTATGTGGCAGAGTGGTGGGCACCGACCTCCACTGCCCAGAGCCACTGTGGTGCAACCAGCCTCTCCTCTCAGCAGGGTGTATGAGCACCCTTGCTGGTGTGTCCACTCTGCAGGAGCCGCTGACAGCCAGTGCAAACTGAACATGTGGAGCATGCCTTCCCCTATAACCAGCACAGCCTGACTCGGCATTATCCATTTCAGCAGGGAGGCCAATGCACTAGCAGGCTTATTAGTGGGACATTTAGCCAGGTGCATTTTCATCCTCATCCCTAGGATTCTTTTCTGGCAGGATGGAGAAAGAAAGCTGGGTTGTCATGCCAGGTTTCACCTGCTTGGCACTTGCAGAGTTGCTTTTACCCAGCAGCCAGGCTGGTTCCTTTTGCCCTGGTTGAATATGCCAAGCAATACATCTCTGAGAAAAATCCTGGCTGCCAAGCTGTGTTATGCTGTCTCCAGCTACCAATTAGGTGGATAAATTGATTGTCATTAGAGTCATGAAGTAGCTCAACAAATAAACTTACAGGAACAAGGCAACCCATTTTTCACACACCAGCCTCAAGGCTTCCTGCTGCTTTGATCAAATGCACAGAAAATTGTCTCCAAGCTGTGCTGGTATTAGAGACACAGGCTTGTGAAGGCTGGAGCAAGTCAGCAGGGATCAGATTTATAATACATCAATAACTCCACATTTGTGCACTGTTGGGCAAGACAGGTTGAGAAGATACTTTCTGAGGGGGTCCAGGGCTGAGTTGTGGAGCAGGGTTACACGGGGCAGGGTTGCATAGGGTAGGGTTGCATGAGCAGGGAGAAGATACAGCCCAGGGAAACGTGCTGCCCTTAAGTTGCCTCTTCTCCCACAACCCACAAAGGGGTTTGACAACGTTGGGAGTACTGCATATGCATTTCCCACCTGTGTCTCAGCAAAGCAGATTCAGATTAGCAGCACAGAGACGGTTGTCACATCCCATTGTTGCATGAAGCCGCCATAAAGTTCACTCTGACCGCCAGCTGCCTCGGAGGGTACCCAGGACTGACATAGCAAGGGGCAGACAACAGGAATCGGTGTCACTGGTGGGAGAGAGGAAGGAAGGGGGAGTCATGTTGCATCTGGCCCCTGCCTAGATTAGGTCTGTCTCACACCAAGGCTATTAATCTCCCACTCATGACAGTATTAAGTTCACCCAGAAAATCGGAGCTACTAAGACACTAGCAATAATAAATCCCAATAGTACGGTTCCTCGTGAGCAGTTTACCTAGGAAAGCACATGATTATTTTAAACATGCTGATTTATTAATACACTCAGGATGGCTCAAGCCACTAGTTCTTGCCCAAGGGAGTTCAGCAGCAGAGCTTGACTCACAGTATTGGGCCTGATATATGACTAGCTATGATCAGATGGCATATCTAAAAATACCGAGCCTGCAGTTTATTTTTCTTGGAAAATGGAAAGACACCCAAAGAAGCAGAGCCCAATTTAGTAACCACAGCAGGCTGGATTTTTGCTTTAAAGAAGCCAGCAGAATTTGACCAAAAGAAGGTGCCATTAGGTTGTGTTACAGCCATGGGATTAACCTGTGGTGCTAGCACTGTGGGAGGATTCTCTGGCTACCCTGGCTGCTGCTGCGGCTCTCACTCTGTATTACAGAGGGCAGGGATGCTGATCACACATCCTTTCCCTAAAAGACACAAGGAATAGGACTCCTCCTAACCAAAGGAGGTCTCTACACTGGGACCATCACAAACTGGGATGGTGATTTCATACAGATTTGTATTAATGAGCTAAGCCCTGCAAGATGAACCCACCTTGCACCATTCCCAGGAAAGCTGCTGCAGACATTTCACAGACCTGTTATCAGGTCTGGCTTCAGTCATCTCTTCTCTAGATTAAACAAGCCCAGTTCTGCTGGTTTGTCCTGGTGGGTCATGTTTGCTGGTCCTCAGGTCATTCTCAGTGCTTTGGTTTGGACCTTTTCCAATGCAGAGAGACATCCCCCTTTCATTAGCCATTTTAACACTATTTATTACATCTAATAATGCTTTTGTAGAAAAAAAAATCCTCCAGACAACAAAAAGGGCATGTCAAATAGCACCTTGCAGCACCTCCTAACATAACAAAGACTCAGGATATCTAAGAAAATGAAGTTATGGAAAGGAATGATTAGGCAGTGGCAGGTTGAGCTTTTGCTGCTGATAAAAAATTTGCTTTGAGGCCACAAACACAAACTGGAGTAGGGCCTGGATCTTCCCTCCACCATGCCAGGCACTGCCCACACCTCAGTGAGTTCAGGGCCTCCTTGATAACCAGCAGTGGCAATTTTTTCCTGTCTATATCCTCATCCCAGGCAGAGAAAAATCCCGGGATTTCTGAACCATCATGTTTCCACCTGACTCAAGTCCACAGCATGTTCCATCTGCCCCATGTGAAAAACAAAAGGGTCCATGATCCTATAGCAAAACCCACCACCACCACCACATACAGTGCCTGCTGGATTCTGCTGCCCACCTATTAGTCTTCAAGAGAAAACTAATTATTCTGGCATTGCAATTTCCAGTAACAAATTTAAATCACACATAGAGGGGTCATTTCAACGACAGGGAAACTGAGCCACCTCCCCAGAAGGTGTTTTTTTGTTCCCAGTGAGGCGCCTCACACAGAGCTTGCTGCAGGAGCAGGAACTGCATGCAGGGACAGGAGCTGTAATTCCAAACAGCTGAAAACACAAAGGAAAACACCCCCTCCAAAATAACAGGCAAAAAAAAAATATCAGCAAATGTACCAGCCTCTTCCAGAGGCAGCAATTTTAGGAATCACTTGTAACCAGGCAGCAACAGGGTGACTGTGGGGTTTTTTCTCCCCAGATGGGGCCCTTTCTTTTCTTTCTGCTCCTATAGAGTTTTTCATCACTGTGGCATTTCCTACGATAATCCATCAGATTTATGCTGCTCTGTTCCAGATCAGAGCATTGCTGAGCTCTGTGCATGTCTAACAAAAGACAGCCCTGCCCTGAGCCATTCAAAATCTCTACAAACCAGGCAAACAAAGAGGATGGGAGAGGAGGATTAACATGTTTGCAGTAAGAGAGCAGGGAGAGGATGTCTTTCTCTAAAGCCATTTGAGAGGCGTGGGTCCAAAGACCAGATTTTCTGAGATGCAGGTGTCCTTCCTCCTGGGCTAGGTTGCTCATACAGCAAAGGACCCCGGCCACTGAACAGATGTCCCTGAGAGTACCCCACCGCCCTTTGCCAGGTTCGTGTTTGCTGCTAAATCAGAGCAGGTGGAGGTACCAGACTGGTCCCCTATGTCCCCCGCCACTTCTTTGCTCTGTGTTTGTGAATGCCCCTTCTGGCCTCTGCAGTGTCACAGGACACAGTACACTTTGCGTTCAAGGTTTTCTGGCTCAGCCCTGCCACGCTGTGCTTCCCACCTCCTGAGGTGCAAGAGCAGAGTGCTGAGAGTTGTCTAAGGGTTCTCTTGACCACCCTCAAGCCACGTCTCAGTGCAGCCATGCCAAGCGTCCTGCCGATTCCTGCTTTGCAGCCCTCGAGCCAGAGCTGGGCAAGAGCCACTCCACCCGGTTCTGACCTCTCCAGGGCACATGTGCCCAAGCGATGCCAAAGCCCTGGCTGCCTGCGTAGCTTTCCCCTCCAAGCACCAGTGTCCCTATGTGCCCAGTAACAAACAAACCCAGCAGGAAATAGTTTGCTGGGAATGGGGAGAGCTCTGCAGTGAGGTTGTGACACTGGATGTTGTGTTCTTGGCAATTAGCTCTTGAAACTGAAAAAATATCAAAAAAAGAACAAGAAGTGGCTGCTGGCCAGTGCTGGGTTGGTGGGCCAGAAAGGTCAGAGTGGGACCCTGCAAGGGATCCCAACATGGGCTGGATCACAAGGGGCAGCTGAAACACAACATGACTTTTTGGGTGGCCAAATGGTCTCTGTGGCTCATTTTGTTGGTGCTTTGACTGAAGAACCTTGTCAGAAACCTCACTGTTGTGAGAGTTATGGTGAAATGGGCAGACTGCAAAGGAGAGAGGGATCCTGGCTCACCCCCACAGGGTACATTTACACCAGGACAGGGCACATCCAACTTCACGCCATATGTCATGCAAGAACTGGAGAAAGTCAGGACCGATGTAATTCAAATGAGTCACCCAGGAGAGACCTTAGGGTCACCCAGAGGAGCAACTTGCTCTTCATGCCCTGCAGATGTCTTCATTTTTCTTCCAGTTCAGCAAGTCCATCAGCAAAACTGTCATGCCCTGGGGAGAAAAATGGAGGGGGAGGCAATGGTCAGAAAAGACAATTCCCAAATATGCAGCAGGCAGGCAGGAAACTGGCTCCTACAGACTTTCTCCCCTGTGCCTGACTTATCCAACAGGAGCTACAACTGTCATTTAGCAATCACTTGTCTTTCCCTGTTCCTCATCAAACAGACAAATCACGGCTGGATCCCATCAGCGGAAGCTCCCATATGGTGACTGTCTGATCTCCCTCCTTGTATAAACACGTGGATGGGAAGCCTGTTCCGAGGCAGGGCCACAAGCTAATGGTGACCTCTGGCCTTTGCAGTCCTCTGAGAACAGTGAGCAACAGCCCAGTGGGTGCTGGGAAGTGCCTGTGATCTCAAGCAGTTGGCAGAAGACGCTGACTGCTCTCTGCTGAGCTTCTTATATCACACAGTGCAGCTGGCTCTGGGCCCTGCTGAGACGCCATTACAGAAGCAGCTGGACCATCTTCTATGGTTCCCCACAGCCTCTGTTGTCCATGCTGAGAGTCAGGCAATAGGCCTTGGGGTGCTGAACATGAGCAGGGGAAGCTGTCCAAGCCCTCCTTTCCCAGGCAGAAGCAGCTCATGTTTCTTTGCCTCTTTGGTATTTCTGCCCCAGCATTGCAGCAGAGGGACAAAAGTTGTCTCTTCCTTGCAGATTCTGTCTAGGGATCAGTAGAAAGTGCTCTGATCTTTCCCTACAGCCCCTACAGCTACCACCTTAGGCACAGCCATCATTAACGTTTCGGGGTTCAGATCCCAAAGGGGTCTCTGATCTCCCAGATGTCCCAGCATAGCACACCCGGATCACCATGAGAACAGCAGAGATTAACCAGCCCAGTAGCTGAAGCCACATGTTCCTCTGCTTGGCTCCAAGTGAGCAAATGCCACAAGCCTAAAGCCAGGCTGGATACAGATGTCAGCCCCAGTCTTCAAGGTTCTTTCAACTGGACTTCCCATGAACTCTACCAAACGTACCAGAAAAAAACTGGATCTACTTTCAGGATCCACCCATTTGCCATGCTATTGTTTCAACAAAGCACACCTTGGGAATTGCCAAAGGGGATTGGGTTCCCATACTGCTGTCCAAGGTTTTCCTTCGAGGGCGAGGCATCATATGTCTCACTCCTTAATGATAAGGAAGCATGATGGGGTTGAAGCATACCTGATCAAGCCCCTTTGCAAGGAAATTCCTACACATTTGGGGAGAGTCTCAGTGTCACAGATTCCCCCCTAAACCAAATGCAGTGTGGTACTTTCCTGGCAGTTATCATCTGTAAAAGGTGACTTTTGGAGAGTGGACCAGTGCAGCAACTTCTCCACCTTTGGTCCACCTGTGAGAACATACTCAGTTCTGAATCTGATTCACAGCATCCCACAATAGTCCTGGAGACTATAAAGAATCAAGAATTTGGGACTCATGGGCAGTGCGTATCATAGGGACCTACATGAATGTTTTCCAGCACTTATTAAGGCCTAGGCATCTTCTGGAACAGGTTGACTAGAAGAAAGAGTAGCTGGGGAGAGGAGGGTAAAACAGATGTAGACTCTCCTCCCTGTCATTAACTTTATCTGCCATGAAAAGGGTTTACTCACCTGGCAGGGAGCAGAGGCCACCTACTGTTGCCTCTCCATCAAGCCTGCAGCTGTGTCAGCTGGGCAACCTCCCCTTGCAAGCAGTCTTCTGAGGCCAGACTTGCATTTGTGTGTGTGTGTTGTTACTGTGGGCATTACTTACTCCTATTTCTCCTTCTGGTTCTCCTGCTTCCTAGTGCAGAAGCAAGACAGTGGTAAAATACCTCAGGAATACATGTGTTGGAGGGAAAACATGAGAACATTCAATGGAGGTGGCCTATGGTGATACAAGTTCACTCTTGTTGAAGTAGTTGATAAAAAGAGGTTTCCCAGTCAGCTCAGTGAAGATCTCACCTTTCAGTGCCCTCCACACAGTGAGGATCACATTCTTCAGTGTCCTCCATACAGTAATGACCATGAGTAAAAGCTCCTTAATTTTCTGAGTTTTGATTCTGTCATGTCTGGGTCTAGGACCTTCTTGGGTAGAAACTCTCTTTCACCACTGAAGAAGATAATTCATTTGTAAGGATCTGCTCAGCAGATCCTCAGCAGAGCCTAAATACAGCTTCCTCAAAAAAACCCAACAAACCAACAGGTAAACAAGTATGTTCAGACACCAGGTTGTGGTTTGGGTCCTTACAGAGTTGATCAACAGAGACTTTTTGAAAGCTGATCCTGCCATCTGCCTTGACCCCATCTCAGCTGTGTGATAGTTCATTACACTGTGCCCAATCTCAACCTCTTCTTCTGCAGCAGGGGATGAAAGGACACTCAACTCCTCTTTTTGAATGGGACTGGGAAATTGTACACTTCTGACAAAAACAGAGGAGATACCTTGACAGGGAGGTGTGTGGCATCAGCTTTCTTCCCCCTCCTTCAGAACTGTCTGACCTCCTGCTTTGCTGCACTGTGCCACAGAAGACTTTTAAACAGAGTCCTATTTTACACGGCAAGGTTAAGGGATTGCTAGGAAATGTTACAGGCTAGTAGCACCCTTCCCTGCCATAAATATTATTCCTTCTCCTATGTGCTAATTTCGGCTGAGCCAATACCTTCTTCCACCTACAATCTCAAGACATCCACTCCAATGTTTAATACTGTTACATATCCAATGAAGAAGCTTGAAAATTTTCCGCTTACTAAAGCTTTACTCTTTTTTTTCTGCCTTTCCCCCTTCCTCTGGGAGGGTGATAAATGACTGAAAATCAAGACATGATAGAAGCTCTTCATTCATCAGATACAGTTGCAAATCCTCCTGAAGTCAAGTGTGGGAACCGCGTCTGGGACAAAGCGTGGCCCTGTGCCCAGACCTGCCTTCTCCACCTTAACAGCAGCATCTGCTTCCCAATATGGCAAGCTCTGCACTATCTCAGGCACAACTTGAAACTTTGCAGCTGTTGCCACTCTGTGTCTAGCTCTAAATCCAGCAAGGAGGGAAAGTCTGGGATAGTGGGGGAGTGCAGGGCACTCATTTTCCTGTACACAGGGAGGGGAACAAAGCTCACATGCATCATGCAGACGCACAAAACTAAGCCAGTCCTCACATAGGAAGGGTCAGGCAGTCCCAGAGCAGGTGAACAGAGTGCAGACACCAATATCACATCCTGGAGAAAAATCTCCTCTTTCTTACAGTCTTGCATTTGTAACTCCAGAGGGCTATTCCCTAAGTACAAAAGTTTTTTTGATAGGCTGGGGGAAACTTAAGCATTTGCCACCATATGCAATAAGAATTACTAGGGTCCAAGTTTACCAGCCCTGTCCAATGCTGAACCATGGGTTGGTTTCTTCTCTTTTGTTCTTCCTCCTGTCCAACTCCCAGGATGGAAGGAACGGAAGGCAAGCTTATTACCTAGACAGGGCCCATAGAGACCTTCCAATCATACTTGCTTTTCAGGTCATAAGGAAGTGAAAAGCAGATGAGAGCCCAGGCACATGCCTGAGTTGGAGGTCAGTTGTGAAAGGCTGGATGCCTGTATCAGGAGGCAATAAAGTCACAGAATCATAGAATTGTCAGGGTTGAAAGAGACCTCTGGAGATCATCTAGTCCAATCCTCTCTAAAGCAAGTTCTCCTAGAGCAGGTTGCACTCCAGAGAAGGAGACTCCACAACCTCCCCGGGCAGCCTGTCTCAGTGCTCTGTCACCCTCAAGGTAAAGAAATCCTTCCTCATATTCAGATGGAACTGCCTGTGTTGCAGTTTATGCCCGTTGCCCCTTGTCCTGTCACTGGGCACCACTGAAAAGAGCCTGGTGCTGTCCTCTTGACACTCACTCTTGAGATATTTGTAGACATTGATGAGATCCCCTCTCAGTCTTCTCTTCTCCAGGCTGAACAGGCCCAGCTCTCTTAGCCTTTCTTCATCAGGGAGATGCTCCAGTGTCCTAATCATCTTTGTAGCCCTTCACTGGACCCTCTCCAGTAGCTCCCTGACTCTCCTGAACCGGGGAGCCCAGAGGAGTCAAGAAGGATGTTCCTGAAATTGGGGGAAAAATGTGCCCCTCAATGTGAGAAAACTCAAAATAGAAAATCAATAAAATAACCAGACAAAAAAGATCAGCTCAGTCTTCCTGGGAAAGATCCAAGGGTGAAAAACTAATTCCAGAAAATGAGGTCAACCTTCTCTAATAACCATAGCTACTGTTTGTGCTCCAGTGAGACATGCATGTGTGGAGTTTACCTCTTCTCTATTTATGGATTTGGCCTTTTGACCTGGAATTCAATGCTTCTCAGTTGATCCTGTCATGTTGTGACGGGCCATATCCTGTGTGTTTATTGCATTGGCACCAGTGTTGTCTTTATCTAAAGGATGAGGGAAAAGAGCAGTCCAGGGCTGATACTAAAATCCATCATCCATCCTCCCTGTCCTTCTAAACAACTAAATTGGATGCAACTTCTCACTTTACTTTTTTCTGCCTTTTTTCTCAGAAGGGACCTCTAAAGTTACTGTAAACCCTCCTGGAGAGAACATCTGTGCAAGCCCCACTAAAGATGGGGGGTTTGGTACCCAATTTAGAGCAAGGAGTATCCCATCATGAGGTGGGACTTTAGGGGATTTGGGAGATTGTGTTCAATGTCTTTACAGCCTTGGTCAGCAGAGACATCTTCAAAGCTGATGTGGCCATGTCCTTTGAACCCATCTCAACAATTGGATAGTTCATTATGCTTTGCTCAATCTTAGCCTCTTCTAATGCAGCCCAGGCTGAAGGGATACTTAAATCCCCACTCTGAGAGCGAGCCGGTACTCACAATGACTCTACCACCAGTAGGGAAGGGTTGTGTGAGGATGGAGGAACGTGTTGGGGGCTCCTCGGTGGAATCTCAAACTCTCTGTTTCCACCCTTGACTCATCTACGCTCAGCCATTTCAGCCCAGTCCTTGGATAGGTCTTACTAACCCCTCTCTGAAATGACTCTAGCCAGAGCATCACCAAAGTGTGCAGGGTCACCCTTTGTCTCCCTGTGCCAGTTTTTTTCTCAGGGTCTGGACAGCTGGGTTGGTTTAAAACATGTCACAGGCTTTGTGGCATTTGATCCAGCACCTTCCTGCAACTGCCAGGGATGCTTCTGCCTAATCCCAGTTCATATCAGGAAGATGAAAAGAGAGGTACTTTCCTCTAGGGTCACATGGTGGTAGCTCAGTGGCATTGTGATGGCCTTGAGCTGGTGAGTTCTCAGTAAGGAGATTTTTGTTCCTACAGAGTCACAGGAAAAATTACCTGGGGAGGGGAAAAGGGGGCAGCAACATCAGTTTTAGTTTATTAGAGATGTTCAGGCATTATCATTGTGAGGAAGGCTGGGGCCCTCTCTAGTGTTTCCAGCACTTCATAAATTTCAGAGAGACTTAGGGCAAGAAGCCAGATGTTTGGGAGAAATTCTGAACAGTAAAGACAAGTGGAATTTTTTTTTTTTTTTGGGTAGTGTGTATTTTTTCCCATTAGTTGCAAGGCTATATTTAGAAGGGGGGGCGGGGGGAGAGAGAGATTAGGCATTTCTTCGTATTCTGTAGTCACTCCAGTTGTTCTGCTTGTAGGAACAGATGTCTCTTTCCTGGGGTGATAGCATTCAGGTCCACGAGGAAATTTTCTTACCACCAGTTCCTCTAACATAGACGGGAGATCGGGCCAGAGGTAAGTCAGTCCGTCATGGAGGAATATACTGCAGGGACCATTGCAGTGAATGCTTTGGGATATTGGTCAGAGAGAAATGGGGAGCATGGGATTGGAGAATTGACATCAGGGGGCCAGGAGGGAATTGCTGGAGACTGGACCCCAAGTCCAGAGTGGAAAGCATGGCTATTGCAGCAGGAATGGCAGTGGAGAGGGTCCTGCACTGAACACATGGATGAGCAGTTCAGGAAGCCCCTGGTTCTGTCTGTGCAGCAGGTGTGGAAGTTCGTCAGGAGGAGCCCAACCCGGAAAGCTGAGCTGTGCTGGCAGCTCTGAGGGGCTGCAAGGGGCTTGTCTTGCTGTAAGCTCCTCTGCTTTTGGGTTTTGGGGCAGTGCTGTGGTATTTGGTTGTTTCTCAAGGGGATGGGGGGTGATGAAAAGTGTGCAAAGGTACTGGCTTTCCCTCATTAAAAGTACTATGCCAGCTCTTGTAAGGAGTAGGGTGATGTCTTGTTCTGTGTATTCCCAGGCATAATTACATTGTAGGCAAATGCGTTCAGGAAGGTTTTGGAAACGATGAGAGAAGGCGGTGCACTGCCTGGCATGGGATCAGCTCTGATGGGGGATGTTTTACCTCTGTTTGAATGTGCAGCAGGGTGCAAGCTCAGCTCTAGGAAAGATGCCGTTTTCTTTCTCTGAACTTGCTTGCTGGGTCAGTCTAAGGAGAAGCAGATCTTTTCCAAGGTCCTTAACCAGGCACCTTCAGAAATGCTCCCTGACTTCACAGCAACATGCTCACCGAGAGCTCCAAGGTTTTCCAGGCTGACCTGGTTAATCCAAAATCTGCCAGACCCTGAAGGCACCGTGGGGTCTGTCTGCACAGCACAGTGTCATACGTGCCTAGCAAAGGAAAACACAGAAACCAGTCTCCCAAACAGTCAAGATTTGGTTGTCCATCCTGAGATACCTCAAAAAATGTCTGCTACCTGAGCAGGTCTCCCATCTTGCTACATTACCTGGGCCAAGCCTACTCCTGGCTCTGTGCCTCAGTTTCTCCCTGCAGTCAAAAGAGCAGCACACCTTGAAGTGAGTGCTGGGCTGCAGAGCTGCATCCATGCCAGGCTGGTCTGCTGCTCATGGTGGACCTGACCTCTCACACTGCTGCATCACCCTTTTATCCTTACCTGCATATATGCCACTTTCATTCCCTGTGCTCCCTGGGGTGCAAACATTGTCTCTTCTGTCCTGCATTCCTGGGCCATGCAGGACCCCGGGTGTTCCCCAACAGCAAACCTCTGTTGCTGCTCTTCCCCCACTGTCCTTCTCAGGCTTCTTGCCAAGGGACAGAGTAACCAGGCAGCCAAAGGCAGAAAGAGGGAAAAGTGCTCAAAGATCACTAAATGTGCAATTTAAAATTTCCTTTTCACAAGCAAGCAGCAATGCACTGGCCAGATGTTGTTCAGTTTAATCTCCCGCGATGTTTTTGCACTTGCCTGTGAAGTTTCTGTATGTGCCTATATGGTAATTTTCACTGCAGAGTTCTTTTACACAGCCGTGACAGCTGTTATTCCAAACTGACATTTCTAGCACTTTGTCCCAGTCACCCTTGAAATGCTGGATGGATTACTGTAAACCCAATAAAATCAAATGCATTTATCTCTTACTGTTACAACCTCCCAAGAAGACAGCGGCAAAACCATCTCCAGTGACTGGACCTATACAAATCCAAATCCATGTTTAAAAAAAAAATTTAAACCCTCTTGGAAAAAAATTTCCCCCCAAAATACGTGCTTTCCTCTTACATTATAATGGTCCACAAAGGACAGAGAGGGATGCACACAGAAGTCATGCTCTGATTTCTTTTAAAGTATCAGAGCTAGAAATACACGGCATCTACTGCAGAGTTGTCACTCCATGCTCCCTCGTGACAGATGGCACTTGGTACTAGCCCTGACAGGCTATGAGGTATTGGTCTTCTAAATGCTAACAGCACTCTCTGTAGAGCATTATCCAAGATAACATTTCTCTCACTCCAAGGCCAAGATCTGGTAATGCAGAAAAGAGGGATGGACATAAGAAATGCAACGGTATCAGTAAGGCATTGTAGACAACTAAATGTTTCAGGAGAGACTTTACACGGTGTGGTATAAACAAGCAAGAGGAGGTGTAAATCCTTTATTAGCACTTTAAGGTGACCGGTACTATCAAGCCTCATTAGAGATGTGCTGAAGGATCTCTGAGTGCCCACCACTGCTTGGTGCACATTTTCAGGTCTGGAGAAGCAATGTGTGTACAATCCCACTTTGCTTGTACATGTACATCTGGGCTCCTTCTTTCAAAGGTTGAGGCATTACTGCTGCAAATGGACATAGAGGAGGTATAAGCTCTTAAGAAATATGCCAACACATGAATTTCTAGCTCTATGTATCTTTAGGAGCTTCATTCCATATTTTCCATGCATGCTCAGGACAGGGTTGGGCTGGGGGAGGGCCAAACAGACCTTTCCAAGTTTTAAATGGATTGTCTCTGGAGTGTCCAGGACTGGTAATCCACCACCTGGCTTTAAGCAGCAGGTTCAAGCCTAGATGCAGTGAGTGGGCATCTGGGTCAAACTGAGTGGCGTCCCTCCCATCTATGTCACTTTGCTCCACAAAGAAGAGGAATGCAGTGTGGAGAGTTGTGCTCTCCCTCTTCTAACTGGCAGTGATCTCTCATGGCCTAGGATGACCTGTTGGACTAAATCATTGCTTGGGCACCCACAGGCTATTGCTTGTCCTAAACTAAACCAGTTATCTGGGTCCTTCACTTTCACAGGATCTGATTGTAGCCTTAGTCTTTCTGGGGATCATGGGGTCCACCCATGTGCACACGTAACATTGAACACAGCGTGGTGGGTGAAACAGATCACAACTCACAGCAATACCCATAGCCCATCCATAGCAGGGCCCTGGAGATGGAGGACCACAGGTAGGCTAACTGGGCATATCAGAGAGGAGGCAAATGGCTCAATAGAACATCAGCAACACCAGCCCAACAACCAACGTTGCATCAGCCTCCACACATCCTTAGTCTGTGACTGCTTATGTGACTTGAAGGACAACTCCTGGCTATGCCTGGGACTGAACATCCAAGTTTTTCCTCTGGCCAGATGAGAAATCTGATTCTCATGGGCAACTTTAGAGATGCAAAAGTCAGTAAGGTGGGGTTAATCCCTCTTTCTGCTGTGCAAAGTAAGTTCACGTCTTCCTCCTTCCAGACAAAGGCTGTAATTAAGCACATGATCATTCAAACTTCTGGACAAAGTAGGAGTTGCTGGATACAAATCACTTTCTTCATTACACATGGGCAAGTATGCCACTGCTGACCAGAGAAGACATGAGAAAATTAGCTACCACCTGTCCCCAGTCAGACTGGTTCTGCCATGAGGAAGATAGGATTTGATATGAATCTGTAATTATTTTACTTCAGGAAAGCAATGAGAGGCAGGCAGTGCTCTCTCTTTGCAAAGAAGACATCCAGCCCTGTTTGCAGTGTTTCAATGCCAAAGCAATTGTGAATTTGCAGGGAATAAGACCTAAGGATGTGTGGTGGAGAGTGCTAGCAAACTCCTTGTAGATTCTTATTAGAGGAAACAAGGATCACTCTCAGTGTTTACTTGTGTGTTTGTCAGCTCTTATTTCCTCCGTCCTCCTAATGTTTTTTCAATCTCTTGGCTAATTTCAACCAAAATTTGGCAGAAGGAAACGATCACCTCAATTTTCAGGAAATTAGACAGCAAAGAGAAGAGAAAGTTAAACAAGTGTTAGAGCCAAGGGAAGAGCTGGAACGTGAGTGCTCATTAAGACAGCCAAGTGTCCACATGGGAAAAAGTCATAATAAACATTCCAGCCAGGGCAAAGCATTCATCCAGCCCTGAAAACCACTGCAAGACATGAAACCATTAGAAAGCAGGTGTCATTTAATCTGGCACTCACAAACTATGTATTTTGTATGTCCAAAGCACCTTCTATTTCCACAGCATTGGAGGGGAAGGAATAATCCAACCCTGGACTGGGTTTGACTATTTCCAATGGCAATTCCCCAACAACTGGGTATTTCACATACTCTGTCCGGCTGCCCTGAGATCTGGAGGCTTCTAGGAGACATCATTGCCCAGGAATTATGTGAAAGCAGAGATCTGATGCCTGAAAACATGGGCTCTTCCCAGCCCTGGGAATAGCTTCATTTCTGCTTCAGGGTAGGATCCTTCTCCCCCAGGCATTAGCTCCCTTCTCACAGCCTGAGGACTAGACGGGCACCAGCTTTTTCTTTTCAGCAGCTGGAGTAATTATCTTTCTCTCCCTTTCTCCCTCAGTTCCCACTGCCAGCAAACCCACCCTCTCCAATCTGAGCATGAGGCACACAGAACAAGCTCTACCACATATAGGGCAAGGTCCTTGACATGCACAAAAACACCATATTTGGCCAGTTTGAGCCCGAGTTGAGTAAGAGCTTGCCAGAAGGAGATTCATACAATTTAAACTGAAAGAGAGTGAGTTTAACCCTTCATTTGTAAATACAATGATAAATCACCCAGGGAACTTTAAACACGGAAAGGCTGCAAAGCTAAACACATGCTGCTGCCACCCCAGGCAGAAGAGTAACACTAGCAGGCAGGACAGGGTGAGGGGGACGGGGGGATGATAGAAGAGACAGGTTGCCATGTTAGATGTTCTAATTCAGGGCAGGGAGATGAGAAAAGCTGAAGCTGTTTATACTAAATAATACTTTCTCACTTATTAATGTCCTTTTCATCTTTCCAGTCCCAGTGCATGGTTCTCTTGTTCTCTGTCTCAGGGTTTGCATGCAAAGATCCTATCTGCACACACCGGTAAATAACCCTTTTGGCAAGCAGTAAGGACAAAGCTCAGTTGCCTGACCTGCCTTTTCTTTTGCATCCCATTACTTGAATTGCTGAGCCAGATCCAAAAGTCCACTGAGTCAAGGAAATTAACTTCAGCAAGTGGAGGGTGAAGCTTAAGGCTGACACCAAGCAAAAGGTTGGGTGGAGTGAAGTACAGGATAGTCACGGATATCCTCCTGGGGCAGACATAACATGGAGCTGCCCATGCTAAATGGACAAGTGCGATGCCAAGCAGCGAGTGAATGAGTGAGGGAAAAGGCTGAAGGACCTGTTTCAGCACAGTGACCATCTGTTTCCTATTTGGCCCAAGAACAATGGAATTGGTTGTGTCACGCAACAATGAGAAAGTATTTCGGAGCAAGTCCCCCTCTCCCAGGGCAGAGCAGGGACCTTTATCAGAACGAGGGAAACCAGGTCAACCTCCAGTCTCTGTCCCTCCCCTTATCCCATTTCTACCCAGATGCCTGCTGTACTTTTAAGGAAATGCTACCCACAGTCTCACAGCCAGAAAGACAAAACCCAGCCTGAGAGGTATAATATAACAGCATAGGCCAACTGGCACGGTCAGACAGCACTCAGAAGGATGCGTGTTTACCCATCTTGGGCTTTGCAGACTGCCAGCTCCAAGAAATAAGGATTGCATGGAAATCTGTGGGGCTAAGAGCTGAATTAGGCATGAAGAAAGCAGAACTCCTAACTCTGTGAAGATTTTAAGGAGGGGGTTAACACAAAGGCTATTTAGTCTGTAAGCAAAGGTGATTGTGGTTCTTGCAATTCTGCATGAGCTAATGCAATAACTGCAAGTAACAGATAGTGCAAAGCATAGCAAAATAAATGTTTGCAGAGGCTGCAAAGCTTCTCATGCATTTAGCCATGCCCCTCACTAACTGCTGTATACCACCACTCCATGCTCATGGGTAGCTGAACTGAATCACTTCAACACCTGTGTGAGTGTTATTAGTATCAGAGAGAGAGACCTGACTGGGGTAATTTTTGATCTTGGGCTTGGGGGGCAGAATTGGAAAACTTTGGAAATATTTGCTCTTCGTCAGACACGAGGTTATGCTGTCTTGTTCAGCCTACTATAAAATGGGGCAACGTACCTTTCCCAAGTGCTTGGAGTCCCACAATGGAAAAATACTTAGCAGCTCTTAACCAGAGGTTTGGTCCAGCTCCATGTCATTAAAAGCACTCAGAGGAATGCTGTTGCTTTGCTAGTCCAGTTCCCCATCCTTTCTGCTTGTGAGCCATGAGACAAGGGCAGTCACATAAAGAAAGAGAAAGGCCATTCACCCAAACATCCATCAGTAACGATTTGATTAGAGAAAGATTTTTCCCACTGCAGCCCAAAAGGCAGGTTTCCCACAGCCTGTCAGTGAGGAAGTCTTCAGAAATAATTAAATTTGTTGGGACTTCTTTCATGTAATTGCTTAGATTTTGAGTTTAGTTAGGGCAACAATGGACTGGGAAAAGGCACAAACGCTAATTCAGCTCCTCCTTTGCATATTGTTTGGCAAACAAAATGTTACCTGTTATTTTTTAGCAGTTGACAATATCTGGAATTTACATCATTGCACAGGGGGCTCAGTGGAGGAGGTGAATATGTAAGCCAGCATGCTGTACATACTAATGATTTATATTTCTGTGAAGGTACACTGTTCATAGTGAATTCTTTCCTGCTAGTCTATAAAGTGCCCCTAGGTATGTCAATAGCATTGTGAGGATGAGGAACATTTAAATGCATTTTGAGTTACTGATTTCACTGAGGTAGGAAAGGAAAAATGTAAGATGAATATCAGGTGTTTCTGATAAAGGATCTGAGACTGAAAAAAATCTCCCAGAGGCGGCAAGCTACTAACAAGATGTAAAATCAGAGCAAGCAGCCAGTGCCTTAGAATTACAATAAGAAGACAAATGAATATGCAACTCAATACACTCTAGTGCATGCTTAGGGATGGGATAAGTGATTTTGTCTTCTCCCCTTGCTCATCTACCTGTATGAACATAAATATACAAGCTCACGCTGCACTTGAGCGGCAACAAAGGTTTAATTCTTTGGTTTGCACTGGTGCAGTGGCTTCTTGACAGCATCTGCAAAGAGAAATCTGGGAGCAGATCCAGGCATCTGTTTGTTTCAGTTTGTTTTTGTAATTAAAGAATGAAACAAACAGAGAAGATCAGATGGTGAGAATACTAGAAAATCACTAGAAAATGGGCCAGCATTCTACATCCTCCCCATGCATCTTTCTCAGGTGCCAGACTTTGCAACTCCGCTACCTTCAGCCAGTCTTGGGCCCAGTTTTTCCTGTTATTCACAGACAGCGTGCTTGGCACAAAATGTAAAGAGACGAGACTCTCCCCTAGGAGTCTACAGGCTCAATCAGACCCAGACAAAATAATGTGAACAAGTGTGCTACTTTGGCTGCCACCGGAGTTCAGTGCAGGGTGAGGTAATCTGGTCATTCCTGAAACACAAGATGTTCCAATGCCTGGTTGCTGCTGGAGATGGCCTAAGTGCAAAAGTGGACAAAATTTAGGATTATTCCTCTTTGCCCAGCAGTTCTTTAGGACATTACAGATGGTCTGACCCCAGGCTTCAGGATTTCAGTCCTGCAGCATAATCTAGCACTGTCTTAGAACTCAGGAGGACTTTATAGTTGAGCAGCAACCATTCCAATTAATAATTCAAGTAGCTTGAATGAAGTTAGGTAGCTTGAATGGCTACCTAAACAGAACAAATTGCCATTTGATTATAAATATCCCAGGTTCAAGGATATTAAAAGCCAACTTTTTCTTTCAGACCACTCCCATAGACTAAATGAGAAGCAACAAGAAACTAGAGCAATCACCAGATTCCAGGCCAACAGACCCAAGCTCCATCATAATGGCAACATCACTTCTCCAAAAATTTCCAGAGGGAACTTCACACCTGGTCTTCTAAATTCTCAGTCCTAACCTCTGCTTTTGCTCAACAAATGTCCTGCTTCATGCTCACCTAGCCTGTATGAACCATACACAATAACCACATCTAGGCTGTAGCATCCCATGAGGACTCTTGATCTTGAATGTTGACATTTACCAAACATACTTCATTCCCAGCCCTCTCTAAAGTGAGAAGGGGCAGGAAAGAACCCACACTTTGATCACTCAGTCCTCCAAAAAAGCCTGCCTGGCCATATCCTATGACCCTACTCATGTGTTCAGGCTGGGAACTGCTCTATGGAAAGGGCATGGGGGTTATGGTGGACCTTAGGCTGAAAAAGAACCAGCAAGCAGTGTGTACTCACTGCAGACAAGGCAAAGTACATACTGTGCTACATTAGGAAGTTCATGGTCAGCAGATGGAGGAGAGTTATTACATCCATCAATTCATCACTGATGGCGTGTCCCATTTGGGACCATGCTGTTCAGGGCAATGTTGAAAGACAGGTGAGGGTCCAGCAGAGCCATTGGAAGGAATGCTCCAGTATCATCTGAAGCTAACCAGCTGAAAAAGAAAATGTCTTTGCAGAAGACTTGGGCATCCTGGTGGACGCCAAGTTGTACGTGAGCCAGCAATGCACCCTTGTCAGAAAGAAGGCCAACAGCCTCCTGGGTTGCCTTAGGAAGAGCATTTCCAGCAGGCTCTCTCCCCTCTGCTCAGCTCTGATGAGACACGTCAGGAGTGCTGTGTCCAGCAAATGCAGAGATTTCTCCTACACCTCAGTTCCACAGCTCTTTATCCCAGAAAGCTGGAAGCTTTCTGCTTTTGTCAGTAGGTGTGAAGTTCAAGAGCTTGAGTGTGACAGCTAGCAGGGATTTGTTGTTCATTAGCAAGCTTTTTGGTGGCTGGCCAGGAAAAGACTTTAGCATTTGTCAGTCAGGCTCAGAGCTGCTGTGACATTCTCTGCACCCAGTTAGGACCATCTCTGCAAAACATTTGCTTTTGTTCAGCAGGAACTCTCCTGAGGATCCACTTTTCTCTGGAAGGCTTCTGACATAGGTAGTTTCCTCCTCTGCTTTGCACATGGCTACCAACAGCTTGAAGCACATCAAAGGCAATGAGACACCTTCAGTCCATCCTCCCAAGCCCCATAAGCAGCAAAAAGGATTAGTGCAGGCAGCAAGCCAGCTGTCAGAGGATGGGGCATGCTTGGGGTAGCTGGATATTCAAACTCCCTTAGCAATTCAAGCCTTCTTCATGGAAACAAACAGCCTAGGCACACTGCAGTTCCCGTGAGCACTGGAAGATGGGTTTGCAGCTCCTTGTCTCCTAGTCTTTCTGCACTTGGCTTGCTGGTAGTAGAGATTTCAGACCCTCATAACTCAAACCTTTCAGCATCATTCTCTGCTGATTCAAGCTGATTTTTTTAACCTCAAAGTCCTGCTCAGCTGCATTGAGATATTCCAGACATTTTTCAACCATTTATTTTTATTGAAACCAGCCAAGTCTCTGTATATATTGAGCTTTTTTTTATCTTTTTCATATACAAATCAGTTTAAAATAGTGTATAAGTCAGGAATGATTTCCAAATTAAGCTGTCAAACCCTGGCAGGAGTAGCCACTGATGCCCTTGGTTTGAAATCTCCCGGCTGCTGTGCTGTGAGTGTGGATCTCTAGAAGATGCCATACAACCTGCTTGTGCTTTGCTGGAAAATTCAGCCATCCTTTGATTTCAGGAAAGTCTTACAGTTCCTGAAAATGCTGCCACATGTGACTCTCTAACGGGATCACCTGGCCAAGGGAAGGGATGTGATATTTTAGGAGTCAGATGCTGGGGCTATGGTTGTGCCAACAGGTTGAGGAAATGTCTTCTGGCTGCCAGCATTATCCTGCTCCCATGGCATGGTAGGAAGAGCCTCCAGCTGGAAAGAAGCTTCTCCAGTGGAGGCAAGACTCAAAAGAATAAGCACCATGTTCAGGAAACAAGACTTGGTAGGAGCCTTATATTGGCCTGACCCTCCCTGTCACAGCAGAAAATGGCCTGTGCCCTCCATGAGCACCAATGCACCCTGCCTGGACTCAGCAATCCCATCTATTTCTCTGGGCTATTTGCCACGTGTTTGGCTCAAACATGACCATGTGTAGGTCCCCCAATTTTTCTGTCTCTGCTCTCCTCAGCATAGTTCACAAATCTGTTCTTGCTCAGGCCTTAAAACCACTTTTGCACTAGGCAGAGGAAGAGAAACTTGAAGTTTGTCTTCTCCAGAACATGTATCTGGAACCACAAGAAGACAGTAATTATAAGCCCAGGTATTTTCCTAGCTGTTATTGGTAAACCCATATTGACAGATGAGACACTCCAAGAGTACAGCAATATCTATAACTACAGAAGATGTACAAATGTTTGTTAAAATGTTCTTAGATGACAATATTTTGAGTCCTGAGGAATGCTGACATATGCATCAATATACCTCTGCTTCTTACCTTCCAGATCACTAGGAAGTCAGTGACCATGTCGACCCTCTCCACCCAACTGCCAGCCCCTGACTCTATCAACTCCACCCAGCAGCCCAACTCCAGCATCTATTTGTTCTCCAAGTTCATCCATCCTGACAAAGAACTGTACAAAGAATTTTACAGCCTGTGGATTGCCCTGATGGTAGTCAATGCCATCATATTCCTGGTGGGTGTTGTGCTGAACAGCTTGGCGCTGTACGTCTTCTGCTTCCGTACCAAGACAAAAACTACCTCTGTTATTTACACCATCAACTTGATTGTTACTGATCTCTTGGTGGGCTTTTCCTTGCCTGTCCGGATCATCATGTTCTACAGTGCAGGGGACTGCCTGAATTGTTCCTTGGTTCATATCTTCGGCTACTTTGTCAACATGTACTGCAGTATCCTCTTCTTGACATGCATCTGCGTTGACCGCTATCTGGCAATTGTACAGGTGGAGGTCTCACGTAAATGGAGGAACCCCACCTGCGCCAAGGGGATCTGCATCTTCATTTGGATCTTTGCCACTGTGGTGACTTTCTCCATCCTGATCATGGCAATACAGTTTGCTGCGTGCTGCCTCTCCAAGATTCTGGCCCTGATGGTCTGCGAGTACTTCTTCCCTCTCGTCATAATCATCTTCTTCACCACCAGGATTATGTGTGCTCTGTCCAAGCCCAGCCTCATGCATCAGAGTCGGGAGAGGAGAATGAGAGCTGTGCAACTTCTTATCACTGTCCTCATCATCTTCATGATCTGCTTCACACCTTTTCACGTGCGACAGGTAGCAATTTCCATCAACCCAAACATGGCCCATGATGTCAGCCTCCTTGTCTACCATGTGACAGTAACTCTGAGTAGCCTCAACAGCTGCATGGACCCCATCGTCTACTGCTTTGTCACCAATAACTTCCAGTCAACCATGAAAAACATCTTCAGGAAAACTGAGCCAGAGCAAACCAGTGTGGACATCCTGGGTATGAACAAGAACCCCAAGGGCTCCAATGCAATCATTGCCTTCTCAAACACAATAGGAAGCCCTGTGAGCTTGCCATCACCAAGCAGTGTCCAGATATAACCCACATCTGATGGAATACCCTGCAGTAACCAGTGTAAGGATGCTGGAATATTGCTAGGATGCATGGTACTATTGTCTTTGGCCTCTTTGTTTTTCAAGCTGAGGTTCAGAATGACAGTGGTGGAATTTATTGTCCAAGAACATTGTGGTCTGTTTGGAAAATTGAACTTGCAGTGCTTAGTACCATTACAAAAGAGAGTCTAATAATTACTGTTCCCAATAGGAAAGTTTTCTTTGTATTTTAATACAGACATTTTGCTAGCAACAAATTCTTTACTGTAGTTTTCTTTTCATGTTTGACATAATAATGTGACACTCCTAGGATGACTTAGAAAGCAGGAAATCTGTTTTCTATGAAACCTTTGGGCCCTGGGCATGTGCTTAAGAGTAAAGGGTAAGACAGATGTTTCCACAGCTATCCACGACAAAGATTTTAGATGCCAATGGAGTAGGACAGGAAGTATTCTAACCCACCTGTAACTAGTCATTTGTTTCTGAAGAAGTCTGAACCTTCTCAGATAAGAGAAGATGAAGTCAGGTAGTAAAGTCTCCTCTACTGTTTCAGTTATATGAAAAAAATACATGTGGGTACATTCTTGGGGAGAGGTCAGGGATATGTTCCACCTGCATTTGGATCTCATAAACTGCAGATGAGCATACAAAAAAGCTGTGAAAATGAACATTCTTTCCAGCAAACTCTGCTATTCTGTTCTGCTTGATCTCCCTGAAGAACATCCAATATAAAAAGCAGAACGAGACTATGATGTTCTACTATCGTTTGATTTTCCTTCCTGGCATGTTGTAAATTCAGGGCTTGCTATTCTAACTCCCACCGTCAGTCCATCCACTCAGTCACTTAAATGCTGATGCTTCCATGGACAGAAAAAAAATCCACCTTAGGCATCTAGGTTAACATTCAACCCAGTACAAAGTCACTAGGATGATTTAAGAGCCATGTTTAAAAGGTGTGTGAGGCTAAGGATGCCACAAAATTCTGTCCACATTGGTGGGTAGATGGTTTAGATCACATTGTACCAATTAAGCAATGCAAATACAAAAAAATATCCTAGAAAAAAAAGCAAAACCTGCAGCTTGAACATCAATAGCTGTTGTTATTGCTCCGTATCTCCTCACTCACAGGTCTACTGCCCTTGCAGCTGGAAGGTTACTGTGAATTCATCAAGTCTAGTGAACAGCTTTTCCTGGCACTCACTAGTGTTACCATTCAGAACAGCAGGCTTTACTGTTGGTCCAAGCTACAGCATCCTAGAGCACTCTGCTTCCCCAGGGTCTGACCATGGGACAGCCATCTTCATTTCACAGGAACACAACATAACCAGTGCTTCAAACTGCCTCTTGCAACTGAGTTTGGAAGTTTGCCTCTTGCAACATAAATTTATATATTTCCCCTGACAAATTCATTGGCAATAAACACTGAACAGTCAACAACACTGCAATACAGGGGTCTACCCAGAGATGAGTATAGTTGTCCCTAGGAGCACAGGATGTCCCAGTTCCTGTTCCAGGCAGTGGAGTCCATGGAGAGGGATTCATGGAAGCAGAGGCCTCCCAGCTGAGTGACCATGGCCTCCATGTTGCCTAGATCTCCAGGGATATACAGGGCGCCCAGACACCACCTGCACATGGAGACACTAATGCATGCATCTTCATCAGGACCAAAGTCCCCAAAGGGAAGGACTCAGTTGCCAATAGACCAGTGCCTAGTGTCATGGTAGGCATGATGGGGTGCTGCCACACTTCCAGCTCCTACTGCACAAGGCTGTGGTTCTCCTGCAAGTCTGGCACTGTCCCGATAGTCCTACCTTCAGGTATGCCAGAGCATTCAGTTCTACTTGGGTGGCTGAGTCCTGTGCCTGAAATAGAATTATGTATCTGCAATCTACAAACGGGCAGTGTTCAGTCAGATAGTGCAGGGATCTACAAGTCCCACCCAGAACATCAGCATGACACTGTCAGCTGCAGTTGCTCCCATTAACTCAGGCTCTTGATCATCCTGGGGCTCAGCAACTGCCATTGCCAGGTGTGTGACCCCTTTGAAGCTTTCCCAAGCAATACAGCTGACTTAGTGCCCTTTTTCTGGGAGCTCTATTCCTTTGAGGAGGATTTTCCTTACAAGAGGTTGTGATGAGGGCCACCAACACTGTACCACTATCACATGGGATGTAAGAGTGTTGTCATGGTCATTGTTTCCCATTTTAGATACAGCCATAAACATGGTGAGCCTCCCCAGGGCCAAATTGCCCTGTGTTTTCCTTCTGCCTCATCTATTTCATTATTGATCTGTAAATCACTGTCATAGGCACCTAACAGCCAACACCACCTTCTTGGAAGCTCTCTGTTAAATGATGCATCAGCACACATGAATTAGCTTTGATTTCCCAGCTAGGCTCACCACTTCATGTTTCTGCCACCGTTTTCTACCAGCCCCTCATCTGGAGGAAATATTTTATGCTTCAAAGGTCTGCACTTCCCTGCAAACCCCAAAACCTCGTGTCCACTGACCTACAACACATTCTCAGACCTTTCCATGCCATCTAAGCTGTTTGTAATGAAAATGTGTGTCACGTATACAGAACTGTTAACAGTAATGTCTCTTGCTAAGACTACTTCAGAGAAACAGAAGGAAAAATACAGGCTCAGTGCATAGCTTATTTTAGTTTCTTCATTCCAACAAGCTACAGCTTCACACCTCCCTTTCTTTTGCTATCAGAAGTATTTTTGCCACATACAGAAATATCTTAACATCTTTCTCAATACAGTTGTTCACTTGAGGTCCGTATAAAATCCCTAAGATTAGTTTCTCTAGATTTTTAAGTTCCTAAACAGAGTTTCAGTTGAAGCTCTGTCTTTCTACTGTAAACTTAACTTGTAGTAGTCTGAATTCCCTTTACTGTCAGTGTATTATTCACTCCCCATAAAAGCCAACTGAGCCTGGATAGTTCTTTTTAATTTGGTATTGCTTATTGCCTTACCCAGAGCTTTCAGTGGTCCTTCATTTTATACCAGTTCCAAAACAGGGTCTGGTCTTTTATCAAGAAAAGTCTCCAAAAATTTGAAAGAAGCTGAATTATTCACAAACTAGCCCACTTTTTCAGTGACTTTTTGTGCTCTGTGTTTAATCCATATTGTTCGCACATTTTTCCTCAGGGTGCAGCGCTTGCTAAACTTCTGTGCTGTTTCAAGTCATCCATTTCCGCTGAAGGCACAAAGGTGAAAATCAGAACCATAAACTCAGCCATCATCAAAAATACTGTCCCAAATGGCACAGTTTTGGTGGGGGCCTTCCACCTGCCAGTTGGCATTGCTTCTGAAGCCTCCCTCAGTTCTCTGTGTTTCTGGAGATTGGGATGAGGTGTTTTACCCCTTGATCGGCACCATCCCTCTGCACAGGGTATCTCCTTGGGTTGCCTCTTAATGATCACCAACAGGGATTTGCAATAGTCCTGTTCCTACCCCAGCCTGCCCTTTCTCTGATGAAAACAGCCACACATGACACAATAGGGAAGCCTCCAAGGGCTATGTGAGTAACTCTATTACATTAAATGCATCATTAAATACATGCAGTGACCACTAAAGTAAAGCACATACAAGTCAGCTTTTACAGGGAAAGCTTTTAAGCAGTGTATTTGAATATTTAGATGCCAAATTCCCAATGATTTCAAATTCAAGCACTTAACAGCCTTTAAGGTTCTTCATCATTCCCTAGAGGCTGAAATAATAATAATAGGGATGGATGGGTATTGCACATCATACTACCACCACCAAGTCTGCGGTAGACAGAATACAGCATTCCCTAAAGAGCTTAACAGTAATAAAGAGCTCTGTAAAGAGCCCTGACCTTTCATAGGAATTACAGCATTCATTCCACTTTGATGTGCTGTGGCTCTCTTGTGCATCTAAAATCCTATAAAGTGACTTAGAAATATCCTCTGCTACCAGCTGCCCAGAGGCTAGCAAAAAAAGATTGTGAAAAATCTCACCAGTCTTTTTTTGGGATCTCAGCCAGTCTGGTGACAAAAGATCTCTGCTAATCATGAGCTTGCCTGCCTGCGTCACAACTCACAGATGTCTGCAGTCTTTTGGCATGCCAGGAGATGTGTACCCAGGAATAAAGTTTAGCTTCTTTCTCTTCCTTCTGTATGTCTCATCTGCATTGCATCCAGCACAGTCCATGTTTCAAAGCACTTCTGTCTTTGCAAGGCATTTCCTATTACAGCCCAGAAACCTGTAGCAAGGCAGAGGTGCAGAATAGCCAGCCCCCGCTCATAATGCAAATGTATCTGGGCCCAGCAAAGCTGAAATTCAGCACCAGAAAGGAAGCCCCTGACTCCACACATGGGGTTATCTGCCAGGCTAGCTTCCTCCTGGGCTCTGAGCAAGCTCTGCCCTCCCTCCACAACTGTCTTGATAACTGCAAAGACGAAACAGCACAGCAACATGCAATGGCAGTTTCTTCCTTCCTTGTCCCTCTGGGTTTTTCTGCTGCTCAGATGTGTGCACAAGAGTCTTATCAGTCAGCCTAATCAGCATTAGTAAGTACTGTTAGCAGGTGTAGGCTCAACTTCCAGTAAGGCTGAGGAAAGTGGAATTGCCCATGTTAGGGCTGTCAGCACAGGTCACCTGCATTAGCGCTGAAGAAACATGGGCCTGCCATCCTGCCTATTCTGTACCTGTCAGCTGCCTCCTTCCAGGTGTAAGGGAAGGAGTGGCTCTGGGCAACAATTTGGGAGGTGAAGGTAAGTCTGATCCCCACAGCTGCTCCGGGACAGGGGAAGATGAGGAAGACATTGCAGACAAACCAGAGTCCCAGACAAAGTAGTAACTGAGAACAGAAAGGAAGGGAGCCAATGGGTTAAACAGTAAGTAGAGCTCCACAGAAGGGAGGGCTGGTGAGAGCCAGGATGAGGAAGCTAACGCAGGGGAAAGCAGCCAGGGGACACAGGGACCTGATATCCAGCAAAGGATGACACACAAAAACAAGTGAGGGCTTGGCTTGCTTTTCTCCTTCTGGGCATCATTAGTCCCAAAACAGGAGCTCTGGGGAGGATTCCAGTGCTTGGATCAGAGCTGGAAGACTCCCGTTTTAGGAAGAAAAAGCCTAAAAGCAGAGCACTTTATCCCCTTCCCATAGTGAGGCCCAGAAAAGGGACAAGAGTGATCTCCCCACATCCTTTGTGCTCTTGCTGCAGAAGACAGTAAGGTCTCCTGTCTGCTGGGAAAAAGGAAGAGGGCCTTTATCCCTCTACGCTTGGGAGTAGGGTTCAGGGGGTACAGGAGGGGATCTGGCACGGGGTGTGTGCTCATGGCCTAGAAGCAGCATCTATTGTGTATTTTGGCTACGTGATGAGCAGGAGTGACATGGGAAGTGTTGGGTGATGCTTATGCTAGATGGTGCTACCTGAAATGTCACATCACAGCACACATCCCATGCTCTGCAGGGCATGCCAGGCAGAGGCAGACTGGGAGACTGCAGCATGTCCCCAAGCACAAGAAATGTTTGATCACTGCAGTATTTCAGTGCTTTGTGGTTCAGCTATTAGGACCTAATAGGGATGCATGGGAGAAATATCCACTGCAATATTCACATATGTCCTGTCTCTCTGATCCCCTCTTTCCCTCTTGAAATTCCTTTTCATCATGACCCTGGTCTGGTCCACCCCTGCTACCTTTCCTGCAGGACCTTGACCTTGTATGTTGCCACGTCTCTAGGCCTTAACTGAAGTCCTAAGTCCTGCCATCCTGGTTTTTTGCCATCACAGGGTGTGTAGCCACAAGTCAGCTGCTCTCTAAGATGTGCAGGGTGATGTTTTCCTCTGCTGACTGCTGGCTGTCCATGTAATCATTTACACAACAGTCCCATACCAAGCTGGGAAGAGAACATTGGACAGAGTCCTTTACTGTGGGCAAAGAGCTGGATTTGCTTAGACTTCACTCCGTCCCTCCTGTATAACCAGAAGATGCTGCAAAAAGCACCAAAACTTCCCTGACAGAGATGTGAGATTCTCTAAGTGATTTTATAATCTGACAATGCTGGCAGTATATCAGGGTCTTAGTTCATGAAACTATCCTTCTTCAGGATGCTTGACTACATTGTCAGAGATTGGATTAATTTAGGTATGGGTTTTAGTTCTAACACAAGTGATTTTGCTTTTCCTTCATGGCTGTATGTAGAGCTAACAGTCCAACTCGGGACTGAGGTTCTCCTTTCCAGCTGCCTGTGCAATAAGAAAGAGCCTGTCAGTGAAATAAAGCTGAGTTTCCATGTAGGAGAGTAAGAGAAAGCCCTTGTTCATCTCACAGCAATCTCAGTGAAAGCTCACAGCGAGGAGCTTCTACCATCCCAATGAGAATGTAAGTAGGTAAGTAGCCCTCTCCCAGCTCCTTCCCCTTCTTGTATTTGCCTTAATAAACCCAAGTCTTCATATTGAAAGGAAGACCACTGTCCATCATCTGTCAACACCTGGCCAGAGGAAAGCAAAGGTAAATATTTACCATAAATGTTCAGTTTAAGTTCCATTAATAGCATGACATTAAATAACTGGCAGCCCTTGCTGGTCTGCTTTCTTCATTAGCTTGACAATGTAAGGCCATCTTGGCAACAGCCCACTAAAAAAATGAAACATGCTTAGGACCACAAGGAGAGATGAAACAAAGAGACAACATGGACAAGCATGTCCCCTATCACTCTTGATGTTATGTCCTTTTGACTAAGTTTGAGCTGGACAAAGAAATCTCTTTACCTGCCTCCTTCCAGGCCTATCACCCACCCATTCCAGTTCCCTCAGGTCACACATCTGACTTGTAGCTACTGTAAAAGCTGTGACAGTGTGCTCCCCCTGACCCCCCACTTAAGCCATAACCGCCAGTGGAGGTTGATGGCTGTATCCAGCTTACTCTGCACTTTGGGGGTGGATGGCAACAGATGGTAGCTAAAGGCTGTCTGGAGTGGTGACCCAGATGTCTTGCTGGTATGCAAATATGACTCTAAGTCAATCATCTTACTCCATAAATAGTGGACAGCCCAGTGCCTGTTGAGCTCTCCTGCACAGCAGCAGCGTGCACGCTAGGATCTCCCATTGAGGAGAGATGCCTCTCAAAGTTACTCCTTTGTGGTATACAAAGGCACAGACCCCATGTGAGATCCTTCATTGCAAACATAAGTGCTGGTTATATGCAATCACTTCCACCCAAGTTTTGCCCCAGGATGTGCCTACGTGCAGCAAAGCCCCTTTGCAGCCAGTTCACACTCCACCGAGCTGTTTACTCCCTCCACGCTCACCTGAGGAGCTCTCTTCTTCCCAGATCAGGATTTAAGCTGTGGGGGGCTTTGGGCAGCCCCTCATTGCAGACAGGTGTGCACAGAACTGGTTTGCAGGTGAGCTCAGAGAGCCAGATTGAGTGTGAGTTGTTTCCTCACTACATTTTAAGGTTTAACTACTCTGCAGCCTGGCACCCAGACAATGAACAAAGACTTTTCTCAGAAAGGGCCCCTTACACTCCTTGAGGCTGAGAGATTCCTTACCACAACAGATCCTCAATAAGTAATTAATAGCATGCTAAACTTTGACATCTTAGCTAAGTGTTTGCACATAAAACCCTTTAGACGTAAACCATTGACCAAGTCTAGGACTAGGACTGGATGCAGCTGCATCTACACTCCCTCTGATAAGTTTAGGAAGCAAGGGGCTCCTTTCTGAGCCTCATAACTTGAGAGGAGGGTGTCCCTGACAATTTGTCTGACCCTGTCCTCCATACAGTAATTAATTGAGTGTACCTTGCCATCAAATCTTGTTAAACCACTGTCACATTTACCATTGAACGTTGTTAACTCATTGTTCTATAGCAATGAAGCATGTTGTTGCTTCTCTCTTATGAGCGAAATGCATGACTCCATCTGCAACAAAAGGGCTGAATAGGACATGAAGAGCTCATGTTTGTTGAGCACTCTTGACTACAAGATGTGATTGAGTAGGTGTGGTACAGCATGTAGGCCTTTTGTAAGGAGGGAAAGGGGTCACTTCAGGAGAGCTTTCTGGAGATCTTGCAGCTGCTCATTGAAAGATAAATGTGGGTAGTGGTCAGAATGGGCTGTGGAGTCATGCCTCAGTGGACGAATGTGATCTAGAGTTTGTTTCTCATTGGGTCATGGAGAGAAGTATGTTCAAGCACCAGCTGACTTTCTTACATGTAGAGATGTACAATGCTCCCTGACTGTGTAGATCTGCCAGAAGAGGTTTCATTTTGTCAAAATATCAGTCAAGAGCTCTGATCCAAAGATATGTCCTCAAACCATGTCACCTTTGGTCTTCCTAGTAGGAACAGCCAAAACCCAAGCACTAGTCAGAGGTCTAGCCCCAAAAGAGGTATTCTTGGGGGTGTCCTGAAGGCCTTGCCTCTCTCCCTTGCAGAAGACCCCTTGGCTTGTTTTTTCTCCCTCAGTAGGGAACGAACAGGACTTTCCTGATGTGACCATAAAGCAGCATGCCCTCTATGTGGTCAAAACACCCAGGAGCAAAATAACAGGGAAGGTTTTTCTCAGAGTAGCTTTACTTCCACCTCCTCCAAAAGAGGTCTCTAAAACAGGCCTAGAAGTGTTTGTCTCTACAGACAGAGAAAAGTGGAGACCGTGGCAGGTCAGTTAAACAGATTCTCCCAAGAGACTTGCCCAGGGGAAGTCCATATTGCCATAAAGCATGAAAGCCTTGGGCCAGAGCCCAGCCATTGGCTCATCCTTCTTTTGATCTCACAGGCAGCATTTCTCCAGCCAGAGAAGGACCCCTGTAAATTCATTTATAAAGTTCATTAGATAGAAGCCTAGACTAAAGCCCAGTGTTCAACACTGACGTTTCAGATAGTTCAGAGACTGCCCAAATCCTGGCTTCCCAGGGCAGGCCTCTCTTGATTGATATTATTTAGAGTTGGAAATGTCATCCTGCCAGCATCGCTTGGAAAACACAGCAGTGCTCAAGACGCCGGTTCAGACGGACTTCTCTGCACAGCTGCCCATTTGCAGAGCATGTGGTGGGAATTTGTTGATAGGTTCTTGACAGAACTTATGGCTTGTTTATCTGGTAGCTTTATTTTGTGCCTCCTACCCAACCCGGAAACCCTTCCTCTTCTAACCTCTTGGCCTGCTATTATATACAGACTAGTCTACATGATAATTTTGGTAACCATGCTTCATCTTATGACAAACACTGCATAAACCAAACAGATTTGTATTGTCATAATTAAAGCAAACGATTGGATGGTTTATCTACACAATCCTAACAGTTCTGCCATTGCTAACACTATACCAGGCCTGCAGATGTTTCAACAGCCACTGTAGAGTATATTAAACTATGCAATATCAAACCAGGCGCAACAGCCCTGTTGCTTTCCAAGACTGGAAGGACTTGGAAGCTGGCAGCACTTCTTTCTAAAGTTACTGCACACAGAGATGAGAAAGCCTCACCCAGTCATCCCAGGATCAACCCATTTAAACTGGAGCCCCCTTTTCAGAAAAGCCTGTAGTTTTTCTCTAATGTCTCTTTAAGGTTTAGAGAAGATAAAGCACCTTCTTTGTCTTTACATTCCAAGCTGCAGATATTTGCTCTGTCTAACAGATTACTACACCCCCAGATGCCAGACTTTTTTTATCCCAGCAAAGGTATTTGTAAACAGTACTCCATTCCTGCACTCCAAAAATAATTAAATTACTCTGTCTTTTCCTATGAGGCATGCTCCCAGGGTCAGCCTTTCTGGTGGTTATTTGCTGAGCTTCTTCAGATTTCTCAGCTGCCTTTTCCAGGTAGGGACATCAGAGGAAGTTGGGGATGGGGGACAGAGGGCTGTTAGCCCATCAGTTGATTTAATGTAGGTTAAACCCCTTCTTTACACTGGAGCAGATGGAGTGTGTGTGTGTGTAATACAGATGGACCGAGGGACACGGCTGATGCTCAAAGACCATGGGAGCATGGTGCTTCTCTACACACCACCCACAACTCCAAGTCTGCCAGCACCAATGCGTATCCTTAACATTTTTGCCTTCCTTTCAGCTCCTACACTGCCTGGCCAGACCTGCTAAGCAAAGCCCACGTACTCTGCATTTGGCAGCCATGTGTGTAGGTCTTCCAAGCCCACAAGGATTGGAGGGGCAGGGGGAGTTTTCTCTGCATATTGGTTCTACAGTTGCCATGTTTAATACCAGCAGCAGCAAATGCCAGTACAGGGGATGTGGACATGCTATTTGTAACTTAAGTTTCACAATCAATAGAGCAGCCATTTGTGCTGCAAGCTCCTGAGGGGGCAAGAAAAATCAATTGGTTTTGCCAAGAGTATCCTGGAGGGTCATTTGTCAGCAATGCTGAGTGAGGGAGCTGGAGGGTCCAAAGGGAAAGCCACACAGAACAGGGTAGGATACCTGCACAGAAGCATACAGAGCAAGTATGGGTGGCAATGAGAAGTGTGGATTTGTAGTTGCAACTATGTGATGGAAAAACAGGGCAAGGAGCCTAGCAAAGACAGCTGCAGGCAGGGAAGTCCTCTCATCTGTGCCAGGCAGGAGGAGCCTGTGGGCTGTTTAATACACCAGTAAATTCCTGATATGTGATGCAAATCAGCTATCACACAGACCCCAATCCAGCACCCACTAGCAGCCAGGGAGGATTTCAGTGGAGGGATTTGGGTCTGTTCTGGGCTATTGCTCGAAGTCCTTCCCACTTGCAGCTCTAGCAAGGTGGTGGAATTGGTGACTGACTTAGCAAGAAAAAGAGCACTCTTGATCCATTGCCCTGGGGTCTGAGAGAGCTGAGTACCCAGCTGAACACTTGACAATACAAACACCCTAAGCAGCAGTGAGAATAAATGCACCGTAAGTCCAAAAGGGACAAGACTGTGCAATGATGTGTTCATACATTTGTATGTGATGAGAGAAAGAAACACTTCAATGTGGATGGGGAGAAGACTTGAAGACCTCTACCACAAGGGTACAAACTCTGAAGAGACAGGGAGATGAGAGTGAGGCCACAGATACAGTAGGGAAGTGTGGTGTGAATGCGAGAGGGAAACTGAGGCACAATCTTTGCATGCAGTCTCTAGTGAAAGATGTCAGGAGCTTATCTACACCACATCCAAGGGTCACCTTAAGGGGTTTGTGGAGTTTCCCCTTCCTATGACATGTATTTGTGGTGGGAAAACAGCCAGCAGCATAGGCACTACCAGATGGCATGAGCAGGTCAAAAACACAAGACCACTTCTGCGCAGGTTAGCTTTGTAATGCAAGCTCAAAGGGGAAGGACATCTCCTTATTCTCTGTCCAGTCCCTTCAAGGACAAAATTTCTTTCTCATACATGGCAAGGTGCAATTTTTTTTCCCCCTACCATCAGCAAAAATTTTCACAGATTAAATATGACTTAATGGCTCTCCAGGGGGGTCTTTGCCCAGGTAGCGGTGCATAAAATCACAGGAAACAGCCTGCCTGAGGTCTTTCCAGCAACTGGAGAAAAGATAAAGCTGCTGGGAAGCAGGCATAAATAGCCTGCAGGCTCTTTTTACACACTTGGGCCTCACTCTAGGAAGTGGCTCATCCCTTTTGCCTGCAGCAGAAACAGAGGACATTCAGCACCAGGCAGGACTGGCCTTACACCTTTCTGGCCATTACACCAGAACAGGCCTCCCATTTAGCCTGGGCACCTCCCATCTTTCCAGGCTTTTACAGCTCTTCCCAGCTGGAGTATACATGATATATAAGATACTAATTATAATTAACATACACAGTTAATTTTTCCTGGGCCAATCATCAGCACTGATCCTTCTCTCCAAAGATTGATTTGTTGGAGCAGCAGAATTGTTGGAGCAAGGAATTGCTCAAACATTTGCTATTTTCTGGCTCATTCCTGTAAGGCAAAGTGGTGGACTGTCACTTGTGCCATTACAACATATGCCTTCTGTGCCCTAAGAGTAGCTCTATTGGGCTGTGACTGGTCCTAGAGCACTCAGCACTGAATGTGGAGTAAGATTTTGACCTAAGTTTCACATTTTAAAAACCTATACGTCTGTGTGGGGAAGGGTGCAGGGCCACGGCAGGCACATGGTTAAATGAAGGGCCCAAATTGGGAGGCAGGTCATGGCTAAGTGTTTGATTTTACTTTTGAACTTCACTCCCAGTCCTCCCAGTCTATCCAATTTCTCACAAGCTTTGCTCTGCCTTTATGTCTGTGTTACAGTCATTCTCCCCTATCTTCTCATCCACTATTACTCACACCAGTGCACCCAGTGTCAGTGAATTGGAATCCAGCTCTTCCTACACTGGGGTGGGATCCTAAAGCTGGGCTACTCCAGCAACCCCAAGCCTGCTCTGCACCAACAAGTTCCGTATCATGTTGGCTGTCATCAGCCCCATACAGAGCAACTGGTTGGGAATCCCCGGCCTTGGCTTCCTTCCCACAGCAGCATCTGGCATGCCAGCAGACGCAAGGGGACTGTCACAGGAGTTGTCCCCAGGCACTCCCTTCCCAGGCTTTCTGGAGCAGCTCAGAGCAGCTCCATGCCAATTCTGCTGTGTTTAAGTAACCTTCCCAAGACCACCTAGGACACATTGTTCAGTCCAGGTGGCTGGTATCCTTATGTTGCAGGAATTTTTCCATTTTCCTCTGTCTTTTCCCTTCCCACGGGAACAGGATGCCCGGATGATGAGACACTGTGTGGTATTCTTCACTCACATGAGCAGTAATGGTTACATGTACTGTTTTGGGAAATTTTATAAACACACAGAGCATGTTTAGAGGTTGGTTTTTTTCATTTCAGTTAAACACTTGTGGATAACAAAATTCCAAATATCTTGAAAACTAGCAATAAAATAGCAGATTTAAAACAGGTCAAGGAATCATAATTTTTTTCCTTGGAAAGTATTTTTGTAAACTGGCATAGGGTCAGAAGAGGGAGACTGGCTGAATTTCCCCAAGAGACTTCACTGACCCACCATTACCTCTGCATTGCACTGATGCAAGGCAGGGAGGATCTGCTTGCACTATCTTTTTCTACAGCTTTTTCAGATATCCGTGGCAGTGGTTTAAAAGGACCGATGCTGCCAGCCAAGTAGTGACCAAACCAACCACTGCCCTCTGCTGAACACAGCCTGAAATTCACACAGACCTCCCGAGGGTCCAGAAAATTATGGTTGAAATCATGTTTTTAAACTCCCCCCTATCTTAGATTGTGACTCTTTCCTTCAGGTCAGCTGTCAAAGTCCTGTATTTTGTGGCTTCCATGTTGCGTCTCTGATACACTGGTGCATCTCTACAGCACATTTAAGTATGCATTGCTACACAAGGCTGCTATTCATCAAAGACACTGTGTTTACGTCTGGCTAGTCCTCTAGCCACCTTGGTTAAGGATTTGGGCAGATGTCTAAGAAAGTGACAACAGTTTCTGATGAGAATTATCACAGGAGCACATCCAAATAGGCAAACACATGGGGAATGTATTACATTTGAAGAGAATCAGCCACAGAAACCAATTTCTAAAGCGACCTTGAGGAGTCTCCAACACAAGAAAATAAGCCTGGGTGCCCTCCTCAAAGGCACATCAACATCCAGTCACGGGCAGGAGATGAAGCCCAAACACACCTAGTTCAACTTCATAACAATAATCGGTCTCTTGACTAATGCAGTTTGGGCTTAATCTCCCTTATTGGGAGAGCCTGAGAAGCCCTGAGGGTTACCTTGGTGTGCTGGACCCCACAGGAATCCCTGGTGGGATGGGTGTCCTAGCCCTGAGCTCCAGCCCACTGCTGGCAACAAACAGTGCAGCTTGTGCGTGGCCCAGGACAGTAAGGATTTCTTGTCCCTTTCAGAACTTGTTGTACACTTGTCCCTAAATCTCTGAGGGTCAGTCACCAGTGCCACACACACACCACACACCCCCCCCCCCCCCCCCGTGTAGTCTTTTCTTCAGATCCTCTGGCCCTGGAACATCATACCTGCAAGATGGCTGGAAACGGTCCCTGCTGCTGCTTTGGGCTGAAGACAAGCAAAAATCTGTGTCAAAGCTCACAACAAAGCATCTTTAGGGCAGCACCTGGGGAGGGAATTGATGTCCGCTGGTGTCTGAGGGGAGAGCGGTGACTGAGGGCAGTATGTCCTGCCCTGGGGCGCCTCAGCACCCCTGTCAGAGCCCCAGTCACGAGCTGGACCGTTCTCCTGAGCCTCCTCTGCCCTTGCTCGACCAGAGAGCTCAGATCTGTTTTCTGGCTCCACTGCCGGGCCTCGCTGGGCCGAAGGGGTAACGCGGGTAGCCGCCTGGCGACGGCGGGAGAGCCTGAGGGGAGAGGCGGCACCGGCCGCCAGGGCCGCTCCGATCCCCACGGGTGGCCGCTAGATGGCGCTCCGGGAAAGGCCGAGGGCCACGGGGGCGGTGGTGGCGGGACGAGCACAGCGTCGCCTCAGTGACAGGACCCGCGGCCCCTGGGTGGCGGGGCTCAGAGCTCGTCCTCGCAGAGGCAGAACTCCCCTGCTCCCTAGTGGGGCTCAGAGGCAGGACTCCTCTGCTCTGTGGTGGGGCTCAGACCTCATCCCCTCAGAGGCAGGACCCTCTCTCAGTCTCCTGGTGGCTTGTCCCCTCAGAGGCAGGATTCCCCCGCTCTGTGGTGTGGTTCAGACCTTGTCCCCTCAGGCAGGACTTCCCTGCTCTGTGGTGGGGTTTAGACCTTGTCCCCTCAGAGGCAGGACCCCCCCTCCATCTCCTGGTGGCTTGTCCCCTCAGAGGCAGAACTCCCCTGCTCCATAGTTGGACTCAGAGACAGAAGTCCACTACTCAGTGGTGGGACTCAGACCTTATCCCCTCGGAGGCAGAACTCCCCTGCTCCCTAGTGGGGCTCAGAGGCAGGACTCCCCTGCTCTGTGGTGGGGCTCAGATCTTGTCCCCTCAGAGGCAGGACACCTGCTCTGTACCTTCCATGGCAAAGGCCAGGTTATTGGACCTCTGGACACTGCTCCAGCTGCCTGCATCTGGAAGCGGGGCCCAAGTAAACTATTGACTGCTGTGGGCAAGGGGAAGACCACTGGGACCACGGCCGTAGTAAGAGACCAGGGCCCAGCAACTGAGTGAGCCTAAAGATTGCTCCAGGCACCCTCTGCTTCCCTCAGTCTGTTATATGAGGAAAGGGGACATGCTCCTCTCTTTTGCCCACCCAGTACATAACATAGCTGAGGTTTAGCCCCATATGCTCAGCCACTATGGACATTGAACTGCCCAAACGCTCCCAAAGCCAGTGGCAGCCAGGCCTGGGACAAGGTCATGGCTGGAAATTGTCTTTAGATGATGCCGTGCAGGGACAGCTCATCTGGCTAAGCACATCGAAGGGATGTTGGCCTGCTGCAGACCCTGCTCATCTTTGGGTGGTGCTGGTATCTTTACAAGAATGGCTCCCTTGTTCTTGCCTTGGCAAAGCTGTTGCATAAATGAAGCTAAGATAACCCTGGGATAACCTTTACCACTACAAGTCCCTCCTCTGTACTCGGTATAGCCCTGGTTCAGTCTGAATGACTCCTTTCATCCTGGAGATACAAGGCAGGCAGGGGTCACTGTTTATGTCTTGGCTGCTTTGCCAGGCTGCATTCAGTGTCCTAGACACACCTCGCTAGAGTCACTGTAATGGTGTGCAACCCATCCACCCCAGGGACAAACGGTCCAAGCCCAGACCTCCAAACAAACTGCAGTTAGAATCTGGCCTGAGTGCACTGCTGGATCCAGGACTTGGAAATGCTCTGGGTCAGTCATATCACAGACAGCATGTATGGGAACACTTCAGCTCCAGTACAAACCTGCACAATTACACCCTGCACTAGATTCTTAACAGTTTCCTGTCTGAAACTGTGTTTTATTCGTCATCTTCTCAGATTGCTAGTAAATCAGAGGGGAAAAAATAGCTATGACGTATCCCTTCCATTCTCAAACACAAACTGCTCCTGGTTAGTTAGGCAGTGCCTGCATCAGGAATTTCCTTTAGGTTACCAAGTCACTACGGAAGGAAAAGATCCTGATGGAAACAAGTCACCACACATCAATCCTGTGAACCACTTGGGAGTGCTGAGCTCCAGACCAGGCCACCATGGTCACCATATGCATTTTCCATAGGCATTAGCTGCATGTCTGAACGAGCCCCCAAGAAACCCTGTTCAGAGTCTTGCTCAACCACTGCCCTCCATCTGCATCCCAAGCAATTTGTGGTCAAGGGGAGACCTGAAATACAAAGGACTCTAAGCCTCCAAGGACAATGTGCCTTTGCAAAAAGGCAGGAGACAGCAAGTTTGTTGCCAAGGTCATGGGTCCATGTCAAGTGATGTCACACACCCTCTGCATTACAGAGAAGGAAGGACCCAGCCCAGTTCCTCTCTGACGTTAAGTCTGACTCTGGGATAAATTTTGAGTGTGTGGATGAGATGGACACTGGAAACATTTCTTTTTCCTTCTAAAAGCACAATTGGAGTGCTTGCACCCCCACGCCCACCCCAAGCCAATTTTCACTTGGGCTAATCCAGTGCTAAGCAGGAAAGGAGAGAAAAAAGCCCCCAGAACAAATCAAACCCAAAGCCAACTTCTGCATCAAGGAACAAAGGTTTCCTTCCTCCTGACAGAAACCCTGAAACATGGGAATAATTCAGCACAGTCAGAATGCCATATAACAAACTGAGAACAGCAACGATCATCTCCTTCCAGTGCCCTCCTGAGGGTATCAACAAATCTCCCACCCTCACCCAGGCACTTTTCACCCCTGCCAACAGGATGGCACCTCTCCTGTGCAGTTCCTACCTCAACTTTATTTGTTGCACACTGAAACAGGTTTGATGCCTTTCTTTGGAAAGGTTTCCTAAAATGTCTCTGAGGCTTAGAAATATTATTCTTCTTCCCAAGCCAAAGATGCCCATGTCCAATTTATTCTCATTTGATCCTCCATTAGAACTATCTTTTAACATAAATCCCTTTTTTGCCCCAACATATTTAACATAAATACTACTTTGCCTCCAAACTTCATTTGCTTTGCTTACACAGAGCATCTTTCAGCCTTGGTTGACTAAGTGATCAATATGCTCTTCTCAAAAAATACATCCTCCCTTTCCATGTCATCCAAAGGATAGTCTGAACTCCCTGAGACTATGTACAGCACTCTGCGGACTGGCTTGTAACCCCAATGCTTAATTTCTCCTTGGTTTTACTTGTGCACAGAAACTCTAATGGCTCAAAATGCATGCAAGAATTTCTATTATCTCCCTTCTATCCCTGATTGCACATACCTCTTTCCATGACACATAGCCTGCTGCAAGGCCATGAGGCACCCATATGCTGGGAACATTTTTTGACGTTCCTCTCCTAATCCACTTGAACCCTAACAATCTGACAGGTCAGGCAGACCTAAAAGGTTTTGCTACCAGCTGGCAGAGCAGAACACAATAGCTCATCCCCCTTTAAGTAAGTCCCAAAGGACTAGGAGGCCATCACAGCCTCCAGCCCTGTGAAATGCACGATTTGGTGGGCTGCTCAGGGAGACAATCGCCAGTAATCCCAGAGCCTTCGCTCTAATTCACACTCATGTGGACAGGGCATGTAACCTGCCTGTGACTCATGTCATTCTTGGGCAAACTGCCACAAAGGAAGAACATTCAAAATGGCTCATGATGACTCTCCACTGCTTCATTCCAAATAAAACAGGAGAAGAAGCGGCAGCTGCAGAACCTATTTCAAAACAGAGTCACAATGAAATGGTGACACAGCAATTCACACAAGCCTGAAACAGAGCAAGGCTCTGACATAAGCAGCTTCTTTTACTGCCCAACCTACAGAGGCGGGGAGCTTGCCTGGCTGGTGATTTGATCTGTTTCTAAGTGACAAGCGAATGCAGAAAAAATGTGGTGAAGCATCACAGTCAGCAACAGTTGTATGCAGCAGTCAAGCAACTCCAAAAACTACCCTCTTTCCCCTTTTCCTTTCTAGCAAAGCAGTGTTGTATCCCAGGGGTTGTTGCCATTCAGAGGCAGGGGAATACCCAGCCTTGCAGATGAAATGTAGACTCCTTGGAGGAAGTGCAGTGAGTGGCTACATCTAGCTAAATATCCATATGGAGAAACAATACCACCTTGGCACTGCTGCCCATCAGGGCTCTGGGGCCCTTTATACCCTCTGCCCTAAAACATTACCCTACCTTTATAGGTCTTACAGTTTTCTCAGTATACTGACACCTTCTTGCTTAGTCTACATTAAGCCTCTATGTCTATGTTGACACTGTGAGAATTAAAGTAACTTTATTTCTACATAGATTTGACCTGGTTTCACGAGCACACTTTAAATTCACCCCTTTGGGTAGACCAGGTTAACTTGCAAAAAGGTCTCTGCAGAGATGAGCTGCCCCAAAACTGCTCCATGGTAGTTCTTAGTTACACATCACAGGTTTCTGTGCACTTTAGTCTGGTTTTGGAAGTGGAAGCTCTGAAAACCCCAGCAGGAAGGATCAACCTGGCTAGTATTTGTAGGGGGCTATCTACATCCTAGCTGGAGATGATTTCAACATAAGCACTGAATGTATCTACCTTCCCCTGCATTTGCTAATATAGGATATACCTAATGTTCTTCCCTGTCTTGTCCATCTCGTGAGCTGAGCCTAACCCTTTAGATCTGAGTTGGTACCAGTCATAGCATAGGAAGGCAGAGAGGCATGCAGAGCTGGGCAAATACAGCTACACCCATCCAGGGGGAGAAGCTGGCACAAGCTGGCAGGAGCAGAATGAATAAGTCAGGGTTGTTAGGTAGACAGGGTGTCTGTCTGAGGCTATGGGTTTGTTGGCAAGTCTCAGGCCATGGCGGTTGAAAAGACAAAGAAAGTGCTAACAGCTCAGACAGCAATAGCATAGGACACCCTTGCTCAGACTTCATTTGAAACTCTTAGCCCATCATTACTACACACAGAAATGGGATGGGAGAGAGTCCTCCTTCACTCCCAGAGAAGGCAACACCCAAGTCAACCTGATCAGCAGAGGATGACCCTAGCCAAAGACAAGGAAGAGGAAAAAGCACTAATGGCTTTTGTGAAGAGGCCCAGCTGCATCCCAAACAATCTTACTGACAGTACAGGAGCCAGCAAAGCCTGGTTCTGTTGCATGTAGATCACTACCAAAACAGAGAACAACAGATGTCTTCAGGAGGACTATCAAGCACGTGAAGAGAAGGTCACAGTAAGATGAAAGGAGCTACTGTATTTTTTTAAGTGCTAATTTTTCCTCTGCTTATATGTATAGGTCAGATTTCCCATGGATTGAAAACTCTGCATCCTCAGAAACACCCAGGCTGATCTATATCTCCACAAAAGCCTAGTCTTCAATAAACCAAGCAAATGCTTCACATTTGAAGTAAGCCTTTGTACCATCAAGACACTAACTTCAAAATCCCCCCAGCTGGGGCAGTTTGCTTGCAAGTTCACCCTGCAAGTACAGGCAGCCACTGTGTTTCGGCTAACATTTTGGTTCTGAGGGAAGGTTCAAGTCTGCCCAGGGTTATAACCAATAAGTGAAATTAGCAGTGGCTTCGTGTCAGTTAACCTCAAATTGTCTATGTCTACACAGACGCACCTTGAAGCGATTGAACTTGAGCTTTCCCTTGGCACTGGATCAAGCACCATGAATTTGCATTTGAGTTTTAGCTCATACTTCACATAAAGTTTACCCAGACAACAGGCATATATGAGCATTTACAATCAGCTTCCCTTCCTTCCTCCTATCTCCACAGCAAATCGGTAAGGAATGTTTCTGACAGCCTTTTAAAGCACAGATGATCAAAATATATAGGTACAGTATTTATAGACTACTAAGGCTACCAGAATAAAAATAAGAGTCTGCTACTCTGCTGCAAAGCTCCGATTCAGTCTACATTAAATCATGCTGTTTGCAAGCCCCTCCATGCACAGTATAGACCTTATCTGTGCTTAGAGATTGTATTTGCACATGACATGCTCACTATAGGTGAAGATACTTGCAAATTGTCCCTTTCACCTTCACCATTCCCAGCATTTTGACGTGCAGAGGTCCCTGGGGCTGTGTTCGTGGATCTAGCTTCAGCCACTGAGTCCCATTGCCTTCCCTACTGAGAGAACCAGGCAGCTGGAAAAATGAGTGGTTCTCTGGGAGAACCTGGGAGTTTGGCTCATTGCAACTGGATGCAGGGGAGGAGATGGTGATGCAGTTTGTTTCTACAAACTTTGCTTCTGGGATTGTCACATGTTTCACCATGTTAAGGAGAACCTGATGACCCATGTGGACTGCTGTATCAGATCTCAAACGCTGAAGTTTTCAAAGACCTTGAGTTTTACGCAGATCAACACAAGCCCTTTTAAGGTATTTTTTGGTGCTTGAGAGCGAGTTAGGCTCTACGGGAAGCGTAGCCATTGTATTAGCAGCTGCAAATCCCACCCTAAGATGCACAACTTGACCCAGCAGCAGGACCACAGAGACAGCTAGGATTAGCCAAAGCACAGAATAATTCTTGATCTATGCTGCAAAGAATGGAGGTCTGCTGCAGATCACAAAATCACTAGAGTTTGCTCTGTGGACTCTGCCCTCATTAAAGGAAAAAGAGGTCTCCTCTAAGTGTCTGTTTCCAGTGCTAAAGACCATGAATTAAATCTTTGCCATTCTGCCATCACTGTGGCTGTGAAGGAGCATCCTTTTTCAGGGGAATTGGGGAATGCAGTGAGAACCCATCTAGCAGGTCAGCTGTTGTCATACTCATTACTTGACTATGATGAGGCTTTTTATGTTCCACAGGCCATGAACCATCCTGTTAACCATGAGCCATAAAGCAGCTCAATCCAGCAACACGAACAGTGGCCTGATGGTTTTTCTGGAATGGGATGCATTGGGGAGGGCAGATCATGTGAAGAAATGAATTAACGGTTAACATTCAGGGGGATATTGTGTTAATAGCAATGTCAACAACTTTACCGATGCAAAATACAGTATGGGTGTATCATGGCCCCATCTCTTCCACAGTGCCCAAAAACTGGCAGCAATACTTTGCTGCAATGTGCAGATCTGCACATGTAAAAAACCACACAATCACATAGCCTTAATGCAGCCAGATACATGCCCTGTGCCTTCCCATATCTCCAGGATGTTGTTCCACACGACACACTGTGCTTCACCCCATGAAGGTATGCAGAAGGACAGCCTTGCTATCACCAGTGATATGTTATAAAACTTAAAAAAGTGACAAAGTTTCTTGGGATCTGGCTGGAGGAACTCAGACACAGGCCAAAAGTGGAAGGTTGTTTACATGGAGAATAAGTTCTTCTGAGAGAAACTAGCCTTCATTCTCCTCTTTTGGGGATAACACCCACTGCACAAATTTGAGTAGTCCATAAAAGTAATACAAACTGAACGATGGCTGGAGGAGGTGGCAGAAACCTGGCTCACAGGACAGCAGTGTAAGCTGTAGTAGATGTCTGCTTAGACAAAATCATTATCTCCCCTTTCAAAACAACAGTCAGATCTACCCCAAGTTCTTGTGATATTTGTGAAATATTGTGGAGTCTTGGCAAAAGACACAATGAGATGCCTTAGACTTGTTTACCAGGTCTATACATCTGGTAGTTGAACTGCATTTCTCAGATCAAAAGGAGAGGCTAGGGTGGTTTTTTTCCCCCAAGTACACAAGGCCTGAAAGCCCCAGTTCCCTTAATCATTTCTATTTCTTCAGCACTTTGGAAAAATCCTCTGTGCTGATTCTCATTTCCATCTGAAAGTCTTCACTCTTGGATCCAGGTGTTGCAATGTGAATCAGATATTGTCAAAGAATAACAACCTGTCCTGTTAAAATTACAATGGGTCCCTTGCTTTTAAAACAAGAATCATTGATACTTATACATTTGACAATAAGAACATTACTGCCTGCTGGTCCCATCCCCTTTCAATCTGTCCCCTTTTCCACTGTCCTTCTGGACACACAGACGCTTGCAGTTTGTAATGCTGTTTTTCCATCTTCTGATAAATCATCCTGCAGACAGAAAGTTACCCACATATAACATTGCAAGGTATGTTTTCTGCCTCTTTTTTCCTTTCAAATCATTGTGACCTGGTAAAATTTCTACATCCATCACTGCTGCTAAATTTCAAACCATCTTCCTCAGCTGTCTCTAGAGACCACAGACTGCTACCAGCCCAGGCCTGTTCCCTTAGGCTACTGTATGACCCCACAGCCAGTGGCAGTCCTTGTTCTTTCATAGCAGAGACAAAACAGGAGGATGGAAGAATAGGACACATTCAAGGACTCCTTTCTCTACCACCTTCCCAGACCACAGTCCTTACAATCAGCGTACAAATCAAGCAGAAGCATCTGGAAGCCATCTGTGCCTCCAAGCCCTTCAGAAGCCCTCTGCAACATCTCTGCCTAGTCAAGCTCTCCCATCACACCTTGGGCCATGAGGGTCTGCATTTATGTGCTGGCTGTCTAACAAACACAAAGCCCATGTTGCTGAGCACCAGATCTTTTCCCCTTGGCCTCTTTATAAGTAAGGACGTCAGCATCAGGCTTGCTCACTTGGCCAGGCTTCTCAGCACAGGGAAGATGACAGTTTTGCGCCATTACTCGTATAGGCCGCTTGGGTTTCCTCTGCAAAACCAACATGATCATATCAGCTTTAATAATACCTGTGGTGTTTAAAACCCTGTGCTACACCTCACAGAAACTTTGAGCCAGGCTCTAAGATGGTATAAATGGGAATAGCACTCCCAAATTTGTTTAGGCTAATGTAAATCAGGAAGGATCTGGATCCTTTGCCTCTGGTGCATCTCTGCATGTGTTGTGACTTAATAAGCAATAGCTAAGAATAACATTTAGTCTCTCAGCCTGAGTGCTGTGCAGAATATCAAAGTATTTCACCACAAGTGCAATAACATGACTTTCTGTCCTTCACAATCATAAAAATGTCCTCACCTCCCACATCCAGGGAAACAGTGAAGTCACTTATCCCCTAAATTATACCGCAGTCAACAGAAGCACAGAGTCTTTGTTTTACCTGACGTTCCACTTAAGAAGGAGCAATGCGAGAGTCTCTGTCATGGCAACTGCTCGTCCCTAGCAGACGAGCTGTCTCCAGGCCTCTCCGATTACATCTTTGCCGTTATAATTCACATCCTGCACTTATTAGCGATAAGGTCAATGGGAGCAAATACAATGGGAGCTGCTGAAAACTCTGTTGTTGCACATGCTCCTGAGGACACTCACTGTGCTACAGAGACCAAAAATAACTTCCTGGTCTGCCAGAGCGGCATGGAAAATATTTCCCTGTATTTTCTAGGTTATGGATAGCTTCCCTTCTTTAGGTTTGTGGTGCCTATTTCTTCAGGAGAGCTGAACACAAATATCCCTTGGGGGCATGTGTGGTTTTCCTATGTGCTCTGCAGAAGTGCTTTCACCCTGGACATCTCCATGCCCTCCTTACAAGGGCAGAAAATCACTCTCCCTCACTTCTCTGATTCCTACTTATGCACACACAACTTTAACTCAGCATTTCTCCCTTTCATTCTTTTTTTCCAACATCATCAGCCTTACCTTCTTAGTATAGGACTCCTAATACTCGTATGAGAGTGTGAGCTCTCAGTGCGTACCCATATCAGAGAGCAGTAACACTGCTTGTGTCCTCTGCTGTTCCTCTAAATGAAGTACACGCAACCCTTGAAAGTCCCAGAGGCTCTTTCCTACTTGTTTCTAGGGCAAGAGGAGAAAGTGCTCCAGGAAGCTCCATTTCTTCCTTAAGAACAACCACATCTGCAACTGCTACACAGCACGACAGCAACGGACCAGGAAAATTACTTCTGCTCAAATGATCTAGTTTTTTTGCTTCTTCCTACCACTTTTTCTTCCCATGCTGTCTGTCACTGCCTCCACCTGGCTCTAGCTCTCAGCAGCGAATGCAGAGGCTGCCTCTGCACTGGCAGCAACCACTCTGTTTAAAAGCTCATAAATTATCTTTGGTGATCTGCAAACACAATTTGTTTTTGACGTAGACTTGTAAACTCCAGAACCACAGTGAGTGTCAGAGGAGACAGGAATGGGATATGAGAATCCAGTTGATTTGAGGGACCTTTGTGAAGTTCAAGTCTTTCAGATAAGCCACCACATCATTAAAGCCACTAGCACAAATTGTTTTTCTAGTGAGAATCCCAGTCCCTTTCCTGCTATGTATTTGAAAATATAACTCACACACAAAAGGGGTGAAGCTAGAACTGCTATTGCAGTGACACTTGGAGATCTCCGAAGCCAGCAAGGTGCCATTGTGCTGTCATATGGGAACACATGGTAAGTCCCTGACCCTGGGACTTACTAAACAAGCAGAGCAGAGAGGGCAGAGCAAAGACAGGCAAAGTGTTCCCCTGTTGAGCAGGGGAAGAAGGGATTCAAAGTCCCTTCACTATAGATTTTTTATTGCACTGGCTACAGAGAGGGATTCCTATACTGGGATTGATCAGTTTGGCTGACCCCAGACTCCCAAAAAAAGCACATGAACTTCTGTGTTTTAAAGTATGCTAAAGACATTGACTTTCCCTGATCCAGCTGCAAAACACCAGCTTTCTTGACGGCTACAACTGCGGTAATGACTCATTGTCAGAGCAAACATCTGTGTCTCATCTAACATATGGTGTAGCACAAAAAGGGACCAAGTTATTCTGTAAAGAAACCAACAATGACCTGCCTATCAGGCCAAGAAAAGGAAGGCTTCAAGCTGGTTTGCACTGCTCTGCAGTCTCTTGAGTACTATAAAATGTACAAGGATATGCAAGAGCTGGAACAGGGATCACATGCCCTTTTCTAACCTCATACGTTGCACCCAATTAGCAATATTGAGCACCTCAACTTGTGAGCAGTCAGCTGCTTAGGAAGCAAGCCTGGGTTTGGTAGGAAGGGGACTCCATTTACCCTGGGACACGACTTGAATAGTTGCACCTTGAGGTGCAGTTCAGAAGGACCCTGTACACAAGCCAGCTGTTCCTTGCTGGCCATAACCCCCAGCCTCCAACATGGCTCCACTCACACCAGTTTTGGGCATGAGCCTGGAAACTGGACTCAGTTATGGCCCAGCTAACTGCAGAATGCTATGCTAGGGGACAGCTGAGACACTCTGGAGTCTGGGAGCCTGGATATCATGCTAAACGTGGTTATTTAGCCTTTGGATAACTTAGATCTTTCAGTACATCTGGTCAAGGCCCTGACTTTGCAGCAGGGAAGGAGGCCAGCTGGCTTCAGGTCACCAATGTCACCAGAGTTAATCACTGGCATCTGTTGGGAAAACAGCCCAGAAGTATCCTGCTGCACTGTCACCAGTATGTTACCTCCAAGGTTGTGTCTAGCCCAACCTCCTACTCAAAGTAAGACCTGCTATGGGAGTCAGACCAGGTTCTTCAGGCCTTTACTCAGCCTGGTCTTGAAAACCTCAAAAGATGGAGATCACACAACCTTGTCCTGTCCTGTCCGTTCAGGCAAAGAGATGATCTGGAGGTCCCACTGAGCAAATACTCATCTCTTTCTCCCCATCATCCCAGGTAATGAAACCATGTGTAGTGCTACTCTGTTGAACATGGAGCCTAAGCATCCACTGGATCTGAGCCTGTTAACACCTCCAGGACCAAGGAAGGCTGACACATCTCTGTGTACATGCAGAAAAAGCTCTAGAGACATCAAACCATGCACAGTGCTGAAGGTCCAGTGTCAAACTTGCTAAAATAAAATAGTCCAGAGTTGAACTTACTGCCTGTGCTTGTTGCCAGCCTACCCCTGCTTGGCTCCCTGCTTTTACTAGCAGAGGATCTGCCTGCTCTTTGAGTCAGCCAGAGCCACAACACTGCAGATGAAATGAGAACTGCCATCCCAAAGAATGTAATCTTAGTGGCTTGGCCTTGATCCGGGCCTCAAGGAAGAATAAAGCAGGAGAAAAAACTCCTGCTTCAAAAGGTGCCTCCACGCTGGCAGCAGGAGGATCTTGGGGGCAGTGAATTGCCACAGCCTTCAAAGGGACCTGGGAGACTATCTCAGATACTGCTGCTGGGAAAAGAGATCCTGGAGTAAAGAGGAAACCACTTTCTGATTGCAATGCTGGGGTTTGCGTGGGGCTGGACACTTCTGCTTTCACACACTGGTGCCACATGGTGGCTTGTGTCCTTCACTGCAGGTCAACATGGATACACAAAGGCAAAACAGCCAAGGGTCTCCCTCAGGCATTTTGATGGACACCGAGGAACATCTTCCCAGCAAACTGGGTGTTGTTCACTTCTCTAGCACTAGCAAGACCCAGTTTATGTGGGGGTGCTCCAAGTGAGAAAAGCAGGAAGCTCCCCAGGCTGCTGGACATTGGGTTGGGTTTGGTATTGAGAGTCATGACCTCAAGGGACCTAAGGACTTCCAAAAACCCAGCAAAGCATTTCAGCCTCAGCTCCCACCTGCTGAAAGCCTTGTTTTGGAGTCTTCAGCCTGGGACATCTGAACACCTGGCCCCATTTGATGAAAGTGTATTTCTGAAGTGGGAAAATGACAAACATCTCAGACATCACTGCAATATCCCTCATTAAGTTTCAGATCCATTGAGAAGGGGGAAAATTCAGAAGAGTTATTCTTTCACCTAAATCAAATTTGGGTGTTCAAATGCTCCCCTGACATCAAAACAAAGGTAAAAAGAGCTAGAACAAAAACCAGGGACATAGAGCAATCTTTTTCCCTCCTAGCCAGCCACACAACTGCTGCCCAAAGTCTCAAGCAGTTTTCTTGTATCTTGCACCATTATCTCTCCCAACACACACCCTCTCACCTGCATCACTACAGATTTACACATTTTGCCTCCTTAGGACCAACTTCATCTGCTTTCTGGACCAGACGTGTAACAGGGCACAAGGTTTATGGCCACTTCTCTCCCCTTTGTGTCACCCACCAATACCAAGATGCAGCTGACTTCATAACAAACTTTTCCTGTGGTCTTGTCCTCCATCCCAAGTCAATCCTCTCCAAGACTATGGCCTCCTACCTTCTCCTTCCTGCTCACCTCAAACCAAGACCTCAACCCACAGCCTATGCTCTCCACCTCCTTGACCCTGTTCTCACCAATTCTCTATCTTCCTCAAGAGGAACTTATCCTACATTCATTCCATAAACCTCATCAGCCTCCTTTTTCTCTTCCATGCCTTCTGCATCCTCCATAGCCTAAACCATGGGTGTTTTAGAGGCAGCCCACCCCCATGTAAGGAACCATTAGGTTTAATCCCGCTCTCTTATGGGATTAGATGTGACAGCAATGAGCATAACAGAAAAGCTCTCACTAGAGGCAATATACAGAGACTGGACTTCAGATCTAATAACTGGGAACCATTTCAAGTGTTAATCATTCTTCATTGTTGTTCTTTATCCAAGTTGAAGCTAAACTTTAATCTCCTTAATCCCAGTATTTCCATGTGAAAGGTCTGTGGGCAATGTGGGAGATAAACTCATTTATTTCTCTTGGAAGTTATGTCAAGGAGCACTACGGGAAGATCCGCATAGGCAGGAATTTTTAGGTACAGTCCCCCAGGGTGCAAGAACAGTGTGGGTTTTTTTCAAACCTGATTAATTCTGCATCAGTTGGGCACATTATAGACACCATTTTCCTGAAGTCTACAGTGTACTCCCTGGGCCACAGCTGCTGCTTTTGCCACTACTTGCTATTTGTGGCATGATTGCATCTGACAAATAGCAATGGGACAGATTTCAAGAGTGACTCAGAAGCAAAGGAAATTTCACATCCAATTTTACATTGAAGGGCAGCTTTTCACTGGTTACAGAAACACGAATGAATAAGGCTTATTCCTGCCGTAGCATCCTCTTGGGATCTTGTTGAATGTCACATCTTAAGCCATGGGAAGTCCATTGCCCTTCAGCTTTTCTCTGCTCCTGGCACAAGGGACAATGACTATAAAATCCTCAGCACATTCCTTGGGTTTCTCCCAGGTTGGTAACAGTGTGGTGAGTTTGGATGTACCCTTTTCTGCCCCGGAGGAGCTGCCAGTGATGAGTTTCTCCATCCTGTCCTACCTTTCTGAGTCACCAGGATTTATTCACTGGCTTTCATCTCCCAGACTGGGTGTCCTTAGGCAGTGCACACAGATGTACTGGGATTGTGCCAATTTGCTCATCTATGGACCATTTACACTAGCCATTTTTCCAGTCCTTCTGGTGCTTCTACACCAATTTTCATCCATTCTCCATTATTGCCAGTCTCAACATTTCCATTGTAACTCCCCAACACATGCAAAATCCCTTCTCCTGCTGACACCATAACACCACCTTCATGATGAGGAAAGATCTTGCTACACAGGAATCACGGAACCATGGAATGGTTTGGGTTGGAAGCACCCTTAAAGATCATCTAGTTCTAACCCCCCTGCACAGACAGACCGCAGCTGAACCAACCTGGTCTGAACCTTGTTCCTTGTCCTTTCAGGCCCACAAAGAGAAAATCTGGGACCAACACACTCATTTGTGCCTCCCACCAACAAACTGAAATATGGGAAAACACAGGAAAATGGCATTGCTTGAGAGCAGTGCTATTCAGCTATTTAGACAGGTGAAGATTCGCTGACTGCTTGATGGTATCTTAGAAAGGCATGTCCATCTGTGCCCATTACCAAAATTCATCTGAGACATTTCAAACACAGTCCCAAGCTCCTGTGGGAAATATTGCAGGATCAGCAAATTCAGGCTGTTGCACTTCAAATCCCTTTGCTCAAAACAGCTGTAAAGTTTTAGCCATTGTGGTGTAATCAGCCAAGAAACACACCCTAAGCCAGGGTTATATGTTCACACTGAGCTGTCCCTAGGGGATCATTGCTCTTTGCTGATAGTGCATTGGTGTGAATTTATTTCAGGGAGGTCTAACACAACAGTAACCCTCCTTTCTTCCCCTCCAGCAGAGCACAAGCTTGCTCTGCCACATCCTAAGAATGTCTATAACATGCTGTCTCCACCTGTCAGCCCTGTGGCCACGTGCAAGCCTGGGATGGTACTATTCCTTCCACTCCTCAAAAGCCCAGCTGGCCTGTGTTCCCTTTGGAAACAAGTTTCTGCGTGTCATCACCAGAAACAGATGCTGGCTTCCTGCATGTCACCTCAGAGAAGACAGCATGTCCACCAGTTTCACAGGATATGGCACCACTGGTGCAACCTGCCAAGGTCAGCATGCACAGCAGGAGCATGGTAACAGCATCCTTAGGCTGTAGTGATGAATTAGCCACAGTGAGCAACCAACCTGGCAACAATGAGCGCTCAAGCTCCATCAGTGTAATCAGAATTGAGACTGTTCCCCTTCATGTCTAGTCCTTCCTGCAGTGCTACCCAAAGCCCATTCAGGAAATAAAGTAGCAAGTGACAGATGTCAGTAGAGTAGCCCACAAGCTGCAACATCACTGAGCTTCTGATACAATCTGGCATAATCTCCAAACAAATAAAAATGGATCTGGAGTGCTTAGTTTCCAAGCACCCAAGATACTAATTACTGGTTATGAAACTTCAAGCAGGGTGGTATACAGCCACACTAGTGACTACCCTGCACCTGCTAACAGAGACCTAGAGAGCCCTTGTCCTCCACTGTAGGTAAAGTTGCCCATTACCACATCCCTGCTAGCCCTCTACACAGAATCGTAGAATTATTTAGGTTAGAAAAGACTTAAGATCATCAAATCCAACCATAAACCAAGTCCCCAAGTGCCGCATCTATATGTCTTTTAAATACTTCCATGGATGGTCACTCAACCAGTTGCCTGGGCAGCCTGTCCCAATGCTTGACAACCCTTTTTGTGAAGAAATTTTTCCTAATAACCAATCTAAACCTGGTCTGGCACAACTTGAGGCCATTTCCTCTTGTCACATCACTTATTACTTGGGAGAAGAGACTGATAGCCACCTGGCTACAACCTCCTTTCAGGTAGTTGTAGAGGCCATAAGGCCTCCCCTGAGCCTCCTTTTCTCCAGGCTAAACAACCCCAGTTTCCTCAGCTGTTCCTCATGAGACTTGTGCTTTGTTGCCTTTGTTCCCTTCAACAGCTTCATTGCCCTTCTTTGGACACACTCCAGCACCTCTACATCCCTCTTGAAGTGAGGGGCCCAAAACTGAACACACAATTCACTGTGCAGCCTCACTAATGCCAAGTACAGGGGAACAATCACTCCCCTTAGTCCTGTTGGCCATGCTAGTTCTGATATGAGCCAGGCTGTTGGCCTTCTTGACCACCTGGGCACACTGCTGGTTCACATTCAGCTGGCTGTTGACCAATAACCGCAGGTCTTTTTCTGCCAGGCAGCTTTCCAGCCAGTCTTCCCCAAGCCTGTAGCACTGCATGGGGTTGCTGTGACCCAAATGCAGGACCCCACCTCTGTCTCTGCTTCTGCAAAACAAGGAACATCATCTATACTTCATACCATGGGAGTACAGAGACCTGGGCCAGACTGTGCCTGCCATCTTGGAAAACCATATGGACAGGAAGGAGTTGCTGTTGTTCCCAGGTTTTAACTTTCAGAACCTGGCTTTGCTCCACATAACAATATTCCAAAATAAGCCTCCAGTTTTGTCTTATCATTAGAAAGGGGATGAAATCTCCCCAGATCCAGGAGACACACCCACCCACCCACCATTTTGTAGTGAAGGTACTTTTGCTCCCAGAATATTCTCCTACCTGTACATCTATTGCTGCATGATCAGGATGACCTGTTGCTACAGGCAGAGATACACACGAAGCTGTCATTCAAACACAGGGTTGGACAGTCACATGGGAAATCTTCAGGATGAATATGACAAGTGCTACCCATGCAGTCCAGAGCAGTGTCCTTCTGGCATACTTCCAGAAGCCAACCCTTGACCACCACTTCTATATCACCAACTCCTTTGCACTCCTCCTATAATACCCAGCCATGGAAGCTACACATACACACATTTCTTCCACTTCTAGAATTCACCCATTCTGTGGGTTTTTTTCTCCTCTCAGGAATAGCCTTCAGTACCTTCAGACAGATGTGCAGTAGGTAGCTCCTTTTCCTATGGCATGACCCAGGCTGAACCTATTCTTTGTGGCCTTTTGAAAGTAACGCGTCTCAATGTCAAACAACTGCCATCCCCTTTTGAAAGTACTAATAGCAGAGACAATAATTAATATGATGGAGTAATCATAGAATAGTTCAGGTTGGAAGGGACCTTCAGAGATCATCTAGTTCCAACTCCCTGCCATGGGCAGGGACACCTGCCACTAGACCAGGTTGCTCAAAGCCCCATCCCACTTGGCCTTGAACACTTCCAGGGATGGGGCATCCACAGCTGCTCTGGGCAGCCCATGCCGGTGCCTCACCACCCTCACAGTAAAGAATTTCTTCCTAATACCTAACCTAAATCTATCCTCTTTCAGTTTAAAGCCATTCCCCCTTGTTGTATTACTACAAGCCCTTGTAAGAAGTCCCTCTGCAGCTTCTTGTAGGCCCCTTTAGGTACTGGCAGGCTGCTATAAGGTCTCCCAGGAACCTTCTCTTCTCCATGCTGAACAACCCCAACTCTCTCAGCCTGTCTTGATAGGAGAGGTGCTCCAGCCCTCTGATCATCTTTATGGCCCTCTGGGCTCACTCTGACAGGTCCATGTCTTTCCTGTACTGAGGACCCCAGAGCTGGACACAACACTGCTGATGGGGTCTCACCAGAGCAGAGGGGGAAGATCACCTCCTTCAACCTGCTGGTCATCTAAAAAAAAGCTTCTACCTTTTGATGCAGTCCAGGATATGGTTGGCTTTCTGGCCTGCAAGCATGTTGCAGCACAAACAAACTAGTAGGCTGCAAGAAGGCATTTATCATCAGTCAGGTTCTGCTGTCCATGCTGTTTCTCCTTCCTCCAGAGGTCAGACCACACTACTCCTCCTCCATCCAACCACTCTCCCCCACTCCTCAGTGCTATTTAACTACTTAGCAGGAACGAGCTACAGCTGCACATCATCCATGTCAACCAACCCACTGCCTCTGAGGCAAGGCCACAGCTGCATGTTATCAATGCTGATCAACCCACTGCCTTCATTCCTCTACAATTCCCCCCCCCCCCTTTTTTTTTTTAACCAAAAAGGCCATGTCTATGATCCGTTGTAGGGGCCTTGGCAGGATGTGTGGAAAGGCTGTTCGGCTGAGTTAAGAAGGCACAAGGCTGCGCCTGATTCAGGCTCTGCATCAGGGTCACCCAGATGTTGTGACTCCCCTCTCAAGGGGTCTGTGGAACAGCTGGTATCTGATGTCCTCTTGTCAATTCTAGGATCTAGAACAGGCTTAACACACCTAATGGGAAGCCACCGCGGCCCTGCATCTGTGGAGATACAAGCATATCCACATCCCCAGGTAATTAAATCCCACTGGCCTCTCCATTTTCCCTTTTGTAGGTCTCACATTAAGACCTTTGTCAGATAGAAGGATCTCCTCCCTGCAAAGACAAGAAATGCGAGATAATCACGGGACTCACTTTCCCAGCCAGCACAGTCAAATAATTCAATGTATACACAGCTTTCCATAGACAAGCATGCAGAGTCTCAGAACCCATTCCCCCTTTTTGTTTTTCAAGAAGTAGTTTTAAAGTATGATGAACATGTTCCACAATGGCTTGGCCAGTCGGAGAATGCAAGATACCAGTAACACTTTCCACCCCCCAAGAGACAAGGAACTTGTCCATGCGTGCAAATGAATATGCTGGTCCATTTGCCTGTCTTGAGATACTTCGGAACCTCCAGAGCAGCCCAAGCCTGTCGAAGATGTGAAATGGCATCCAGAGCCTTCTCCCCAGTATGTGCTGATGCCCATGCAACTTTTGAGAAGGTATCGATGGAGACACAAACATACTATAAACGACTAAAAGAAGGCACATGTGTGACATCAGTTTGCCACAGATCCAAGGACTGATATCTGCGTGGATTGACCCCTCATGGAAACGTCAGCCTGGGACCCAATCACTGACACTCCAGACAAGCAGCGATGATGGATTTTGTATCTGCAAAAGATATTTTAAATTGATGGACCAGTGCCTGAGCCCCCTGATGAAAAAATTGATCAGACATGAGGGCTTGTCATATCAGATCCAGCACTGGAGGAGTCCAAGCGGGAGCTGCAAGAGTGTCAGCACAGGCATTTCATTCACGAATCCTGGCAATCCAGTGTGACTGCAGATGTGCAGAATGTCATATCTATGTATATGTTGGCTCACTACCACCCATAATGTTTTTAACAAAAAAATAGTCATTCTGAATTTACTTCCTTAAGCAGCGCACGGTCAATGCAATACACAACATCCACAACATAAGTGGAGTCTGTAACAATGTTTACAGCACATGGTGAAAATGTTTTAAAGGCAACAATGACAGCACTAAGTTCAACCAATTGAGGTGATCCCTGTGTTAAGTGTATCAACTCTTGCCATTGCTTCCCATCATACCAAGTGACCACTGTCTTTCCCAATTTCCCAGAACCATCTGTAAAGACCGTACGGTCTTGCACTGGGCTGTCTGCTGCCAGCGGCTTTTGAATTTTTGTATGTCCGAATAAGTTTGCAAAAATTTATGACTGGGAAGATGACAGGATATTTGTCCCTTAAATCCTTCCAAAGCCAACTGAAACAGTAAACGTTTTGCCAAACACCAGCTTATGTGATCATGTTCAATGGGAATTATCAATTAATTGGGATCTTGGCCCGTGAGCTGAACGCACCAATTACATCCTTTGGTGATGATTTTTGATACTAGTTCAACCTGAGTGCTCACTGTCTTTCGTGGTTGTAAGGATAAAAATAACCATTCTAAGACATGTAGCGGATCCTGCCAGCACTCATTCCATTGGCTCAACAATCCCATGGGATGATAGTTAGCAATGACAACATATAAACTTATCGGAGTTTCTAAGTCTACATGGTGTACCCTTTTTTGTTGCAGACCATTGGCCACCCTCTCTAGGGCCAAGGTGGCTTCATTTCCACAGGGCTTGTTGAATCTTTTCTGGTGCTATACATAACCCAAAGATGGCCAACAACTGCTGCAAAACTGGATACACTTGCTGAAGTTCAGCCTTATTTGCAGCTGATACAAGAATATCTTCCATATAATGATAGCAATACACTTGCGGAAATTGTTCTCGTACAGGTGACAAGCCTTTGCTACATACCATTGACATATAGTAGGACTGTTATATGCATCATATATATATATATATTGACTGCATCATACCCTGGGGCAACACCATCCATTGGTATGCTTACAAGGAGACATATTGTTTCTGCTAGGTATTGAAAAAAGCAAATTTACATTTATCAGCTTCATGTAAAGGAATACTGAAAAAACAATCTTTTAAATTAATTACCAAAATGTCCCAGTTTTCCGGGATCATCGTCAGGGAAGGTATGTTCGATTGCAGGGCTCCCATTCCCTCCATTACATCATTTACTTAAGTCTTGTAACAGGTGCCATTTGCCTGATTTCTTTCTTATCACAAACACAGGGGTCTTCCAAGGACTATGGGAAGGTTCTAGGTGACCTTGTGCTAATTGTTCTTTGACAGATTGTTGGAGGACTACACATTTTTCCTCAGGAAGGGCCCACTATTTCATCCGAACAGGGGTATCTGTCTTCCAAGTCAAAGGCAGAGTAGGTCTTTGTATGCCCTCCACCACAGTGGCCCCTATTAAAAATCCTTCTGGGTACCAATGATAACTCCCCATTGTCCCAAAACATCCCATCCCCACAATTCAGAGTGACATCAAGCACATAGGGACAGATTGTTGCTGTCTGGCCCTCAGGGTTTTGAACTTGCACCATATACTGACTTTGGACACTGTCACACCACCCACACCAGCCAATATGGAACCTGCTGAACAGACAGGCCAAAAGCAAGGCCAGATGTCCACAGATGTAATAGCTACATCTGCTCCCGTGCCAATCATTCCAGTCACTCATATTGCGGAAGGGGTCCCTTTGGCAAAGGTGATTTTACAGGTTAGAGTTGGCCAAGCATTTTGTATGCTCTGAGTCCAGACAATTTGTGGTGTTCCTGTCAAACCAAACCCTTCTTTGCCCCAGACTTTGTCATGGGCATAATTAACTTGCACCTGGAAAGGAAGTAATTGTGCAATCCAGCTTCCTTCAGGAACTGACACAGGGCAGGGTGTGGGGGTCCACACCATTGCTTGAATCTGACCCATACAAACTGCATCAATGACTCCTGGTAAGACTAACAAACCTTGTCAAGTTACACTAGAACATCCAAACAACAGCACACTCGATTTAGTGCCAATGGGTCCTACAGCATTCAGTGGGACCTTATGTACTTTATCATCCTCTATTGTGATGGTGGTTGCTGTGGTAACATCCAATCCGGTGCTCCCTGAAGTTTGAGCTGCGAGTTGGCTGCATAAGCCTCGAATTGTTGTGGAGGATTCATTTGTATCATCACACAGTTCCTCCCCAAGTTCCTCCCCCCATTTCCCTGCTTTCTGTTGCCACTTGCAAGTAACTGTCCTTGAGTGTTAAATTTAGATCTACAGTATTTTGCAAAATGCCCTGGTTTGTTACATCGACGGCATACCAAACCAGAGCCATCAGCCCTTCCCAGCCTCAATCTCCTTGGATAGTCCCTCTTTAGGTGACCTTCTTGCCCACATGTGTAACAACAGCGGATGACCCTGACTGCATCAGCAAAGGTCTTTGCCAGACACTCCGTTTGGAAGGCAGTGGTTCCTACCTTCCCACATACATCCATTAATTCTATTAAAGTAGGATTACAATGCACCATGCCTGCAATCACCTTTCTACAATCCTCATTCACATTGTCCTTAGCTAACTGAAGTAACAATGCTTCCTTAGCTGCCCCATTCTGTATTTGCTTGTCCAAGGCATCTCTCAACCTATCTAGGAATGACACATACCCCCCATTTAGACCTTGTTTTATTGTGCTCCATGATTGTTGCAGAGCACCATGATCTGGGACCTGCAATAAAGCTTGGAGAGCTAACTCTTTTCCATGCTGCAGGACTAAAGGATGTAAGAGAGTTGTAACTGGGGAGAGTTAGCTGGAGCCTCCCCCATCAATTGTGGAATCCCTGCCCCAAAACGAGGGTCATCCTGGGGGTATTCTAAATTCACTAATGATTGCTCATTTGCCAAGCACCTCCAATTTGACTCAAAAAGTAACATTATCATAGGGATCAATATAATTTGCACAATAGCACAGCAATCATGAGCAGTAAGCTCTGCTGTGAAAAGACTATGTAACAATGATTGAGCATAGGGTGAGCCTATTCTGTAATGTATACAGGTTGATCTTAACTCTTTTATCTCTCCCCAGTTGAAAGGTTCCCACTCGGGGGGAAGCATTACCATCCCCCAAAAGTATTGGGCACGGTAACACCCTGCCCCCCATGGCGGTTGTGGTATCGATATCCCCTTCCACGAGTGCTTGTTCTTGCATCTTTTTCCAGAATTTGGCAGGATCTGGTCCCAATGCTCTAATTTGGACTGGTTGTTGAACATGACCCAAGGTCTCCTCTGATAAACCTATCACAGGTGGCTCGGGGTCACAGTCAGGCAACGGAACAATGACCAGATCTCCCTGGCACTGGAAGGGAACCGATTCTGCCTGTTCAAACCAGCACCTCTCTACTCCTCCTGCTGGCCCCAACTGCATGAATCAGGTGATGGTGGAGAACCTGATGGCGCTGAAGGCACCTTATTGGGCATCATCTCTGCAACCAGGGATGTGACTGTTTCAACTGCAACCTTTGTCTCCCTGTATGCTTCTGATTGTTCTAGTAAATCTAAGACCAATCTCCATGTCGTCAATGATGCTGTAGCAATTTTGTCCCCTCTCAAGGCAGCCCCAAAAGGTAACATTCCAGCACTTTGCCATATCTGAATGCTGGAGACATTTTTCACCGTAACTGGCAAATCATTCTTTTTACACCACCCCAGAAGAGTTTTAATTGCCGTCTCATCATACTTTATGCCTTCATCTTCAAATATGTCTATTAGCATTGTTAATATAAGGTTCGTCTCTCCATCCACTTCTGATTGTTCTAGCGAGTCTCTGATCCATCTCCACATCATTAACGAAGCTATGGCAATTTTGTTTCCCCTGGAGGCAGCCTCAAAAAGTATCTTTCCAACACTTTGCCATGTCTGAACACTGAAAACCTTTTTCACCGTAAAGTGGCAAATCATATTTTTTACACCACACTAGCAGAATTCTTACTGCCATTTTATCATACTTTACACCTCTTTTTTTTAAATATATCTGTAAGCATTGCAAATATAGAATTTTTCTCCCTGTCCACTTTTAATTGTTCTAGTAATTCTAAGACTAACCTTCATGTTGTTGCAATTTTATGCCCCCTCGAGGCAGCCTCAAAAAGTAGTTCTCCAGCATTTTGCCATGTTTGAATGAATGGGACTTTTTCAGCATAACTAGCACATCGTTTACTTTGCACCATCCTAGCAAAGTTCTTATTGCCTTCTTGTTATACTTTATGTTTCTTTTCTCAAATATATCTATAAGCATTGTTAACAGAATTTTCTTCTTCTGCACCCACATCAATTAGCGCCCATCTACACTGTGCACAAAAAGTTGCAATTTAAGTTAAGATGGACAACAAATATTGCAATACACCCATATCAATTAGTTGTCAATGGCTCACCTCTCAAGGTGTCTGTTATGGGTCACAGTTTCTCATGCTTGTCTCAGCTACTTTGGGTGCCTGTTGTAGGCTGAGTCCAACTCAGTCAGCCTCACACAAGGCGCTAATTGTTACAGCACAAACTAGTGGGCTACAACAAGGTTTTTATATTATCATAGCAGATTGTCAGATTCTACTGTCCATGCTGTTTCTCCTTCCTCCAGAAGTCAGACCACACTACTCTTTCTCCATCAAACCCCTTCTCCCACAATCCTCAGTGCTATTTAACTACTTAGCAGGAACGAGCTACAGCCATGTCAATCAACCCACTGTCTTAGAGGCAAGGCCACAGCTGCATGTTATCAATGCTGATCAACCCACTGCCTTCATTCCTCTACACAAGCACACATTGCTGGGTCATGTTGAGCTTCTCATTGACACACTCAAGTCCTTTTACTCAGGGCTGCTCTCAATCCATTCTCCTCCTAGCCTGTATTTGTGCTTGGGATTGCCCTGTCCCAGATGCAGGACCTTGCATTTGGCCTTGTTGAACTTCATGAAGTTTGCACAGTAACCGTAATTACCAGTAGATAGCAACACCTATTTTTACTGCCATTGTTATTAGTAATAGAACTGTTGATACTCCTCTGGCAATTAGAAGAGTAATAGTGTTATTGCTGTTATTATATGCTGTTGTCATAGACCTGTAACCCTTAAGAACCTCAGAGCACTACTTATGGATGAGGAAACCCCTCTTGCAGACTTTCTATAAGCCAAGCCAGTCATGGTGGCCCAAGCCTCATAGCACAAGCCAAGACACAGCTTGGATAGATGCTGAAATGGAGGTGTCAGCATCCTGGCATGAGCAAATAGGTGCTAGTGTGCTGGCTCGGCAGTCAGGGCATGCAGAGGCATTCCCCATCTCCACCACAACCTTCCTGCCTGACCTCCAAGCAGGCATTTGCAAAGCTATCTGCACAAGAGGCAGGTGCACGTTACAATTCTTCATTGTAGGTGACTCCATGGGCATTAGGTCCCTGATCTCACATTACAGCCAAGGATCTAATCAGCACTGTCAGTGGAGAGTAATAAGCAATTTAACTGACTGAATGTACAGCTAACCCACTTGCTTAAACATAAGCACCACGCATTATTTGAGATGCTTGGACATATCTCTGACTGTAACCCACTGAATCTCTTCATGGCACAGTTCCCCGTCAGTTATATGGAGATGTATTCACAAAATGGTCAGGGTTGGAAGGGACCTGTGAACATCGTCTAGTCCAACCCCATGCTAAAGTAGGTTCTCCTAGAGCAGGTTGCACAGTCATGTCCAGATGGGTTTTTAATATCTCCAGAAAAGGAGACTCTGCAATCTCTCTGGGCAGCCTGTTCCAGTGCTCTGTCACCCTCACAGTAAAGATGTTTTTCCTGACATTCAGGTGGAACTTCCTGTGTTGTAGTTTGCGCCTGTTGCCCTTTGTCCTGTCCTGGGCACCACTGAAAAGAGCCTGGCCCCGTCCTCTTGACACTCTCCCTTAAGATACTTGTAGACACTGATAAGTTCCTCTCTCTGTCTTCTCTTCCCGAGGCTAAAAGAGGCCCAGCTCTCTCAGCCTTTCCTCATCGGGGAGGTGCTCCAGTGTCCTAATCATCTATGTAGTCTTTTGCTAGCTCCTCTCCCTGGACAAGTTCCTTGTCTCTCTTGAATGGGGAGCTCAGAACTGGACACTCCAGGTGCAGCCTCACCAGGGCAGAGCAGAGGGGGAGGATCACCTCCCTCAATTTGCTGGCCATGCTCCTAATGCACCCCAGGATCCCATTGGCCTTGGTGGCCATACAGGCACACTGCTGGCCCATGGGCAACTTGCTGGCCACCAGCACTCCCAGGTCCTTCTCCACAGAGCTGCTTTCCAGCAGGTCAGCCCCAGCCTGTACTGGTGCGTGGGGTTGTCCCTCCCCAGGTGCAGAACCTTATACTTGCCTTTTTTGAACTTCACAGGCTCCTCTCTGCCCAGCTCTCCAGCCTGTCCAGGTCTCGCTGAGTGGCAGCGCAGCCTTCTGGGATATCAGCTGCTCCTCCCAGTTTTGTAACATCAGCAGACTGGCTGAGCGTACCCTCTGTCCCTTCATCCAGGTCACTGGTGAATTTGAACAGACCTGGACCCAGTACGGGGCACTGAGTTACGACTCACTTCTTTAGAAATGCATGTTTTGACATGCTGTCGTCCATAATAGGAGTCCAGAGCTCTGCACTTGACTGATTAATATCAATTACATCACTAACAATGTAAGAGTTTTGCTTTGTGGAAAAGCCATGATGCTCAGTGCCTGACTGAACACGTGTCTGGATGAGCTCCCGGGGAGTGCGAGTGACCAGGAGCATAGCAGACAGAGCAGGCAAACAGGGTGTGGTGCATCAGCCATCCCTCTAGTCTAATGGCTCAAAGTGGCGAGCTCCATAGTGGTCATCCCACCCCAAGAAGAAACTTAGTGATGGTTTCCACTCAGCCAAAAAACAGCACAAGAAGGCCCATGGTGGCCAAGATGGAGCTCCCATGTAAACATATGGTTGCCCAGGTCACAGGCTGCACGGAGTGCCTAAGCCTGTCACTGGTACTGGAGGGCAGCAGAGATAACAACTGTGTGAGGTGTGACCAAGTGGACAATCTGATCAGCCTGGTGGCAGAGCTGAAAGAGGAAGTAGAAAGGTTAAGGAGTATCAGGAAGTGTGAGAGAGAGATAGGCTGGGGGGGCCGCTGTCCCGCTGTCTACCATCACTGAGACAAATGCACTGGATGGATATATCACAAGAAGCGGAGACTCAAGATGGACGTGGTCTAAATGAAAGGGATAAATAGAAAGAGGTCCCTGCTTGGGGCAGCAAGCAATCACCTCTTGGCCTACTTCACCTTCCCAGGTACACGTATACAATAGGTATACAGCTTTGGAACCTGAAGACCAGGAAAATGATGATCTGGATGAAAGCCCGTTCAGGGTGGAGGGCTTGCCTAGGGAGAGTCAGCCAATGCCACGCATCACGACTAGTTCTTCTAGGAAGGAAGGAAAGGTGGTTGTCATTGGCAACTCCACTCTGAGAGGAACAGAGGGCCCAATATGTCGACCAGACCCAACTGACAGGGAAATCTGCTGTGTCCCTGGGGCCCACGTAAGGGATGTCCCTAGAAAACTCCCTTGTCTGAAACGGACCTCTGATTACTACTTATTACAGGTCTTCCAAGCGGATAATGATGAAGTCCAAACAAGAAGAAGACTGAGGGCAATCAAGAGAGGCCTCAGGGCCTAGGGCCTACTAGTTGAGGGATCAGGAGCACAAGTAGTGTTTTCTTCTATCCTGACAGTTGCAGGGAACAATGGGGTGTGTAATCAGAAGGTCACACAGATCAATACCTGGCTCCTGGCCTGCTGTCAACAGCTTAATTCCATTTTTTTTGATCATGGGTCAGTTTACTTGGCACCAGGCCTGCTGGCAACAGATGGGGTTCACCTGTCTCAAAGAGGAAAAAGGATTCTAGGTCAGGAGTTAGCAGGGCTCATTGAGAGAGCTTTAAACTAAAATCAAAGGGGGAAGGGAATAAAACCAAGCTTGTTAGAGATGAGCCTGGGAGCAACATGCCAGGGTTGGAGGTGAGATTGGTAGCACAGCTGAAGTGCATCTATCCCCATGCCTGAAGCATGGGCAATAAACAGGAGGAAATGGAATCCATCGTGCAGCAGGAAGACTATGACATAACTGCCATCACAGAAACATGGTCGGATAATTCACATGACTGGAGTGCTGCAATGGGTGGCTACAAACTCTTCAGGAGAGATAGACAAGAAAGGAGAGGCAGTGGGATAACTCTGTATGGCAGGGAGTGTTTTGACTGTCTAGAGCTGAATGATGATGACAATAGGGTTGAGTGTTTATAGGTAAGAATCAGGCGGAGGCCAACAAGGCAGATATCCTGGTAGCAATCTGTTATAGACCACCCAACCAGGATGAAGTGACAGATGAAACATTCTACCAGCAACTGGGAGAAGTCTCAAGATAACTAGCCCTTGTTCTCGTGGGGAACTTCAACCTACCAGATGTCTCCTGGAAATACAACACAGTGGATAGGAAACTGTCTAGGAGGTTCCTGGAGAGTGTGGAAGAGAACTTCCTGACACAGCTGGTCAGTGAGCCAACCAGAGGAGATGCCCTGCTGGACCTGCTGCTTACAAACAGGGAAGGACTGGTGGGTGATGTCGTGATGGAGGATGTCTTGGGCATAGTGATTATGAAATGATAAAAGTTTTCAATTCCCAGAGGAGTAAGGAGGGGGGGGGGGGGGGTGTCATCAGAACTGCCACCTTGGACTTCCAAAGGGCTGACTTTGGCCTGTTTAATACCCTGGTTGACAGAGTCCCTTGGGAGATAGTTCTGAAGAGCCAAGGGGTTCAGGAAGGCTGGAAGTTCCTCAAGCAGGTAGTCTTGAAGGCACAGGAGCAGGCCATACCTATGTGCCAAAAGACAAGTCAGCAGGGGAGATCAGCCCGATTCAACAAAGAGCTTTGGCTGGAACTTAAGAAAAAACTAGAGTTTACCAACTTTGGAAGCAAGGTCAGGCAACTCTGGAAGACTATAAGAAAGTCAAGAGGTTATGCAGGGTGAAGATTAGAGAGGTGAAAGCCCAGATGGAACTCAGGCTGGTCACTTGTAGAAGAATGAAGGCAGTGGGTTGATTGACATGGACGGTGTGCAGCTGTGGCTCACTCTTGCAAAGTGGTTAAATAGCCCTAAGGAGTATAGGAGAAGGAATGGCTGGAGAAGGAAGAACCTAGATGTAGCAGAGATGAGGGGCAGTGTGGTCTGGCCTCGGGAGGATGGAAAAACAGTGTGGACAGTAGAATCTGACCCATGGTAAAGCCTTGTTGCAGCCTGCTAGTTTTGCTTGTGCTGTAGCAGTCACTGCTGTAAAAGATAACAAAAGATGTTTTTACACATACATTAGAAACAAAAGGAGGGTCAAGGATAATCTTCATCCTTTATTGGATGTAGCAGGGAACGTTGCCACAAAGGATGAGGAAAAGGCTGAGGTACTTCATGCTTTCTTTGTCTCTATATTTAAGAGAAAGACCAGCTTCCCTCTGGGTACTCAGCTCCCTGAACTGGAAGACAGTGAGGAGGAGGGGCAGAACAAAGTCCAGGAGGAAACACTCAGTGACTTGCTGCTCTAGTTAGACATGTATAAGTCTATGGGGCCAGATGGGATCCACCCAAGAGTACTCACGGAACTGGCAGAAGAGCTCGCCAAGTCACTCTCCATAATTTGTCAAACAGTCCTGGCTAACTGGGGAGGTCCCAGAAGACTGGAGGTCAGCTGATGTGGCACCCATCTACAAGAAGGGCAAGAAGGATGATCTGGGGAGCTACAGGCCTGTCAGCCTGAACTCAGTGCTGGAGAAGGTTATGAGGCAGATCATCCTGAGTGCCATCAAGTGGCGTGTGCAAGACAACCAGGGGATCAGGCCCAGCCATCATGGGTTTATGAAAGGCAGGTCCTGCCTGATGAATTTGATCTCCTTCTATGACAAGATGACCCACCTAGTGGATGAGGGAAAGGATGTCGATGTTGTCTACCTGACCTTAGTAAAGCCTTTGACACTGTTTCCCACAGCATTCTCCTGGAGAAACTGGCTGCTCATGGCTTGGACAGGTGTGCTCTGCACTAGGTAAAAGCTGGCTGGATGGCTGAGCCCGAAGAGTGGTGGTAGATGAAATTGCATCCAGCTGGCAACCGAACACAAGTGGTGTTCCCCACAGCTCAGTACTGGGGCCAGTCCTGTTTAACATGTTTGTCAATAATCTGGACAAGGGGACTGAGTGCACCCTCAGTAAGTCTACAGATGACACCAAGCTGGGCAGGTGTGTTGATCTGCTTGAGGGCTGGAAGGGTCTGCAGAGGGATCTGACAGTCTGGACTGATGGGTTGAGGCCAATTGTATGAGGTTCAACAAGGAAAAGTGCCGGGTCCCACACTTGGATCTCAACAACCCCACGCAACACTACAAGCTGCCTGGCGGAAAAGGACCTGGTGTTGCTGACTGACAGCCAGCTGAACATGATCCAGTAGTGTGCCCAGGTGGCCAAGAAGGCCAATAGCATCTGGCTTGTATCCAAAATAGTGTGGCCAGCAGGACTCGGGAAGCATTTTCCCCCCTGTACTTGGCACTGGTGAGGCCACACCTTGAATCCTGTGTTCAGTTTTGGGCCCCTCACTGCAAGAAGGATGTAGAGGTGCTGGAGCGTGTCCAGAGGTGGGCAATGAAGCTAGTGAAGTGTCTGGACCTCAAGTCTTATGAGGAACAGCTGAGGGACCTGGGGTTGTTTGGTCTGGAGAGTAGGAAACTCGGGGAATATGCGGGTTGGTCTCTTCTCCTATATAGCTGCCAACAGGACAAAAGGAAATGGCCTCAAGTTGTGCCAGGGGAGGTTTAAATTGGATACTAGGAAACATTTCTTCACTGAAAGGGTTGTCAAGCATTGGAACAATCTGCCCAGGGAGATGGTAGAATCACCACCCCTGGAACTGTTTAAAACACACACAGATGCAGTGCTTGGTGACATGGTTTAGTGGTGGACTTGGCAGTCCTGGGTTAACAGTTGGACTTGATGACCTTAAAGGTCTTTTCCAACCTGAATGATTCTATGATGTATGATCTCAATATGAGCCAAGCATTACATGTATATTGTGCACACCTCAACCTATCTTGGAAGGCTACTACATTTGTGGATGAAAGGACAGTTGAGCTCCACGTGCTGACCACAACTCTTAAGAGTAATTCACCAGCTACCAGTCAGTAACTTTGTAGTGTTGGTCCTGCAGGCCACACTCTGCTCTCCGTGAGTGACACATAAGAAAAGGGACTCCTTGTCCTCTCCCCAGGTATGCAGCAGGTTGTACTAGAGACCTCCCAGGGTCCACTCCAACCTAAATTGTCCTGTGATTGTGGGCTCCTGCAACAAAGCATGGATGCCTCCATGTGAATGTTGTGCCCACCAGTGTGGCTTCATGTCAGGAAGGGTACTTCAAGGGGCTCGTTTTTGTTGATTCCAGAACATTTATGCCTTTCCTACTTCCCTCACATCTCCTCTGTGCCAGGAGGCCAGGGGGGCTCTGCCCTGAAAGCATAGCCCAGGTTAGCCTGAGCAGACCTGGCCATGGAAAGCCTGCCAAGGTGGGGTGGCTAGGGCACACCAGCGCATCAGTCCAGCTCCCCAGATTGTTGTCTTTGGCCCCTCTCCAGCAGGTGACTGACCTTCCCTCTTCCAAACATGGCTTTTGTCAACAAAACATGTGATCAATATTAATTTGCAAGCCAGGCAGATAACAGCAGTTAGCCCACTGCTATTACAGTCGCCTTTCCTTATGACAACCTGGACTATGGGTACACAACCAGTCTGACGCCCCGATCCCAGGATGCTTTTACTTTTTCTGCATCCAAGTCCTCCACTTTCCATATCTCATAAGATGACTTCCCTCTGTCCAACTGGCCTGCCCACACCATGGACAGACACATCTTACCACAGGACCAGGAGTGGTGTGTGAGAGGTATAAAAAAAAAGCTCCTCCCTGTTAATGTCGGTGATGCCTGTCAGATGGAGTTCTTGATTTCCTCCTCTTGGCCCAGGGCCACAGCAAGGACTCTCTGTTACTCAGCACCTGTTTAATCATTTACACCAGGGCAAAGTCAAGATGGGACAGACATTGTTCCCAGGACTTCAGTGCTTAGGGAAGTGTCACACTGCCAGGACTCCCAGCCTGCTTCTGCAGCCCCACACCAGGCTGACCCAGGGACTCAACCCCTGCTGTGAGAGTCCTCCTGGAAGGCTGGGTTATTTGAGAGGGTTTCAAACTGCTGTTAAGTCCACATTCAGTCACAGATCTCCCAGGCAATGCCATTCCTGTGCTTCACACTAAGTGCCTATCTGACCCACACCCAGTTCCTTGCCCTCCCCACCCAAGGAGAAATTAACTCCTTCCCACCCACTGCAAGCCTCCCTGTCACACCTAGGGAGCCCCAGCCATTACCTGGTGACCTGCTAACGAACACAATCTGTGTGCCACAATGCTGACACTCTCTCGAAGCCCTGAAAGGTGCCAGTGGGCATCCTGGTCCTTTCCCTGGGGCCCGGGGCACCTCAGCACTCCTCATCCTCCGTGCCATGCATTGAGGGTATTCACATTTCTCATGGGTGAGCCTCTGGCCTTGTACTCTTAGGAGAGATTTGCAGGAGGAGAGATAGCACCTGGTATAACAAAGACTTAACATGGTATGTAGAGCAAACACCTGATGTGGCAGAGAGCTGATACAACAGTAAACCATCAGTATTTTGTGCAGAAGTGGGGCTTGATCTAGGGAATCTCTGCCACGTACCATTGATGCAGTTCAAGGAGTTCTGTGCATGTCGTTCACTGAATGTCAATTCATGTCAATTCATTGAATCCTCCAGTCACAGTCCCAGAGCCCCAGGCACTTTAAAGACTGTGGGAACAAGAGTATCGGTAAGACATAAACAGGAAGACTAGAAGAAACTTGTGTGTCACCAAAGGGAGGACCTTGTTTGCCAAAGTACCTGGGTGGATCTTCAAACCACTGAGAGGAGGATTGGGGAGGGCATGAAGAGGTGACCTTGTCCTTCCATCTGCCCCAAGGCAAGATCAAGTTTAATCTGCACTTGGAATGTCCAGACCCACAACATCTGTTGCCCCCAGTTCTGCCAAGCCCCTGCCTCAGTTCCCCTACCTGTAAAAGGAGGAACAATCAGAACAAGTGGGTCAACTGCTGCATTATTGGAGAAGAAGGAAGTGGGGATGGGAACCTTTGGCTGATGGTTGAAAAATGGCAAACATCTGGTGAAAAGCAAGAAATAAGCATGGAGTTTTGTTTATGTACAGGTGTTTACACCTGCTGATGTGAGTTTGATAAAGCTATTAAGTGCTGTCAGTGTTTTACACAAGATGATCCAGGTGATCACACATGTGTATGTTTGGTTCTTGTGCTTCTATGAGCGTAAAATGGGCATTTGACTTGCAGAGGAGTTCCCAGTGCAGGGACTGACCAGATTTCCAAGGCATACTAGGTATCTTCCTTTAATTGTAGCTTGTATCAAGCGTTGCTTTTTTATTCTATTGGCCATTGAAAAGTGTGGGAGTCACATGGCTGGGCTTCATTAAAAAGTTCAATGTTTGGTAGACCGGGTCAGCATCCTACTTCAGTAAGGAGAGTGGCAAGATTGCAAGATTATCATTTATGTCAAATACTGCATATATCTGACTCTTGTGTGAGTACATGATTGCAAGTACACTCAAAAGGGTGTTTTGAAAAAGACAGCATTTTTATGGCACTAATTGTGATACTCTCAAGCTTTGAACTTCACTGCTTTGAAAGACATCCTGAGCCTCCAAACCTGGTTAACGTGGGTCAAGGTCTCTGCTTAAGACCAAATCAGCACTGTGCCTGAATCAATAATTCTCAGTCCTGTGCAAAATCATGCCACCAGTTTGGGCTTGAATTTTGCTTCATATTGCATCAAGACAAGCCTCGACAGGCTCTGTGTGCAGCAGACATCACAGAGAGCCTCACAGATCTACTAGACCCTCTGGACCACTATGAAGAGACATTTCAGAATCTGGCCAGGACCTACAGGTTCTTGGTGTGATTCTCCAGTGCCCTGTACTAAACATTAGGGCTTATCCCTGTGCAAGCAAGCATTTACTTTGCTTCCCACAGGTACCATTTCCCACCCAGCCATGTGAGAGACAGGGAAATGGGCACCGTCTCTCCAGTAGGACCTCTCAGCTTGATCCAGCACTTCAATGACTATGTTAGATGTAACTAAAACAGGAAGAGCCTGTTTGGAGACAGGAGGTGGTGAAGGCTACAACACAGGCTGTGGTTCATACAGTCCTCTGGGTGCTGGGGCTCATTCAGAGGTGCAAGCCTGTTTCAGCTGGCTGAAATCACTATCTGATGGGCTGCACTTCCACTGGAAAACATGGGGAGCCACAAACAAAGCAAGGCTGAAAACCAGGCTTTTAAGCCCAGATGCTCTCCTGCACTGTAACAAGCTTTCAGACATACATCCCAGAACCTCCAGGGACTCCAATTTTCCAAAGGAGCAGGGCAAAATAAGCAAAGACAAGTAGGAATGCAGAAGACCAGAGCAAACTTAGCTGAAGTAGTTCCAATGTCCTATACCATATTATGTTCCTAATCTAGCTCTGAAGTTGCTGCTCCAGTCACTACTTAGAACACTTAACCTGTGTCATTAAATCATTTCACAGCCCTCCAGAGAACAGTTAAAACTCAGGATGGCCTCTCAGCATTACTGTGCAATTTAGTTCTGTTTAACTCCCATTAGCTGAGAAATACAACAAAAATGTATCTGAGAGACCAGAGATCAGCCATACAGCTTCTATTCTTGACAGATGCACATGCCCAACTTTCCATTGATAGTAATTGTTGAAAACTAGGACCTCATAATTTATCCAAGGCTCTTAAGAGCTTGATATCAGCTGTTCTTCCGGCACAGAAATGCAAAGTTTAAATACAAAGCCTCCCTTGAAAAGTTCTGTCCAATCCAATCAGCCAGTAAATTTCTTACAGATGATAGCACACTGATCCTGGCATAATCCAATGTTTCATAAATGTCTTAAGGCATCATTTTCTGCCCAAATGACAGAGGAGATTCACATCTCTGCAGAGTAAACAGTGGCAACAATCTTGCATAAGAACCAGCAATATTGCTGAAATTCTCCTCTGTGCTTCCTTACAAGGGCAATTACATAATCAGATGCCTTCACCTATCAAAAGCAATCCTTTTCATTAAACAAGATGCTGTAGTGTAAGTGCACAAGTGCACATCAAATAGGAAGAAAGGGAAGGTAGCTGGATTGCATGCTTGACTGACCTGGAAGGAGGATTTTAACCATGTAATGACTCGCCCCTGCTTGCTATTCTCTTTTGTTAATTTTTAGCTCCAGTTCTAAGAGTATGTTTGAAGGACTGCACCAAGAATCTTTGACTCATTGTCCCCAACATGCAAGGCACTGTGCTTACAGAGTCGCACATTCCCCATCCTTCTTTATAAAAGACAAGGATTGTACCTGCAAAGAAGAATGGGTAAAGAAAGACTGGCTGAAAGACCTGGGGATACACAACTACCAAAGAAACCTCACCTGATGCTTGCCAAAACTTTGAAGAACTAAGACACCATCCTGCTCGGCCAAGCTCCCTTAGGGACTAGTAGTTCTGCTACTCCCTCTGCCAGAGGGGTCTCTTAGTTCCTAGTTCATCCTAAGCCACAATGAGATCTGCAAATCAGGGCAATTACTGGCTGAATCTTAAGGTCACTGCAGACAGGAGCAGGTGTCTGCACTTGAGCTTGTCATCTAGATTCTGTAGCACCCATGGGGAGACATCGACTAGGGTGAGATGTCCTAATCTTGCCTGTTCCTCTCAACTGACTATGAAGGGTGAATCTGCCACAGTCTGTAACACAGCAGCTACTTCTCTGAATCAGTTCTGCGAACAGATACAGCAATGGGCAAGGTTGGCACCTGATCAGTAGAGAGCTACACATAGCAGCTGTCTCAGGAAAAATCACAGCAAGGGCATATACATGTCCCAAAAGACCATGTGCTGCTATAAAACCATCAAATATACTAACTAACCCATTACAAAAGATCTCTGCTGTGTTGCTAACAAGAGCCTGGGCTCTGACACAGTTTGCTGCCTCACAGGAAAGCCAGGGGATCTCTTGCCCTCACTGGGGCTTCCCCTTGAGTTAGTGGCTCAGATTATTGTCCTCAAGGGAGATAAGGCCAAACTGTGCAGGGGCCCTGAGGATACACACCTGGGTTTGTGATGGGCCTCATACTTCTGTTGTTCTTATTGCCTCACATGGTGCATCTGCAAGGGGAAAATGAGAGACAGAAAGGATCGGATTTAACACACACGATCTCCTCTAAGGCAGCTGGGTGAGGGATGCAATTCACTGAAGTGCCTTCCCTCAGCAGGAGAGACCTTCCTGACTGCTGCTAATGAAATAGCAGGAAACAGTATTTTCCTGCTCAGACCTGGCAAGCAAACAACACAGAGGGGGGATTTTTGGCAGAGTTTCTCTAAGAGAGCAGAAGGTAACATGATAATTGGACGAAAGTAAACGGGAAGCAAAGAGAAGGAGGCCATGACAGCAAAGTCACTAGGGACAAGGTTAAAGTCTGCAAGACAGCTCAGGACAGAGTTGTGAGCTGGAGAGGGGAGGGAAGTGAGCACAAGGAGGAAGAGACAGAGCAAGGAAAACATGGGACAGGGAAGGAGAGGCAGGAGGTAGGTATCCCCGAAGAGTTCTCACTAGGGACAGAACTGGAGAGTCCTGACATACAACACAGCTGTGACCTGCTAATGCATCTGGGCCTCCTAAAGGCACCATCATCCCTACAGAGCAAAAATGTGAAATTAGATGGATTTTGTTCTAATCTCTATTTCTGAAAAGATCCCACCTTATATTCAGGCTGATCCAAATTCCCGTGTTATCTTTCACTGCTATTTCTCTGGCTTCAATTCAGGGCCCTTAGGTTTCAAGGTTAAAACAATTCAACGTCCACCCACACCCACCTCCCCCCCCATGACCCGCCCAACTTCAATACTTCCCTCCAGCAAATAAATTCCTGCTTCTGAAGCTGCAGCTGGTTTTCATAAGTGGCAAAAGGAGTTGATATAACCAGCACAGAGACACATACCAAGGCTGGATGATACTGCTGTAGTATGACCCAGGCCACTAAGCCATCCTCCCCCAATGACACAATTTCAGTACTGTATCAGCTCATCCAAGCCAGGACTTGCAGAGTGGGGACCTACAAGACCAAGAAGATATGGGAGAGGACCTAGTAAACTTGAGGACCTAGCAAACTTTTGCAAATTTTTCACTGCAATGGACAAGCTGTCCTTGGAGAACTGGAACACCAAAACCTGTTTTTTTAAAGATCGGAGTGGGGGTTAGATTTTGGAGATTTTTAGAGACTTCTGCTCTGGGGTAATATGCCGTGTACTCACAGCACTGTATTTCCATTAGTGGAAACACTTGAAAGAGACTTCTTCTCTATCCAGCAACCGATATTTGCAAAAGTGGTAGGAATTTTGATATCTATGATCTTTGGCACTTCACCAGACTTGGCTGAAATGGGTAAATGATTCAAAGGGATAGAATAGTGAAGAGGAAAAAGCACATCAGGAGAAAGGAAGGCAGTATTAGCTTTTTATCTGTAGTGCATCAGAAATCGACATCCTTAGCTACTGACTGTGATATTCGTTAGCTATCGCAGGATGTGGCCTTGAAAAGCTCTTGAAAAGATAGCTCAGTAATTCCAGAGTTTCAAGATGATTTTGCCACTTCCACTTAGTATTTTCAGGAAAAGCTAGCATACATTGAGAAAAGTGTTGTCTAAACTCTTTTCCTAGTTACAATTTTTGGTAACAGGAGGAGAGTAAACACAAGGTAATTGCCTAATTTATGACATATGTTCACGCAGGCAGCTGTGCAGTGAATAGACTCATTGAAAGTGTGTTTCAAAGCCAGGCACGAGATTGGTTGCAGAAAAATGAAGTTTTTGTTGGAAAGCATTAGCACTGGAACTAAATACCTGTTGTTCTCTGCCCATGGGAAGGCTGCTGCTTATCTCCCCAGCAGCGAGAAAGCAACCCAACCCAGCCAGCAAAACAGAAAACATCAGCGGGGGATTAATCAATAGCACTCAAAGAAGAGAAAATGTAGGAACAAGCTGTTAATACTGTACTTAGAGGACAGACCTGCTCTAGGAAGCCACTTTCAAATACTCTAGGATAAGGCAAAAAAGGCTTTTAAGATCAATTAGTCTTTGCAAATGATCCCTTGTGATTGAGTTTCCACAGGGAAGGTAACACACAGGTTGTGGTGGGAAACGGGGGCACCTCTCCATCCTCTGAGTCTCAGCAGGGTAAACATGATGCTGGGACAGTAGATATGTCAGAGCCTGCACCAGGCAGAAGAAAAAAGACAAGGAAAACTGCTGATGTTGCAGCTGAGGGGATTGAAAAATTGAACTGACTTAAAGCAGGTCACTTCCACAGAGCTTGCAAACTGCCTTCAAATTATGCAGTCAAATGAGTGTTAGATAAGCAGAGAGTCTTTTGGGGCCTTCAGGGGAATTCAGACAAGAGGGTTATTCAGCAGCTGGGTGATGACTAAAACTTTCTGAGGTACGTGGGGGATAAATCATTGCTGCAAACTGAAGGTTCAGCTGGGACTGAGGGGCAGGCTGGCAGGCTGCCTGAGGAAGCCCAAGTTGGCTGAGCTGAGGCAGGGGCAGGGTCCACCCTGCCCAGCTACCACATCCCCAAGCTCTTTGAGGAAGCTGATTTCCAGAAGGGTTTCTTTGCTTGGGTTTGTTTTTCAGCCAGGTTTCCTAAGTGGCTAGGAAATCCCCTTACACAACCTGTGCATGACTGTACCTCTCCCCCTGCCCAATAATTTTTACCCCACTAACCCAGGGCTTTCAGAAGTCCAAAGAAAGGTTTTTCCTACACATGCTGTGAAAATGGGTAGGCAAGGAGAACAAGGTGTTTGGGATCAAAGCATTTGAGCTTTGATCATGGGGTCACAGTCCTTCTGTCTCCTCCATAACACCAGAGGAGAGGACCATTCTCTGTAGAAAAACTAGGGGATGCCTACCCTCAAACAGACATGAGATTGTGGAGATGGACAGAAGATGGAGAGCATTCCCATTTGGTGAAGATCATCTCTGCCTGCAGCCAGGCTGGACCTTCTCTGAGACCCTGGTGAACACATTGAGGTTGTGTGGCAGGAGAGGGACCTGGAGGGTACCACATCTTTGGGCTGTCACAGGACTATGACAGGAGATAGCATGGCTGGAGATGAAAAGGGCTCCTGGTGACAGGAATCTGCCTTCTGCCAGTCTGTCACTGCAGAGCTGGGCAAGCTGCCCATTCTCTTATGCTTCCAGTTCTGGCAAAAACTAGGGTACAGGTCTGTCTCCATGTTGGGCTCTGAAATCCTCTGAAGGAGGCAGAGTATGTGCATTAGCCATCACAAACCTATCCTTGTGACCCTTGAAAAGGGAAAGTGCATGGTTTCTCCTGCAGCCAGCAGTTAGCAGTGCCACATAAATCAGCTGATGATGACTGAATGTACATCGCTAAGGTTAATGAAGGACACCGAAGTCATCACTTCCCCCTTCTCTTTCCTATCCTCTCCTTGTCAAAACAAAGATCTTCTTCCTGTGCTATCTGAGAACCACAGAATAATTCAGGTCAGAAAGGACCTCTGGGCATCTTCAGTCCAATCTCCTGCTTTAAGAAGGGTTATCTTCAAAGTTTGATAAGGATCTTACCCAGGTGACTTCTGAATATCCCCAGGCGTGGAGGTAGCACAGTGTCCCTGTACACCTGTCCCAGCACTTACCCATTCTCAGAGTGAAAAATGTCCTTTGCTGTGCAGGGCACCATAACAGAAATGTTCAGACTGTTGTGAATGGGGATGTTTTGTGTGGATGTACCAGAAGGAACAAATGGCAGGGGAAGGGCTACACAAATGGGGCGTGCTGATGGCACCAAGCAGAACAAGTTAGCAAGATCCCAGCACATCTCCATGTACCATATCAGAACACCTGGGAGACAAAGGCCAGTGAGTAAATCTTGGTAACTCACAGACATGAGGCAGGATGGAGAGATTCCACAAGTGGCACGCCTTGTCCTCCATGGCTTTGCAGGGAACCCTGGCCAGACAACTTAGACATAGGTGTTTTGGTGCTGAACTGGTAGGTACACACTTATTGCTGTTTGTCTGCATAAAAGTCTGAATGCAATGAGTGGCAACACCTTTTGTTTCAGTTTTGTTTTACAATTTAATCAAATTTCCCCCTACAAGCTCTCACATCACACATTACTACACTGTCCCAATGTCATTTCCTACAGCCACAACTTGAGTTTGTTGCCTCATCCTTTCACAGTGCACCTCAGAGAGGAAACTGTCTTCTCTATAACCTCCCCTTAAGCAGCAGAAGACAGCAATTATATTTCCCCAAGCATCTTCTTTCCCAGGCTGGTCAAACCCAGCTCCCTCAGCGTTTCCTCATATGACTTGTGCTCTCCGCTGGACCTGGTCCAGTTTGTTGGTGTCTCCCTTGTACTGTGAACCCAAAATTGAATACAGTGCTTCAAACAGAGGGGAATCATCACTTTCCCCAACCTGCTGGCTTTGCAAGGAACCTGCAAGGCATGTACAGGAGGACACCAACTCCCACTAAATTTAGTGACAGGTGAATCAAAGTCATTTCAAAAAAGACTGATAGTCCTGCTCTCTCTCCCTCCCCCCACCATGTCTTCAGAAATCTCATCTGAGAATAAGCCAACAAATATCTCTTGTTATTTGCCAAATATTCGGCTGCAAGAACAAGCTCCTGCACCTTTGGCAGCTGATGTAGTGAATTATTTGCTGATGTTGTGAACTAACGTTCCTCACTCAACTTTGTGCCTACTCTGCTATGTCTGATAAATTGGTTCCCACATCTTCATGACTGCTGAGCAAGAACTGATTAGGAGAAAATATAAGAGAAATGAACAATAGAAGGTTCCTGCTGGTTTGGAGATGAAAGGGTGCTTTTAAATCATTAAGAAAAAATGTTGGTTTTTTTTCTTGTTTCGAAGCAGGAGCCCAGATCAGCTTTTAATTATTTCCTCACCCCTACAGCCTTCATTGGCAAGCTATTCCCCTGGCTGATTGAGCTTGTGGTCCAGAAGTGAGAGTAGGAGGCTGCAAGACAGGATGTATGGGTTCCTTTCTGAAGTCTGACCCTGTCCTGCTGTGGGAAACACGGCTCAGTCCTGCTCCTGATACGCCACATTTGCAGATGTCAAGGCTGAGTCTGCCTGAGCAGTGGTTTCATACCTGAGCATGCATCACCCCACCTGTGGTTTCCCCTGCACTTACCATTATGGCATTGTAATGTTTCCTTGTCTTATGGTAGTGTCAGGAAGACTAGTTGATGTTTGCTCAGTGCTGGACAGATGCAAGAAGAGGAGAAAGATTCCCTGCCAGCTCTTCCTTCTCACTGAGCAAATATAATTCTCTCATTATGTTTTCAAGCCCTGCCAGGATCCGTTGTGCATGTCTTTGCCTCCTCATCTCTGGTGGCCCTTGCAGACTAAGGTCCCAGAGCACAGCCTCTCCACCCAGCACAGCAAGAACCTTCTCATGGGAAAAATCAGGGCTCTTAAAAAGCCCTTCTTTCTCACACCTTGCTTCTGTGTCCCTGAGCTCCACTTTGGACAAGCCGAGAAACATCCTCATACCCCAAACTGGCCATCAGCCCTGGGACACAGAAAAGTAGCCCTCAGCCCCGGCTCACACTGCCTTCCTCAGACTGCACTTGGGCTAAAGCAAGCAGCACCATGTCCCTTTGTCTGAGACAGTGGAGGGGGGGATTGAAATTGGTGACATACCACCAGAGGTGACACAAACCACAGTGCCAACCCAACTGGGTGCAGTTCAGCCTGGCTGCCACTTGCTCTGTGTACACTCTGCAATATAGCAGCCTTTCTTCTGTGGGTGGCCAGCCAAGAGCTACACTAGTTCAAAAGCATGAAGCTGAGCCAGGACCTGCCGGCAGGGACATCCCATTCATTTCAGTTATGGTCCCGCTGGGTTTTGCATTCTTCATGCTGAGAATTGCCTGCATTTATTGAGCATCTCCTGATGCCTCCGAAGTCCAGTCTGAGCTGCCAGACAGTCTGCAGCTGTGGCTGCTGGATCCAGCAGATCCTTTCTGCTGTCTGGGCACAGATCAGGGTGTAGCACATGCACAGCTTGTAGGAAGCACCAGACAAAGTGCAACCAAGCTGGTCACTCCTGCAGCCTCATGATGCTGGTTATGTCAGAAGCTCTGGTTTTGCGGCTATGTCCTGTGGTAGGCAGACCTACACTTCTTCCCACCATGTCCTGAACTTCTCCCCAGCTGACACTCTTTCATGTTTCGATTTTCTCTAACACCTTCTTCAGCCATAGCCTAAGAAAAGGACACACTGGTCTGCCCCACACTGCTTCTCAAGAGATCTGTAGCCATTTTTCCAAGCCAACACTGCCACAGTGGCAAACACTGCAGTTTTAGTGAGCCCCATGGGCAATAGCCACCGTTCGTGAAAGCAGAAAAGAAGCAGCCAAGCGGCATCACAGGTCTGCACAGCTGAGCTACTATTTGAGAAATGAAGAGAGAAATTCCATTTTATGTGACCCTACCTTTGCCCTGCTCCACTGCCTCTTCACTGCCTGGAGCGTAGGTGTTACAATGGGTTCATCCCCAGGAATGAGAGGCAGGTCCGCTCTAAACTCTGCTCTCTCACACAGCCTGATGCCTGCAAAAATCCACGTTGCTACCAGCTGAAACAACTGGTGCTGAGTGCTGCACCTTCTGAGGATCTTCTGGGTTGCAGACCAGCAGGAGCGCCCCAAGAGCAAAGGGGGAGCAGGGATATGAAATGAGCAGCATCGCTTCAGGAGAGCAAGGCACATCTGGCTGCAGCAGGGAAAAGGGGATGAATAAATGCACTTGCTTCCAGCTAAAAGCTGACTTTAGTGAACAGCATTTGACTTGATGCCAACCCCAGAACTGGCAGATGTTGAGGAAAAAAGAGCAATACAACAACAAAAGCCCAAGGTGAAGCATTCCCATAGTCGTAGAGGGAAGTTTCACGAGGCCTTGACCCACAGGATGTTTTTAAACTTTATCCTTTAACATAACCAAAAAGAGGGCAGCCAGGAAATAGGAATCTCAGCAGTTGAGGGGACGTTCATCCAGCCAAGTTTTCAGTCCTAAAACTATTCCCACGAGGTAACTTCTGGGATGATCCACCATAAGCAGCCTTTCTCCATCCCAGAACCTCTACTGAGGCAAGGCTCCTGCTGTTGTCAAACTTCCCAGCTTCAACAGAAGACAGCAGTATGAGGCATCAAGGAGAATTTATACAGAATGCACCCACCTCTTATGACCAGCGAGCTTCCTCCCAGCACCATTGCCTAAGTTCATCCACCAAGCACAGCAGCACACTCTGGTCACACCACTGTGTCGAGCAGTAAATCCAATTCCTGCTTTTAAGAGGGAAAGGGTTTCTGCAACACATTGTGGTGCCTGGCCATGGCTTGCTAGTTAACATGGAAGTGGTTGCCATGGCACTGTGAATTATGAAAATTCCTGGGCTGAGTAGGATTAAACGCTGGCCTCCTGAAGACCAGGCTCTCCTCACCAGGCACCTCTCTGGCATTTATGCTGGGCCCTTCTCTGCTTTGCATGTGCCCATGTGAGTGCCAAGGGAGCAGCTCAGGAAGTGGTTCAGGAATTATGCGGTCCTGTGCTAAGCACAGGAACCCCACAAGCTTATTTTGCAGGGAAACAGGTGTGTTGCAGACAGAGACATTACACATCTATAGGTCTCCCTCCTTTCAAGCATCTCTTTTGCTCATCGGTTTGTTGACAGCTCAAGGTCAAGGCATAAGGATGACGCCCTCATCTCTGTGCTAAATTCTCCCTACATTTATTTGTGCAGGAAGCAGAGATTTTGTAAGCAATGCTACAGAGCATCTCAGTCTCCATGTAATGGACCTAGGAATGTTGTCAGAGTATGAAGGGATGCAACAAAGAAGGCTAAGGCCTGCTTGGAGTTAAATCTGGCATGGCATGTCAAGGACAATAAGAAGAGCTTCTTCAAAAGGATGGCTAGAGAAAATGTGGGCCTGCTGCTAAATGAAGTGGGTGCGCTGATGATGAAGGATACACAGAAGAGTTCCTGAATGCCCTCTTTGCTTCAGTCTTTACTGGCAAGGCCAGCCCTCAGGAATTCCAGACCCTGGAGGCAAGAGAGGAAGTCTGGAGAAAGGAAGACTTTCCCTTAGTCAAGGAGGATTGGGTTAGAGATCATTTAGGCAAACTTGATACCCATAAATCCATGGGCCCCGATGGGATGCACCCCTGAGTGCTGAGGGAGCTGGCAGTTGTTATTGCTAAGCCACACTCCATCACCTTTGAAAGGTCATGGAGAACAGGAGTGGTGCCCAATAACTGGAGGAAAGCCAGCATCGCTCCAGTCTTGCCAAAGGGAAAGAAGCAGGATCCAGGCAACTACAGGCTGGTCAGCCTCACCTCCATTCCTGGAAAGGTGATGGAAAAGCTCATACTGGATGTCATCTCTAAACATATGGAGGACAAGAAGGTTGTCAGTAGTAGTCCACATAAATTAACCAGGTGCAATCATGCTTGATCCAGCTGATAGCCTTCTATGATGGAAAGACTGGCTGGGTAGATGAGGGAAGAGCAGTGGATGTTGTCTGCCTTGACCTCAGCAAGGCTTTTTACACTGCCTCCCATAACATACTCACAACTAAACTCAGGAAGTATGTGTTAGGTGAGCGGACAGTGAGGTGGATTCAGAACTGGCTGGCTGGCAGAGCTCAGAGGGTTGTGATCAGTGGCGCAGGGTCTAGCTGGAGGCCTGTAGCCAGTGGTGTTCCACAGGGGTCAGCACTGGGTCCAGGTCTGTTCAAATTCACCAGTGACCTGGATGAAGGGACAGAGGGTACGCTCAGCCAGTCTGCTGATGTTACAAAACTGGGAGGAGCAGCTGATATCCCAGAAGGCTGCGCTGCCACTCAGCGAGACCTGGACAGGCTGGAGAGCTGGGCAGAGAGGAGCCTGTGAAGTTCAAAAAAGGCAAGTATAAGGTTCTGCACCTGGGGAGGGACAACCCCACGCACCAGTACAGGCTGGGGCTGACCTGCTGGAAAGCAGCTCTGTGGAGAAGGACCTGGGAGTGCTGGTGGCCAGCAAGTTGCCCATGGGCCAGCAGTGTGCCTGTGTGGCCACCAAGGCCAATGGGATCCTGGGGTGCATTAGGAGCATGGCCAGCAAATTGAGGGAGGTGATCCTCCCCCTCTGCTCTGCCCCGGTGAGGCTGCACCTGGAGTGTCCAGTTCTGAGCTCCCCATTCAAGAGAGGCAAGGAACTTGTCCAGGGAGAGGAGCTAGCAAAAGACTACATAGATGATTAGGACACTGGAGCACCTCCCCGATGAGGAAAGGCTGAGAGAGCTGGGCCTCTTTTAGCCTCGGGAAGAGAAGACAGAGAGAGGATCTTATCAACGTCTACAAGTATCTTAAGGGACAGTGTCAAGAGGATGAGGCCAGGCTCTTTTCAGTGGTGCCAAGCAACCGGAGAAGGTGCAACAGGCACAAACTACAACACAGGAAGTTCCACCTGAATGTCAGGAACTTTACTGTGAGGGTGACAGAACACTGGAACAGGCTGCCCAGAGAGGCTGTGGAGTCTCCTTTTCTGGAGGCATTCAAAACCTGCCTGGACATGATTCTGTGCAACCTGCTCTAGGAGAACCTGCTTTAGCATGGGGTTGGACTACATGACTTCCAGAGGTCCCTTCCAAGCCTGACCATTCTGTGATTCTGTGACCCCAAAAGCTCTCAAATGACCCTAGCTAAGAGGGACTGGTGACCAGCTGTTGTTTCAGAGTCATGGGGTTTAAGACACATGGGGTGTACAGTACTAAACAATCTGCCCTCCTGCAAAATCCATCACTGACCACCTCTGTGAAACCCTCAGTTTCTTTCTGACCAATAATTTTGCTGTGTTGATTTGAAGATTTCCAGCAATGGAGAACGTACTCTCCAGCTACCCTAGATGGCTGATTACAGTGGTTCACAGCCTCCACCAGTTACAAACAGGAGGGCATCTGACTGAGTTTGAACGTATCTGGCCTCAGCTCCAGATCACTGGGTGCAGTTCAGTTTTCTCAGTGTGGCTGGAGTGTTGTCACCCCTTGGCACCTCTTTGCATAGGCTTTGTTCGGGTCAGCTCCTTCACTTCTGCACTTCACCACTGTTTTGGGCACAGTGGTGTCTGGTCATCCTCACTGGTTAAGAAGAGACCTTTGTCCCTTGCTCTGATCCCTTTGATTTCCCTCAAGGCCATATCTTACACAAGATCTGCTCAGATGTTCAAAAACACAGAAGAGCCACCCCAGGGCTGGGCAAGGCCACATCAGCATCCTGCTTCCGCCAGGCAGGTTTCTCTAAAAGAAATCATCATGAGGGTGCAAGACAGACACACAGATCCTGTGGATGCTAATATCTGGATGTATTTTTATTAGAACTTAACATCATGTGCTGTCAGTTTCCAGCAACCCCCACCACACACATTTTCAGTGATCCTGGTAGTGCCAGCAGACTGGGACCTCAGTTCCAGTTGTCCTACTTTCTTGTTTGTTCATGGGTAGAAGCAGGTAACCTGTCCCCAAAGCATCTCGTCCTTCCAGTGAAAGACTGCTTTCAGCCTGGAGACAGACATTTTCACTGCGTTCAGGTCCAGCATGCAAATTGTTCTCTCCAGGAGCATCAGACCCCTTCAGCACTCTGGGCATCTGCAGCTCCCTGCGCTGGAGGTTGGTGGTGTGAAAATCTGTGTCTGCCTTGTCCTCGAGTCCAAACCCTAGGCAAGTGGGTGGTTGAATCACTGCAATAACCCCCACAAGCACAAATACACACAAACCCCATTAAAAGCCTTTTGCATGACCTCAATGACCTGCCAGCTGGAGACCTTACCCCAGTTTCTCTCGCACATCTCCATGGCCATTTCATCTCTGTTGTGGTTATTTCACCAAAACTGTTTTCTGATTTAAATTGAACCTGCTCCCCAGTATTCAGTGCTGTCAGAGAAGCCGCTTTGTCTTTCAGCCACCAATTTCATGGACATTTTTGATATGCCAGGTTCTGCCAGGTGGGACACCACAGGATCCCTCAGCAATGGAAGAGCTGAAGGGATGATCCACGTCATGGCTGAGCTGCAGCCGGATCTCAAGAAGATCAAGAAAGGGAACACTAGCGTGTGAGATCTGACAGGTTCATAACAAACCCAGCTGGCTGGCACACACACCAAGCCCAAAACACCCCAGGCCACCCCCCTCCCACCATCCTGATACCATCACACCCCTCTGCATTTAATTAAAAAAGGATTAAAGCAGGCTGTAAGGACGTGGGTGACGGCTGAGGTCAGGGGGTGCCTTGCAAACCTATGCCAAGCCCCGCAGCTGGTGCTGAGACAGTGGGCTGTCTGGTGGTGATGCCAACTTCTCCAAGACTAAGGCAGGTCTAATCTGAGACCCAGGCAACTTATCCAGGCTGCTTGCCTCTTGTAGTGCTGCTTTGTAAGGAGAGCTGCAGGGCAAGGATGGGATCGGGGGTATAGCAGCCTGCAGGGAAACACTTATGCTGATGGTAAGAGAGCAAGCAATGGTTATGGCATTCCTCTGAGGCTCTGCACTGTCCTGTTGGCTCTTCCCACATCTTGTGTTTGGCTGTGTCTCCTTCCAGAGCTCACACCTTTATCCCACACAACTCATGTGCAGCCATCCCAGACCTGGCAGTGAGCTTTGGCTTGGGCAAGCAACTCTGTCACAACAGTGCAGGCCATTCCAGCCTGTTCTCTGTTTCCCAAAATATGAATGTTTCACCAGGGCAGATCTCAGAGGCTTTTTCCAGCCAGCCAGATGCCAAGCAGGTAGGTCCTTGCCAGATCCAGCCTCACAGAAAGCCCTGGGAATGTGCCTGTGGATGACACATAGTGCCAAGGAGTCCCCCATTTTACCTGGCTGGAGGAGCCATGGTCATAGATGGCTGGAAGTCACTTCCACACAGGGGTTAACGCTGGGATTAAAGTCTCATCGAGTTTCGCCTTCAAGGGGGACATTTATTCACAGGAGGGTGGAGAAAACCTTAGCTGACTGAGGCCATGCAGAGGTCTCTGAGAGCAGTCGATGGCATACGTGGGTAGCTCTCACATGGAGAGAAGCAGAGGGCAAATCTCAGCAGGAAGGGTAGGGGCAAATGGTGAGACTGTGAAAGCTGGAATTTGCTAGCACAGAAACAAGGACATGGGTCCAGGTCTGAAACCTACCCCTGAGTGAGAGCACACACTGTGTGGTGGCAGGAGAAGAGATGTCTCAAGCTGATGGATGGACACTACTGCACCAGTGTTCCTGTTGGGAGCCCTTGGCTTCTCAGCTTGTATTGCTGCACAGAGTACTGACCTGCAGGATGCAAGTTCACCCCTTCTCAGCAGCTTCATGGCCCTCCCAAACCTATAACATAGGGCCAGCCCCTGCAGGGAGGACAGGTGAGTCCATGGTATGTAAGCGCTCCCCATTTCACCCAAATCATTCTCACATCCCCGAAAGCATTTCAGTTCAGCTGCAAACCCACTTTTTTCAGAGTGGCTTGTCCATAACAAGCTTGAAAACCTCAGAGAAGTTCCTCATCGTTTTTTTAGCTCTTTCTGCTATGAATTTATTGCCTTCCTGTCCATAGCCTAAAAAAGCCCTGCTCCCCTCAGAGCAGGCTGCTCTGTGCAGGATCTGACCTTTCTTATAAATGCTGCCAGTCCCAGTGACCTCAGTAATGGCTGCTGTCCCCTAACCAACGCATCATCCTGTCACCCAGCCCTGGAAAGTTTTCTCCCTTCTTACCTTGCACTTGCCAGGGACTGGCTGATTCATCCAATATCTGCCTTAGGCAACCCACGCAGCCACTGATGATTGAGTTACTTAACAATTAAGCAGAGCCTTAAATCTTTGCAGCACTTAACATGTACTGACTAATTAATCGAAGCACCTATTTGAGGTAGGTTAGTTCAGTCTTGTGTGTAGCTTCCAAACATGCCCACAGCTGCCTCGCAGGTCGAAAGCACAGGCAGGTCTATAACAGTGATAGGAGGCCCACCATCCCTATTGCCCACACCTCCTAGGGACCCATGCAGCATTGCCCCTCTGCGTCGCAGGACCTGCTGCAACTACAGAGGTCACTGGGCCCAGGGAACCATGTCTCAGAAAGCTTGAATGGGCTTTTCTTCTAAATCTTCTCTGGCCCTGCATGGCTGCTTCGTTCCCTGGCTCTCCCACCACCAGTGGGGCATCCTGCACATCCAACAGCTGAAGCCAACTTGCTCAGACAAGCAACAGGCCAGGCTGCATGAGGCTTTGCCAGACCTCAAGCACAGGTAGGAAAAACCTTTCCCTGGGACACAGCTGGTAGCCAGCCACCAGCCTCGTTGATGCCAAAGAACAAATCTGGCCTTCAGGACAGTGACAGGAGAGCACAGCATGCTGCCCTGCCACCCCCTGCTTAAGTGTCACCCAGAGGGAGCCAGACTTTCCCTGCAGCCTGCCTATTCACACAGGCTATCTCAGCCACATCAAACCCCACGTCCCAGTCTAGGCTGTCAGAGGGGAATCTGCCTCTCGTGTGGATGAGTTGCAAAGGAGCTTTGCGCAGATGAGCAGGCTGAGGAGATGCAGGGACACACCCCGGGGTTACTCAGACAGTCCGTAACAGAAGTCATTACCTAGGTGACTCCTAGTCCTGGGCTTCAGGAGAGGGAAAGGGGGGTTTGCCATAGCTAAAGCTACGGGTAGAAACTCAGAGAGCTGAGTTGCGTTCCCAACCACACAAGTCTTGGGGCCTGGTCCTGAGCAAATCATGTGACTTTTCCCTTTTTCCTCCAATACAGTCACTTTTCACCTAGCTAAGACTAAAGGAACATTCCCTGTTCTTGTGCCACACAGGTTCCCAACCATTAGCTAAGGCCAAAGCAGCCATTAAAACTCCTGGCCATGCCATGGTCCTCTTGCATTTAATAGTACAGGTTCCCCCCAGCACAAGGACAGAGACCCCAGAGGTACATGATGTTTTTTGACTCCCTGCCACCAAAAGGTTTCAGCCCATTTGAGTCCTCCAAGTAGCTCATGCCCTTTCCCTGCCTCCCTGTCACCCCAGGGCTTCAGCACGGTGATATCCCCCAACCCTGACAGGCAGGTGATGAGACTTGAGAAATGCTTGATGCAAAGGACCTGGCAGCAGAAAGGCACTTTGTCGACCTGGGGGGTCATGAAGAAGCCAGCCGGTAAAGAGTTTAATCTGAACAACCTTGCTCAGAAAAGCCAGGACCAGCAGAGTGAGGATCTGCTCAAACTATGTGGACTATATAACAGAAGGTGCTGGCTTGAGTCAAAAAAGCATCAGCATGAACATTATAAAGGTGTCTCTGCTGCTCATAATGGTACCCTTCATGTGCCCTCCATCTCATGCTGCTGAGGACAGGGTTTCTGCCTGCCCTGTGGATGTACCATTTGCTTGCTTTTTAACATGTGTCTACTACCACCAAATGCAGAACAGAAACTTCCTCTCCCTGTGAAATTTGCCCCAGAAAACCCTGAGTTGTAAAGCAGAGGAACTTGTAGACCAACACTTTACCTCTGGGTCGTAAACCATCACATATATTAGCAGTGAATATTTTTTTTTTCCTTGCCTGAATTATGTGCTGATCTCATTCATCTTGGGAAAAGCACAGGGTGTTCTCATCCAGGCTATACCTGGCAAGCTGCATACACTGTGACAGAGGGAGCGAACTTCTGAGCAAGCTCTGCAGTGGCTGCTGTCGGGCTTCTTGTGGTTTATTTCTTGAGCGAGAGGCCGGCTTCTTCACCTGGCATTCTTGAGAGAGATGAAGGGTAAGTCAGCAAATCAGCTTCATGCACTGCAAACATCCTCTGCTTTCAGCCATGGCAGAATTAGCTCAGGTCGGGATTTGCTGGTAGCTGGGTGAGAAATGTCTGCAGGGCTTTCTCCCCCCCACCTCCTCTGGAGGGAGAAAACAAGCAATCGTGTTTAATATGCTGCATGGAGGCAGTTGCAGGAGCTGTAGTACCCGGTATGGCTCAGCAAGCACTGCCGGGGAAATCAACAGGGAACATTCCTGATGCGATTTTAAACATCGGCAGAAAATGCGAGCTAGCAACACCGAATTCAATGGGGCTGCACAAAGCCAAGAGCAGCGACAGAAGCATGAGCTGCCTGCCCATGCAGCAGGGATCCCACACGCCACAGAGCGAGCTGTTCACACCAATGTGTGGGCTGCTCAGTCGGTCGCTCGGTTTGTTGGTATATTTGCTAACGGTGACATTGCTTTGACACATCAGCTGGTAAGCCCGCGTCTGGATGCCTCGGTGTCATGCAGGCACCTCTGTTTCAGCCCTGGGGACAGCAGCTTAGATCCGCTGGCCGGGGTTAAAAATTAATCACAGCTAAGCTGTTCAAAGGGATCCGCGCTGCCGCCAAGCCAACGTGAGTGCTCTGCGCCTGCCAGTGCAGGTGGAAGTTGCATGCCTGGCTCCAAGGGGGGATGCAGCTCTTGCCGGGTGACTGCCGAAAAGCGCCCCTGCTCTGCCAGCTCTCTCTGGAGCCTCTTGCCTTGCTTGCCTGGGAGAGGACAGAAAGAGGGCATGTTGCGGGATTGCTGCAGCCGGTGGGTGCTGCTAAAGGCAGTGTGTGAGATTAAGGGCTGTACATGAGCGTAAAGATACCGCAGCAACCCCTAGTTTAAGAATAATGAATACTGCGGGTCTGGCTACTGCAGGAAATGTCCCTTTTGTAAATCATGCTGTTTGGAGCAAGAAGAGCAATTAATGCAGATTCTGCTGTAGCTCATTTTGGTCGGGTTGATTTGGGAAGAGGATGTTTGCTGGCAGCTAAAGGAGGCAGCCTGGGAGACTGGTTAAGACGCAGGATTACCAGACCAGGCTGGTGTTTCAAAATGGTATAATAATCTCAAGGCAGGGGAACATGGTTCAGTATGATTTACTTTCTGAGACAGTCAGGAGGGGTGAGACCTTAGCTTAGAGGGCTCTTCTTACCTTATTTTTTTTTTTTCCCCAAAGACAGAGCCTGTTTTGCAAAGCCCAGACACCACAATGATGGGCACTGCTGAAAGCAGTTATCTTGCCTGCCATCTGAATGCCAGGCCTTTTCAGAAATAATGTTTGTGCAAGCAAAACAGCCCAGTCACAGAGGAAATTTTTAATGCCCTGGTTTTGTGCATGGGTGTGTATGCATCTGTGTCTGGGGGAGGAGGTGTGAACTGTTCGTTGCACCCCAAATCTTGTCTTTGCAGCCATAGCATTGCAGTAGCTGTGATGATGGGTATTACACAGGCAGGGCTGTGCTCTTAAAAGGACAGCCTAGCTGGGTGTAACACAGTGATCGTTCCTGGTGCTTTCAGTGCTCACAGTCTTGGGCATCTCATAGTTAAAGCTGGTGCTTGTTTCTCAAAAGCTGGCATCAAGCACCCAGTGCTATGAGTGCACGGATGCAGCAAGGATGTGAGGTCTGAGTTCATACACAACTCCAACTGGGGCAAAGTAGTGAAAATGCCAAGGAGGGCAACTTGGTAGTGTTGATTTGGACAGGATGGAGATTGGAAAGGAAGGCAAATAGCAACAAATCCTCCTGGAGAGGAGGCGACCAGGGACCAGAATGGAGAGACAGCATTTGTGGTGCTGGGACAGCTCCTGGGGTGTGGAGGGGCGAGGGTGTGTAGGCACATGTGCATGTGATGGCAGGGACTGCTCCCTGCGCTGACCCATCTCTGTCTGCACTCACCAGCCAGTGCATGAGGTCACAAATGAGAGATTTTGTGTGTCTGCAAAAAAAGGGACCTTTGCTCCTTCCCCACTTCTCTATTATAAACTTCAGATTCAAACACTGCTTCAGCTCTCCTTCCAGAAGGAAAAGAGCAGTTTCTGTGAAGGCTGATTTTTTAAAAGCAATGGCATAAGGAACCTAAAGCACAACCTTCCTCCTGCATAACTTTACTCTGTTCTAATTCCCAGTGGCTGCTTCAGGACTGATCATGACCAAACTATTCAGCAGTGTAAGGGTGCTTCCCCTGCAGAAGCAGCAATCTGCCATGGATTGCTACTTCATTTTCCTTAACTACAGGTTTTACACTAAATTTATGGTCTGTATTATTTTGTTTAATATGGTTGAGGACAAAGGACCTTCTGTACCAAGCAACCATATTAAGTCATGCCTATTAAACTTCACCCTGTGAAACCAGAGGGGCTAACCGCTGCAGGCTTTGGTGGTAGTCATGCTGTTTCTAGCCTTGAAGATTACAGGAACCTAGTGTAGACCAACATCAGTATTGTCAGAAAGGCTGGAGGTCTGGTAGTAGGAGAGCAAGAACAGTGCATGAGGGAAGGCTTCCAGCTCTCTGGCTTGCAGGACGCTTCCAGCTGTCTTTTATTTTCAGCCTTCGCCTAAGGTGGAAAAGGAGATGGGGGGTGGGGGGTGGGGGGGCTGGGGCGGGGTTGTCCCTTCACAACTTATTGATAGTTTGTTATGCAGGGATTGAAAGGAGTCTCTGGCTAACAACTGGGCATTCCTGTCATTTATTTCCTCCAGCAGCTAGTGCTAATTCATGATCTGAATCTCCAGGAATCTCTTCATCCTCTTCTGAAGCATGGTCACTGCTTTGCTTGGCAGGGATCAGAAACCTAGTTATAATCTGCTAATAAAGTGAGTGTGGCATTTTAGCCCTCCCACCTTCCCCCCAAGAAGGGACCAAGCACCACCAGTAAGCTGATCTTGGCTGAGCTGCTCTCCTGGACTGACATCCACAGGGTGCCTCTCTCTGCCATGAAGGTCTGTGTCAATGCAAGCTGCTCTGAGAAGATGGATCCAGACCCAAAACTAGGTGAGGGCAAAGATCTCCAACACCCCAGGGCAAGGGGGATTAGATCACACGGAAAGCAATCACCTTGCCAGCGGCTGCACGCATATGCTGAAGCAACCACGTAGCCCACAGCTTCTATACAAAGACACTGACCTGAACAGCAGCCAGATCATTTTTTATGAGAATGCACCATTCTTGAGCAATTTTTCCAGCACATCCCACGCAAACAGGTTTTCCTTGAACACCACATGGCAGCATTTACCATCTCATGCCAGCTTTCTTTTTTTTCTAATTGTAAAGTGTGGGGGCTTCTCACGTATCACTTACCGTCTCTATGCTGGTGAGCATAGAGTCTGAGTATTGTATCCTTGCAGACACAAAATCCAGCACTAAACCTTTTTGATGCAACCAGTTCTGCTGAAGTCAGGCAAGATCCCATCTTTCTGCAGAAATCTGAGGCCTTTGACCTGACACCTATATACCAGTCTAATAACATGTCATTCCTCTTCTCATCACTGCATCAGCCTTCCCAGGAAGCCCATGTTGACTCTTCCCAGTTTGCATGCAGTGGGTTGCACTGCAGAAACGATGTTGATCCTTCAAGACTGGCACTAGCTATTATTGTCCATGATATTTTGCTAAATCAGCTAAATTCTTGGTGGTAAAAAAGGGACATGGAGGGAAAATGGATAGTGTCTGTAAAGTCAGAAGTGACATCCCACACACTTGTGGCCCAGTGTAGCCTGTGCCCACTCTGACCTGGAGTTTAAGCTACTGTGAAAACAGGGTATTTTTAAGGCATTATTTGGTCCAATTTATCAACTTCCACTGCACAACAGTACCTCGGGGCAGACAGGATGTATCACCAGATACATTAATTGTACTTCTTCGTTAGTGGCGAGTGATGGACATGTGCTATTTTGTTCCTAACTAAGAGAATGAAATAACCAGAATCTCTCCCTGCCCACATGGGAGAGCTGGAAGGATGATTCTAGGGGAGCACGTCTGCTCCCTGGCAGACAGTCCTTTTTAATCTGAGCTTGCAAGCTCATCATGTCCCTCATTTCTGTATGCAGGAGGGAAGGGGAAGCAAAAGCAGTGCTGCCTTTCCTGCTAGTCTGGCCCTTGGTACCCTGCACATTGACCTGACTTGAAGAGCAGGAGAAAAAGAGTATTTGGATCCCAAGATTCAAGATGATCTAATGAAAATTTCCCCTGTGTTGTCTCATTCAGCAGAAGACTGATATTCTAGTTCTTTCTTGACCCTGATCACCCTGAAAAGTCCTTTAATTTTAACCTGTCAAAAAAGGACTAAGGGATACAAAACTTGAGCGCCAAACAAAACAAAAAAAAAAAAATCAGCAGAAATTTAGTATTTTCCTTTATTTGTAATGTGATGCACTAAATAATGCTCATAAGTTGCAAATGCCTGGGGAAAACTGTTTTCATCATACAGTTTTACAAGGGAGAGAAGAAGCAAATCTTACAGTCATGCAAAGGTGGAGTGAGCCTTGTCCCTGTGCAATGCTGGAGGCAGACTGAATAACCTTCTAGATCTCCTCTACTTGTCCTGTAAGACCTATTTTGGGGTATTTGAGATAATTCTTAGCTAACTGTTAGGCACAGGAGCAGCTTCCAACTGGGATCGTGACTATCATTAGCTGGGAACTCCTGTGTTTGATTCCTGTGTTCACGAATATCAAGCAAATACCTGTTAGGAGAGGGAGGGAATGAGCCAGGTTCTTCTCAGTTTGTGGTCCATGGGCTACTTGCCACTGCCAGAGGATTCAGTGTGGTTTGGAAGGGAGGAGAGGGTGTTTCAGATAACAATTCTCACATGCACAAGCTAACAGAGAAAACACTGATAAACACACAAAGAAAAACACAGCTTAACTTCGCTTTAACAACCCATGAAAACCACAGCAGCAGTGCTGCACAAGGTGGTCTCAGCATGCTTGCATCCAAAAATTAATTGGCCTCAAGAGTGAAAAAACGTTGATAACTGCTAATGCATTATGCAGTTCTCATCTGAACATCCTAAGCATCTGAATTTCGCCCTTAGTGAGCTGCATTAGGCTGCAGAGCAGCCTGCTATTGGAAAGCTTTGGCAGTAACGGCAGAGAGGCTGGATGCTCTTGGCATCCATTTTGACAAGTCTATTGTGCAGATGGGTTCACAGAGCTGTACTGGGTACCACTGGGAACAGTGGCCTCTTCTGCGACTGGGCAAGAGCTGTGGCTCTCTACACGTTGTACAGTATCCGCTTTGGCCTCCGGCACAAAGCCCTGTGAGCAACGAAGCCGGGACCACGTTGCCTTTTTGTATGAAGTCTGGGCAGACACATCCAGGTCACTCGCTCCAGACAGCATTCACGACCTGCATTTTTGCCATCTTCCAGTTGCCTGGAGGGGAGCTCAGTGCCTTGGCAGCAGCCCTGTTACTGTCCCCAGGGTCTCTGGGATGTGCTGTCTGCTGAAGCATGGCCGGAGCGTGTAGCAGCTCAGGCATTTGGGAATAGTCCACCACATCCTGCTTGGATGTGAGGCACCTCACGCCATGGGGCCTTTTGGGTTCATTTAGGCACACAGCCCATTCTCCACTGGCTGAAGGGAGATCCAAGAACCGGATTTAACTGTAGCTCACCCTCCCCTTCCTTCTCCTTGATCCTCTAGGAGGAATAAATGCAAAAGAGAATTAAGGTCATCCACGGACAAGGCAAGTCCACGCTAATCTCTCTGTGGAGCCTTGGTGGAGTCCAGCATTCGAGCTCTGGGAACTATTGGGAAATGGATAATCAAGCAGGAAAGGCCAGATTTTGGTAGCTGTGAAGAGGGGAGGCACACTTTACCCATGCCACAGAAAGAAAGGTGAGGGTTTCCTTCTGCTCCAGGCTTTGTACACTAAAGTACTGGAAGACAAAAGACTGTGCAACTTTTCTTGTTGGGCTAAGGGAAGGGAGGAGGGAAAACACAATGGCTCAAGAATGATTTTCACACCCACAGGGCAGCTCATTTCTGTACATACCCCTCCCATGCTTGCTCCCATGGCATTTTTAGTACTTGTCCTTGTATGCATTCGAGAGGGAAAGAAAATCTGACAGTACATTCTTCCAGCAGATCTTCCCTTTTTTTTTTTCCTGAGGCCAGCTATCCATCTCAAAAAAGACTTTTCTCAACCATCCTGGAGAGAGAACCGAAAGTGCAGGATCAGCTGAAAAAGATAAACTTGCTGCAAGCAAACCCGACACCCACTGCAACATCCAAGAGACCAGAAACTTCATTTGCTTTGTTTCTATACAACTGATCAATTGAAACCAATCAATGGAACACTGTGGGTTAGCATGTTCCTGCCTCCACTCCGTGGGCTTGTGGTGCCGCCTGAACAGCAGATCGGAATTAGCCTGCACACTAACACACACACAAGCACACCCTCCTCCAGCGAGATCCCACGTCCTCTTGCACACTTGTTTTGGCTCTCAGTAAGAAAGGCCAGTTCAAAGCAATCATCCCAGGTGACAGGATGTATCATGGATGTCTATTATCTAAAGCTCAGCCTAGATAAGACAGAGATTTTTACATCCCTTTCCTCCCAAGCTTTCTCCCTAAATCTTCTAAAAGCACAGTGGGCAACAAAATGCGTTATCTGCCATGCAGACACGGCTCCTGAATGCCACCTCACACCTCTCTTTTGAGGTCCATGAATTTAGGCTGCAGTTGAACCTTGTGGATTTTTTCAAGCCCAGCTTCTCCAGCCCTGCAGGTAAATCTCTTACCTACCTCTCCCTTCCTCTGTTACTAAAGTACCTTCAATGGGCCCTGTTCATGCTTCGCTTTTACCCATTCAGGATACTACCATGGAGATTTTTCTCCTGACCTCTCCCTTTTGTCTTGCTTCCCAGCCTCTATCCCTCCACTGGCTCCTCCCATCCCATAGCATCAAACTCAGGTCTTCACTCTCAAAGCCCTGTGACTTCTCTGACCATGGCCATTCCCTCCAACAACCAGCCCACGATGGCAACCTCTGTGGACAACCTCCTCATACTTTCTACCACATCTTTGGAAAGGGCTCCTCAGAAACATCCAAAAACCAACGCCACATCAGTCCCCCCAGCCCCTGGTAGAAACCCATCTTTGCCCCCAGTATCTGCACAATGGTCAGATTGCCACAGACCATACTGGCAAGCATCACTTTCCTTCCCCATGTTCCCCTGTTTGCCTGAGTCCACCCATTTTCCTATGTCTCAATCTTGGAAAAGCAAATGTAAGGGTTTGTTGCATAGCACAGCTTAGCCCAGCTGCAGCTTCTTGTCCTATGGCAACAGAAACCAGGAATAATAATAGCAAGGGGTGACTCATTAAAACCAATAACCTCAATAATTAGGCTTACTTAACTTTTCCAATTGTATAAACAACTAAGGAAAAAATATCTTAATCTCTTCCAGTATTTTTTACTTTTCCAGTTTCTCACACAGCAATTGTCAGTATTGGGTACTTGTCTCAGTCAAATTTCCTCTCTACACAACAGTAAATTCATAGAGTGAGGTGAAACATTTGCTTTGCCCACATTCTGTTAATGCTAAAGACTCTCCAGCACCTCTTTGCTTCTGAGCAAGGATAAACCCAGCTGCAGCCCTGCCTTGGTGCCGACACTGTTCCAGCTGCCGTTGCTATAGGAAAAAAAAACAAAGGCAGAACTGTCCAAGTTTTGAGTTCCTGAAAAATTTGTTTAAATCAGCAGGGATAGAATCTGGATGCAAATTTCTCTCCAGATCTGATGCTCAGTGAGTGCATCTCTGCCATCCACCACTGCATTCAGCTGCTGCTGGTTGAAGTTGTACCTTGGACGCAGCCTCTTCTCTGCTACCCCTGCTACCTGCCCCTCTCTAAATGACTCTTACCTGCCCATTGCCTTTTGTCAGGGGCAGAGAAGGAGGCATGGACCAAGACAAGAGCTGTGCATGGGATTAAGAAGCCATCAGAAGTGGGAGAACACTTGGGAGAAGGAACCTGCGGGACAGATGGGCAGGTAGCCTGGGGGCAGTGGAGCAAAGAGGCTGGGACAAGGTGGCTCGTGAGATAAGGAGCAGTGCTGGTGGCAGAAGGTGAAAGAGAGGAGACAGGGACCCAGCAAGAAAGTTATGAGAGGACGGGGCTGAAAAGAGGATGAAGGGACCAAACTGGGAAAAGAGGAGGGCTTCAGACCCCTGAGCAGAGCCTCTCACTCCACTCCTCTTCCTCAGTCCTTCACCTTGCATTTCAGGCACACCAGGACCTTGTGTTCAACTCTCTTTTTTTAATTGCAAAAGATCTCAGCATCCTGCAGCTCCCAGGCACAGTGGCAGCAGGAGAAGCTACTGAACCAGCACTGCCCTGGAACTGGCTGCTTAGATCCCAGAAGGGCAACTGCCCTGATGTCAGCACTGGGGAAGCCTTAGTGTAGACAAGACCTCAAGAATTTGACCTCCAGGCTGTCAAACCTGCCCTATAGCCCTCAATGCCCCCAAAACACCCAATGAGTACAATAATACAGTGTTAAAAATGGAAAGTGCTTATGGAGAGACATCAGCTTGCTTTGTTAGGCAGTAGGCAGTTGTATGTCCTGCAATTCCTTTTGATGTAAATGTGTGAAATTACACATTTATTGCAAGATTCAAATGTAGCCATGGCAACATGATTATCAAACAGTTGCATATGGAAGTGTAAATCCATAGATTTCTGGTTGGTGAGATTAAACTGCCCAGGGACAGGGCTCAATGTACACCAAGCCCAGGCTCTTCATGTCCAAAAGGAATCAGCTCTGGCTTCGGTGCCTGGGAAAAATTCATTTCTTTGCATTCAAATTGTCTCCATTCAGCTGGGCTGACCACCAAGCAGATGCGGAAGGGTAACTGTACAAGTTGATACCCTCAGCAGAGATACATCATGCACCTTCTTGCACACTGCTACACAGGGCAGCACTGTCTTCAAGGCTGGTTTAAACAAACTCCTTTGCTCAGCCTTGCAAGGGCCAAGGAGAGTTCAGCCAGAAGCTGCGTCTCTGAAGAGTGGGTTTAAGTTACACTTTGAGCAATCATCAGGCTGCATTCATAGATTTACCATGCAAGAAAACAGGCTGGGCAGCCAATGGCACCGTGTTTGGAGCAGCCAGGGCATTCCCCCACCCACGGTGTGTTCATGTGACAGCGATCTGGTGACATCTGAAGCGAGGACAGGAAAGCTGGCATGCGTACTGGCTGCAAGTAGGAAAAGGCTGCGCCCTTACAGCTTCAAAACTGTGACCTTGCCGGCCATGCCTTGAAAACAGGGCCCATAAATTAATTTTCCACAGCCCCCAGTTACAGGCTGAGCCATAGTATTGCAGCCAAGGAAAGTCTGTTGCAGTCTTCTGCCTTCTGCCCTGGGCATGAGGCAGGCTCCAAAACCTCACGTAGCAGTGTTTGTACATACACTGTTTGTACATAGACTGTGCTCAGCTCTGAGCCCTGTTGTGTCTGGAGTGATGAGTATATCAAGTGGGCTGTGAAGCAACCGCAAAGCTGTTACTAAAAGAAAAAAAAAAAAAAAAAAAAAAGGAACATGAGGAACATGCACCCCAGCACGGAGGCAGGACAGTGGGGAGGAAATAAAAGTTTTAAATGGACACACAAATTTTGGCAGAATTTGGATGTAAATGAAAACAGAGTAATGGAAGTGCAAATTTGTCCTTGTTTTGCTTTTCTCCAGAGACTTGAGGAGGCTCTTTCACAGAGAAACACCAAAGCAGGGCACGGTCCTCCAGCAGGCACCTGGGAGGTATTCACAGCCCTGAGGTTTGGGTACCTGAGGCAAGACCCCTGGCATCGCTCTGTAATCAACAGCAAAGCAGGTTACACCTAAAATGTTCAATGGCAATGCCAACAATCTATCATATAGAAATTCACAGGGTGGCTTCCTTGGTAGGATGTTCCTATAGTTAATTAACCTCTGATCCTTATTTCCAGTGGGAACATCTCTTGTTTCTGTCTCTAGGAAATAGCTCTTGCAGCACTTTGCCTAACAGATTAGACAGCCTGCTCAAACCTGGTACCTTCTTCTGCCACAGGTATTTCTGGGGACAGATCAAATCCCTTTTAGCCTTCTCTGCTGCAAGGCAAACATACCAGAGCTCCACGAGACTCTTGTTTCCAAACCTTCTCAGTATGTGAAATCCCACATCAGCTGCCTTCCTCAGTTACTTCCTCTGTATGGTGAGGTTTTATAGCAGAACCTCTTTATCTTTGCTCAGAGACTATTTTAAATAGTACTGTTTCACAGCATTTTTTTGTCTTGGAAAAAAAGATAGGCTCTTGTCAATAAAGACAACCCTTTCTCAGTAAACATGAGGCTTTTGATTTTAAAAGTGACAAATAGTGTTTCTTAATTTAAAAACTATTAATTTCCACAAGTTGTTTTAGAAAATTAATAAAAACTACTGCTGCACTAACTGCTGTTACCAAAACAATTTTCACATCAGCTTCTGCCTGTGGCCATGCAGATATGGGTCATTTCACATACAGACTTGCCTTCCAGGCTGCAGCAGGTTAAGTATCTGATTTTTGGTTAGCCGTAAATTATCGCTAAAATAAAGGCACCACAGCCCTGCCGTTAACGCTGCCTGATGCAATGCCCAGACTCCTGCAATGTGGGAGTGCCAGCGTGCTGCCGAACTGTCCAAGCCAGGCTGACGTGGCATCTACTTCCCAAACATGGTCTCTCCTGCTTGAGAAAATGGCCCAAACCCCGCTAAGAGGGGAGGTGAAGCTGTTGCCTGCATCTCCTCGTTCCCTTCGCTGCACTGCCCATTGTAGTCCTTTGATCTCTGTAACTGGAGAATACTAATGGGAGCACTAGAATTTGAAGTGGCTTAAAGACATTTTCTTTATCGCTGGATTAGTGCTGGGAGGGCATGAAATCTGCCAGCGCTCCGCTCAGAGCAAGTCAAGAGCTTTCTGCTTCTCGCAAAGGTTGAGTATGCTGAGTGTAGCGGCCTGCCTCACTACAGCATGGCTAACTGCTTTTATGAATGGAGTTAAAAACAACAGATGCTGTGAAGCTGTTGCTAAGAACCTTTTTTTTTTTTTTTTTTTTTCTGGTGTCCTGACTGCTCCAGCCAATGTAAGCCACAGAGCTCCCAAACACCACACAGCCCTGAAATCAAGGAAGTGGGCAGGAAAAGAAAAGCACAGGTTCCCTATCTGTTCTCTGCCTGTGTTTAGTTGAGCAGTTACACAATTCCAGATCTGTGATTATTCCTGGCAAGGTTTGTTCGTCTCATGGGAGACTTTTGGAATAACACGGTGCTTTTGTAGGGAGTGTCAACCACCAGGCGAACGTGCCTTCCAGATCTGTTGTTTTTTTTTTTTTTTAAATAATAATGTAAGTAATTGTTTCTTTACAGTTTGGTCTTTGCCTTTTAATGACTCACATTTCTACCTTGTCAGCTTTCAGCACAGGCCCTGCCCTCCCTCCCAGTACTACAATCCTCCCAGATCTCACCCACTGTGCCAGGTCACCCAGGGTGAAATCATGAAAGATGAGAATCCATTTTGTCAGCGCCTTGTCCAGATGTTCTGCTTACGGGGGCTGCTTTTAGGGGGCTGTAGAAACTATGGGCACGGCTGTCAGCAGGCATAAAAAACGAGGTGCAAGCCTGCCTCTAATGCTTTCAAGTAGAGGTTTGTCTGTGGTTTATTATTTGGACAAATCCAGATGTATTTTCACAGAGACAGCAATAGACTCTGATCCCCAGCACTGCTTCTGTGCCAAGCGTCTCAGTCCTGTTCCAGCCTCCTGTGGTGCAAACATACTCTTTAAAATAAAGAGGGAGAAAGCTTAAACATTCATAAAACTAATTCTTTAGTTTTAATCTCAGTGAAATATGACTGCACCTTTTTAAAAAGTTTTTTTTGTGTGTGTAACTTTTCACTTTTCCTTCTTCTCTGAAAAATGTATTCAACTTGAGGCAGGGAGCAATTACAGAAAATTTCAGGCTGAATGGTTAAAGCACGGCCAACTTGTAAAGTAATTGGAAACATAGAAGGGAAAGTGTTTGGTAACATGGGATAAAAGATGCTATGTAAGTGGAGGATTCTTTTTTATTGCAAGCTCTCCTCTCTCCGATACTCTAATTGTGTTTTGCCTGATCCCTTGACAGTTCATTAATTTTTTGTCCAGTTGCAGACTGTTGAGTGCAGATAAATTTCAGGCTATTATGGGAACACCCTAGAAGTTTATATAGAAAGGAAACTCTCTGTTTCCTGTATCATCCTTCTGGGGATCTTGAAAGAGTTCACAAAAGCCACTTAAGCAAACTTTCTTTGCTGGATAACGGAAGGAAAGGAAACTGTGAACAAGCAAACAACACTCAATTCCATGAGACAAGAGATACTCATAGGTCATTAGAGAGAAAGTAAAGTCAATGAATGCAACACACACACACACACACAGTACCTTGTACTTGGGAATTCTGCACCTGTGCACTATTTCTGATCTATAAAAAGGGACCTCATGCAAACCTCCAGTGAGACAGGTGGTGGAATATCTGTCCCTGCAATGCGTGAAAACTTTCTGAAGTTTTTTGCAATTCAAATACATCACGGGCTGAGTTGCAAATGGTCATGGATCAGCTGAACAGCTTCACTTTCTTCCCGTCATTAACAGTACAGTTGCCAGAGGTCTGCTGCAACCAGGTCTGTATCTTTTGTCATGTACAAATCAAAAGCATAGGTCTGAGTAGCTGTAAGTTTTGCTCGGTCTGGCTTCAAGTGCAGAATTCAGATGGAGCTCAGAGAGCTGAGGCAAAACACAGCATCAAGTGTGCAAATGCAGCCTCTGCCTCCAAGCCCTGGAAATATTGGGAACTCCAATTTCTAGGCTTGTCTCTGAATTTTACACTAGTTTTCTAAGGGTGTGAGGTTGGTTCAACAGTATGCCGCCTTTCCTAAACGTCTTGGCTTCAGCTGCATTTCAGAGGGAGATCAAAACCACAGAGTAGATGAAATGCTGCAAGTTTGTTAAAGTAAGTGCTTAAAGGAGGAGTTTTGCAAGTGGCTCACCTGGAATATGGATTTTGTGGTATTTCAGATGAGTAAATCCACATGGTAGAAAGACCTTGTATCTGCTTAAACCACAGGAAAACAGGTTGAAGTTTGCAGTTAACAGAAAGGCACAGACCTGTAAGAGAAGAAACAGTTTGGGGCAATACTTGGCTAGCAGTAAGCAAAGCAGGGCAGGGGGGAGTGGAGTAAAAGGGGAACAATACAGCAGCATCTCTCATTTCTGGGAAATGAAGCTCAAAACAAGCCAGAAGGGATGATATAAAATACATATCCACTATAAAAAACACTCGCCTTTCTCAGAAGATGAAGAGTTTGTGCAGCAGGGTAACTGATGATCAATATGAAAGGACCAGGCCATCTGGTAGGTCATTTCCAGGACTATCTATCAGGAGAAAACAATCTACGTTTCAACTTGGTTCAGTGCCCTGTACTCCCTGAACAATCCTCTGAACTTCCTCAGCCATGCTCCAACCACAGCCTCACCAAACCATACCGAGAGGTCATGGAGAACAGTGTTGCCTGTCAGGGTTCAGAAAAGAAACCCTAAAGGCAACATCACGGGTTTGCTGAGCACCTCAGAAGGCAGGTGAAAGAGAGAGTGAACTACGATGCCAGCAGCACCAGGCCTGCAGTTCAAGTCTGGTAGATGATCAGACTTTTTTTAGGTAGGGTTTGTAGAAATAGGACAAGGGGGAATGGATTTAACCAAAAGAGGATAGATTTAGATTAAACATTAGGAAGAAATTCTTTACTGTGAGGTTGGTGAGGCACTGGCACATGCTGCCCAGTGAAGCTGTGGATGCCCCATCCCTGAAAGTGTTCAAAGCCAGGCTGGATGGGGCTTTGAGCAACTGGTCTGGTGGCAGGTGTCCCTGCCCATGGCAGGGGGGTTGGAACTAGATGGTCTTTAAGGTCCCTTCCAACCTGAACCATTTGATTCTGTGATAAGAAAAAATGAGAGGTGGTTGGTGGCTGTTCTGTACTTGTATCATTGAAGGGAGGATTTCTGTCTCCAAGGGCACTGACTGAATTTTTGAAAGGCATTTAAGAAAATATCAATTGTGAAAACATTTTTTTTCTGGCAGATTCTGCAACATATGCTTCTGGTCTGACCAAAACCACTAACAAGGGGAAAAAAGAGTGAGGAAGATACATGAAACTTTTGCCAGATGGAAAAAAAAAATATTTTGTTCAAATTTGGAGTAATCCATTCAGGCCAATTCTTTTTTAATTGGGACCGGGGAGGGCCTTTTTTGGCAGAAATACAACTGATTACTTTACAGGAAAAATCTAAATGCCTCAAAAACATTTCTGCTGGTCTCTTCTCAAAGTTATCTTCAGGAACAGTGCTTCCCTGGGGAGCTTGTTAAACCTTCCAAATAACCTCATTGCTAGGAACTTTCTTTCCTCTCAGTTTTATTAACTTCTTTATCTTAAGCTATAACCTCTTGAGTCAGCTCTCAAGGTTGCGAATAATCTCCGTTCAAATCATCACCTTCGGAGCTTCTGTCGTCATTCTGTGCTCTGGCCCAGGTGAGCGCTAGGACATCCTTAGGGAGAGCATCTATCTGGACTCAGCATAAATCATAAATACATTGCCAGTCCAGAAAAATGGGTTGAAACCCATTCAAGGAGAAAGGATCTTTATTCTTATTCTGACATATTCAGAAAATAGTCCCTGCTGCATTTTATTCACTAATAATAGGAGAAGGGGGGGCGGGGGGGGGGGGGGGGGGGCGGGGGCGGGGCGGGGTGGGAGTGCGGCGGGCAAGGATGGGACCAAAAAAACAGTAATACAAAACTTCTGGTCCTACCAAAGCAGCCCTGGGTCTTTGAGGTACTTAAATTTGGAGCTTAGTTGCCAGGCTCTGTTTATAGATATGGAAAGAAGCTGCTGAACTGATAGGATTGCCCAAGTAAGAAGAGCAGCAGGAAAGCACATCTCTGTTACCTTCCTGATCTCACTGCTGTTGGCACAGTGTTCACACACAGCTCTACAAAAGAACAGTGACACCTCCAGGTACCCCTCCAGCAGGTTGTGTTGTAGGCCGGGGAAGATCTGGAAAGTGTTTGAGGAAGATTATGAAGTTGCTTGAGAAAGAACTGGAAAGTGCAGCTGTTTCTATAGGGGTTGGAAGTGAGAACTGGAAGGTGACTTACCCTGGAAGAGACAACACGATGTGAAAGGGCCTGACCATTTTCTGCCAGCCTCTGCAAGCTGAAACAAGGTTTAGGACTGTCACATGAGTCAATGTGCATGGTTTATTCAACAGAAAAGTATTCAATTCTTTATGTAGGGTTTTCTACTAAACCAGCTAGGTGACCAGAGCATATACAATCCGCAGATGAAAAGGAAAGGGAAAGTTGCTCCTTCTGGGAGCAACTAGCTTTTAAATCATTATAGCTGCAAAGTAAAACAAGACTCTTGGAGCAGAAGTGTGCAGTATCCACACTGTGCTTCAGATAGCAGGACTTCCCCAAATCAAACATTGCCTGAAAATTGATGACCGGGGTGATATTCAGTTCTAGGAAAAGGCGAAATTGTTGAACACAACTGTTTTGAGTTAGGTCAAAAACTGTGAATTTGTCCGTTTTCACCCAACTTTTAGAGGGGGAAGCAACCAAAAGAACTCTAAAAAAATCTCAGTATTTTCTGCGGATTTTAATTTTCACTCCTATCAACTTTGGACTTTGGAAATGCACTTTATTTTTTCCTCAAAGTTTATAATTACTTAATTACTTTCTTATGAAACACTTCGGGGTCTGCAGTTGTTTGGTTGTGTTTGGAAATTCAAGTAATTAGAATAAAAAGCATTCACTCAATTCATTTGAGTTTTTCAGCCACAGCTACAACAGTCTTCTCAGGGTTATTCTTGAAACTTGGGTTGCTTAAGTCATTTAAATAGATTTCTATTTCAGAAACAAAAAGAGAGCCAACAATTTCACAATTAAAAGCTTGAGGGCTATAAAACTTGGCTTCACCTAAGACTCTTAACATTGTTTTTATTATCTTAATCACTAGGTTCTTTACATACTAATTTTCCATCCCATTGCCAAGCAGTGCCAATCCAACTTGCTTTTCCATCACCCAGGTGATTGTTACTCATGTTTTCACGAGTATGTAAAAAAAATCCTGAATATAGTCAGCACAACAGTGTCTATTTTTGCGACTGCTCATGGACCTCTGCTAACACTGAGTCATAGCTGCAAAAGTCACTAGCTTAGGTGTAGCTCCTTCTGAGTTGTTTCTTAGAATTTTCCAAAAATACAGAGAACACTGCTGGTTTTCCAGATGCAGTTTTGATGACACAAGGCTAAACAATTTGAAATCCTGTCTATGCCAGGACTCAGAATATTGCAAACACCAATCAGGTATGTGACCGATTAGGCAAGGCAAGAGATGAGATAAATCACAACATGTGGTTATAACAGGCCTTAGCAAAGCAAAGAGTAAAGCGAGTCCTTCAGGAAGGCTATAGAGGCTTCAGGTCCCACCTGGGTGATCAAAACAGACGTGCCAAATAACACGTGCATATCTGAATCCAGCTGTAACTAAAAGGCTGCAAAACAAGAAGGCAGCTTGAACAGGAATTAATGCTCAGTTACTAGAGGTCATGTTTGAGTGTCTAGCGCTACAGACTAAGTGTGCTGTGACTGGATAAAATATGATATTTTATTCTGCACTGGACTAGACTGACTGGTTATCATCTATAAATTAATCCATGAAATGTGTTGTTATGAGAAAGCACTAAGGAATCAAGATCTTACAGGTGAAACTTCAGTAAATTTGGCTTTCTGGCATGCTGCAGGAGCCTGTGCAGCCAGAAAACTAACTGGTCTTTTTTCTGTATTCACCAGTGTAAACTGGCAATAATACCGGCCAGCTTTCACCAGGGTAAGGCTAATGTGAATGAAGTAATTTGAAAATCATCTCAGAGTTAAACAGACTCCTGTACTTCGGGCTTTGGTTCAGGATTTTGCTTCTTTGCAAACCCAGTGTGATGAAAATCCATTTTTCAATTTGGCTTTGAGTAAAAATAGAGAGACCAAAGTACAAATATCCTTGTGTGGCAATGGAAACCACATAAACATCATAGTCATGGTTTAATATGAGGCAGCTCGGAAGGAAAACTGACTAAACTCAGCTCATTGCCCAAGCAGAGAGAAACAGAAAGAGTAAATAGCCTCAAAAAATGAGGGTTTGGTCTCTCCATTGCAAGGGAAGGAGTGACTGAACTGAACAAGCCCTGCAGGTCTCAAATGCTGTCTAGCAGCATTTTAACTGCTCTTGGCACTTAAATGAGGACTGAAGGCCACAGTTCTTGAAGGACTGTCAAGTCATCCTTGTCAACTATAAACTGCACTGGAGTTTAATTCCTCACAGTTTTATTGTGAAGATAATTATAGACCACATAAATTCAAGAGGCAGGATAATTTTTGCAGCTGTTAATACCACTTTTTAGCTGTGCAAACCAGGAAAATAATGATAGGGAACTCTCATTCTTCAAGGCATGAACTCCTGATGAGACCTCACAAGTGGCAGCGGCAGCGGCAGCAGCAGCAACAGCAGCAAACGTATCTTACAGCCCTTATTAGGATCTTGCCAACATAACTGCTATTAGCTGGAGTCTCCATGATGAGACATTTATTTTCCATATGGGGATGGTGTGGGAAGGTACAGCTACTGCTTTTACACCAGGTTTCAGCCCAGGAGAAAAATAAATGGACCCTACACCTGCACCACCCTGTTTGCTTAGGACTGTTGACATTGCTCTAGGGTGACATGAACCAAATGGCTCCAGATGGGTAAACTCTGGGCACAAGACAGGGCAAAGGGCTAGGTCTCACTCTATACCTGCATGTCCTGTCTGAAGCCATTTGGCTCTCAAACTTCAAAGTCAGTTTTGGCTACCAGCCACAGGCAACCTAAATTGACCTGTGAATCTGCCTACCTGGGTTGCAGTCACAAACTCACATGCAGTATCCTGCTGTCTATAAAACCTTCTTGAGACTTGTTTGTGTCCAGACAAAGTATCTTTGGTTTGCTTGCTTCAAGTCCTCATCCATAGGCAGAAACCAGAAGAAACCCAATGCTTTTAGGGGAAAAAAGAAAGGAAAAAAAAAAAAAAAAAAAGGAAAAAAAAAGGCACCAAGGGACATGGGCCATTTTACACAACCATTAAAGTTCCAGCTTAATGACAGCATATGTTGGGGGAGGGTGGGAAGAAGGATAAACAGCAGTTTCAAGCCCAGAGCACTGGTTTCCCATCAGATATCTCACCCTTTATGAGAGATACCCTGGGGAGAAGCTACAGGCCAAATGTGTAAAAGTTGAGTCTCATTTTTCACGTCCTCTTCACAAATGTCCTGGCTAGGAGACCTCACCTGGGCTTCTGGGTGCTCAGATTTGCCCAAAGTCCAGCCTCAGGCTTCCCAAACCCATGGCCGCTCCCAGTTAGGAGACACTTCTAAGAGTTGGCTGTGTCAAACATCATTAAGTCTGAAAGCAAGTCAAAACAATCCCATGGGCTTTTGTCCATCCAGATGAAGAATTACCTTTTTTTTATAAAGTCACAGCTTTCAAAGGATTTAGGAGCAGCAGCCCGTCTCATGAGGTTTGGATAATCTAGGAATCCCTGCGTTGCATGTAAAGCAGTTCACACTGGATCTGATTGTTGGCAAACAGTCAACTAAATCCATTATTGCATGATAATGCTCAAACATTTCATTAATTCCTAACCAGCTGTCCTCTGCTCCCTTACCCCTTTCATCATACAAACATTTCTTTAACTGTCTGAGGGAGGGGAGAGGGAGGATCAGACACAGCCTCGTAAAATTCCTTCACCCGCTTTGCCTGCGGCAAGTTATTTCTTTTGACACGCGTGTAAAATAATATTGGGGTTGTTGTTTGTTTGGCTTGGCTGGATGGTAAATTTTCATAACAATTTTGTAAGCCAAGTACCTGTGAAATGGAGTAGAGAGAACTCATGGCAGCTTGTTGATGATCCTGCCGTCTGGTTAATTAACATATCTCATTAAATAGGGAAGACCCCTTGCTCCAGCTTCTATGCCAAGACAGAGGGCAAGGCTTTCAGAGCAGGATATTGCTCTTCAGTGTTCAGAGGTCCTGTAGGTTTTTTTAATATTTTTTTTTTAAGTCCTTTGGTACTGCATGCCAAACAAATCAGTGGAAGCAAGGATAAGTGAGGGAGCAGTACCTTGGGGGTTTCTCCAACTACGTGACTCACAAAATGGAAGCATGCATAATAAGAGTCATAGAGAGATTTTAAGGTGACTTCGGGATGCTTTCTTTAGGGAAAGCTCTTGCTGAAGTGCCTCAACTCGCTACACATTGCCTAAGAACACACTGAGGAAAAGAACTCAAAACCACCACCCGGCTGAGAAGGAACCTGCTAAAGGTCGACTCTCACAAACATGGGGAAGCAGAGCGTGTCCCCAACCTCACCCTCAACCACAGTTTAGGAGCTTTTCTCCCAGTCCCACAAACATCAGTCCCTCTCCTGGGCAAACGTAGCACACGTCTGGACAGCACATCAGTCTCTCAACTGACACTCATTCCTCCCCTGCCGAGACTTGAGGATGCATTTATTTATTATGGATTAAATATTTGGAGTTGAGTAAGAACCTCAGAGGGAAAAGGTGGGTCTGCTTCCTTGGATTTTTTTCCCCCCACTCCCTCACTCTCATTATAAAAAACCAGATTTTTTAAACTAAACTGTTTGTTTTATGGAAAATTACTCTTTATGACTCTAGGCTCAGCTAGACAGTTAATAACACTCAAGTGAAAATAAAATGAGGAAATACAATGGAGAAATATCTGGACACGTCTGGACATGTCTGGACATTGCTGGAACAGGTCTAAAATGGCAGGGTGAGGTAAGGACCACGCTTTGCCACAACAGCAGGCAACAAAAAGACACACAAAAAAAGAAGCAATTTTTTCCAGTTATTTTAAAGCAAGGTGTCAAACCATCAGGTACTCCAGGCTGCCACAGATCTATGGGTAAGAAGAAGCACATCTTAGAAGTTGTAACTACACCCACATTTTGAGATCCCTTCTCAGTGTTTTCAGTTCTGTTAGGGTCTCATATAATTTCCACTAAAGTCACTGAAGTCTTTTCTCTTACCACAAATCATTATTCTTCTCTACTACTGTAAATATAGGGTTTTTTTTTTTTCTTCTGTGGCAAAAAAAATAGTGTTTTACTAAGCCATACTACATACATTCACTTCTGATGTAGTGAGTGTCATTTTACTGTCAAGAGTAGGTGTTACACTGGGCTGTCGTCAGTATTGTAGCTTTATCATTTGGCTAATTAAAATAATTATTTTGCCACTTTTTTTTTTCTAAAAAAGCTAGCAATATTGTTAAAATATTTATAAACACCAGCAATATGTCATCAAACCCATCATTCTTTCAACAGACTTCGGGAATCATCATCAGAGAACGGTTGATTCAGTGAGTTATGTATGACCGCGGTCATGCATGCTTTTCAGTCGTTGGTCTAAATTAACCTAAAAATAAATACATATTGATAATAGCATTCCAGAAGAAAAGAATAATGATTTTTTTTTGTTTCTTTAGGGCTTGTAATTGCAGTATTTTTGTCAGACTCAAGATTCCTATTGCTTTTTAATAGTGCATAGATGTGTACAGTTCTTCCATTTTGCCTTCTGTGGTTTTCCTTTTTCTTGAGTCTGGTATGCTTTGTGGTTTATTTATTCATAAGCTGCAGAGAAAGAAGTTTACACTAAAAAAATTGTTTTGGAATATATACTTAATGGCATGTCAAGAAACAGAAAACAACTACACTTACGCAATGTAACGTGCATTTTTACATGCCACTCATACACTACTTTATGCATCCCCAGTTTATGTAAGTAGTGAAAATTAAGTATTACACTACCCTGCCCGTTGCAGTCAGCACAATTAAGGCTAGGAGATGGTAACTGAGAATAAAAAAAACCCCACACCTGTGCTGAAAGAACGTGTTCTTTTATGGCAAGTTTGCAGGGGGTGCTTACAATGTGGCAGGACTATGGCTTCAATCAGGACTGAAGTGTTTCGATTTCCTGAGGGTCCCTGCATGTTGTATATTGAACGTTGTATATTGCGGGTGTGATGAATGTCAGACTAGACCCTTGTACAGAGCAGGTGACAGGCACTGGCCTGTCACACCCCATTAAAGCGCAGGGCTGGACATGTGGAGAGGAGGCTCCCAGGCTTTGGCGGGCACAGAGCTGATGGAAGGGAAGCACGATGGGACTCTGCGTGTGGCCAAGCCTGAGGAAAAGGTGTTATTTTTCCTCAGGATGCAGGAAAACGTCAACAATTTTGGGCCGACATGTTTGCAGTATCTCAGGTAGGGAAGGGCGTCCACCCCTGCTCTTTCGCAGTTGTTAGTTTGGAGCTGTACTTGGCACAACTTTTTTGGACAGGGGAGAGCGGCTCCGCGCTATGTCCCCACCGAGTTTCTGTGGAAAACGCTGGCTGGCTCGGCGGGAGCAGATCAGGTGGCAGCCTCCAACCGCCCTCAGGTTGCTCGCGGCTCCCTCTCCGGCCAGGAATCCCCCTTCGGCCCCGGGAGAGGTGCCAGCGGGCTCGGCCGCGCGTCCCCCGGCAGCGGGAACGGCCGCTACACCTGACCCGGCCCCGGCAGCCGCCCGCTGCCCTCCCGGCTCCCCTCAGGTGGGAGGGCCGCCCGCGACCCCCGCCCCTGGGCGGATGCCAAGGCGCCCCCGTAGCCCGCCTGCCCGTCACCATAGCAACGCCCCCCGCCCGACCGCGGCCGCCCCCCGGGCCACGCCCCCTACTGCATATTCATGTACCCCGGCGCGGGAAGGGGGCGGAGGTGGGGAGGGGGCGGAAGCGGAAGCGGGAGACGGTTTCCGAGGAGCCCGGTATAAAGCGGCCGCTGGTACCCCGTATCGCCTGCTGCGCTCGTGCCGCCGTGAGTGACCTCACCCCTCCCTTCTTCCCCCCCTCCCCCACCCTCCCCGCCGGCCGCCGCGGCCACCTCCCGGCACCGCCGCCTCCCCCGCTGCACGGAGCAGGTCCCGGGTGCAGGGGGAGACCCGGGGGCAGGTAAGTGGGTCTGGGGGCGGCTGGGCCTTGGAGGGGTGGCGGCTGAGCTGTGGGGGGTACCTGGAGTGAGGAGGGGGAGTGTGAAGGTAAGGAGAGGTTGGGAAGCAATGGGGTGAGGGACGGCTGAGAAGCTTTTGGGTGAAGGAGTTGGGGCTGGAGAGGGGAGAAAGGGGTGAGGGAGGTGTGAGGCTGCAGAGGGGGAAGGGGGTAAGGAGTGAGGTGAGGGAGACATGGGGCTGCAGAGGTGGCAGTTGGAAAGAGTTGAGCTCTGTGGTGAGGGATTGGGCTAAAGGAAATGTGGGGCTGCAGATGTTGGAAAGGGTTGAGGAATGAATGGTAGGGTGAGTAAGGCTTGGTTGGAGAGGCTTGTCTGGGATAGTGAGTCCTAATGAGTTGAAAATGGGGTGAGAAGGAGGTGGTTGAGTGCCCCTTTGGGACTGTGTTGGGTGTTGAGTGTGCTGCAAGAGGACTTGACCGAGGGGCCAAAGATGGAAATTAGTGTAGCTCTTCAAACTATTAAACTTCACTAGTTTTCCATTTGAATAATTCTACACTTAATCTGTAACTTGATTGCAATATGTTGTCATAAAACAGTTGAGTCTCACCTCTCATAGTCTGATGGTGGGAAGGTACTGGGGGAAGAAATTACTTGGCACATAAGTGTTGCACAAAGGCTGCAGTTTTCCTTAAAATCATGTTATTGGTAACTTGCAACTCCAAGATGCCCTAATTTAGCATCTTTATCAGGTGTAGAAACTGTGTTTGACCTTGAAAAATACTTTCCCTGTGGGGCAGCTTTCTGTTGTTGAGATTGGCCTCCAGTGTTCTCTATGTATAGAGGAAAAGGAGGGGAAGAAACAATCTAGCCAAGGCTCTGACTTGGCATGGGGTGCGGTGAGTGAATCAATGTTGCTAGAGCTTGGCTAATGCAGTGAATTACAAATGGAAAAGGATAGGAAAGATATTGCAGGATGTTGGACAGAGGAGGTGATTTTTCCTTAAGGAAAGGAGAGATGTTACAAGAAGTGGGCCTTCAGGGATAGGCAGCACTAGGTGCAGAGCACAGATAACTGCAACATTATGAGGACTAAGAGGAAATTGCACTGTTACAGCCGTATCCTTACTGCTCTGTAAAAACTGCTCCAGTGTGATCTGCGTCATGTTCCACTGCTTTAATCAGACTGTACTACTAAAATATTTAAGGAAATATGGCTTGAAGGCACTTGAGCTCAAAGAGTGAGCTGGTGAATACTTTGTTTCCCTCTAGAAGTCAGGATTTTTTGTCAGTGTCTGGCAGAAGTGGTTGCTGGTGCAGTTGCATAGATGTAGCTTATATATGCCCTCTTCCCCCACAACAGTATTGCAAAAGAGAAGGTTTTCCTTGCTTGGTTTGTTTAATGATTATACTGGATTGATGAAATGTTCAACAGGCCTAATTTTTCCCTTCCTAAATAAGGAAAGGGATTTCAGACAAGAGATTAAGGTACTTACTTGACACTATGGCTACAAATGCTTCCAGAAGTACTTTTAGCTTTTCAGACTTACAGTGAACACTCAGTAAGCTCCTGAAACTGCATTCAGTAGTCTGAGACATCCACAAACATCTACCAGTTCCTGTGTCTGTCAAAGGTGGTGGCAGCTGCTGTCTTAGAAGTGAGAGCTTCAATCCTGTATTAATGAGATTAAATTGGATATTTAAAGAAGTTTTCATGACAAAACAATTTCCGTGTTGTAAGGGATGGGATCAGTGGAACAACTTTTATTTTAGTTAGCTATTTGTAATATCAGAGGCCAGTTTACATGGGTTGGCTCATGCCTCTGAGCAAGTAAATGGTAGCAGTTCTTGCACTCAATTATGTGTGACTGAGGCATCTTCAGTAAAATTGAAAACATATGGTTCTATAGATAACCCTCCTGTGTAATGCATGTTAACTCCTACAGGAACCTGCTGCTCTGGGAGTTTGCTGAGAAAGCAATGAACAGTATCTGCTGATGGGATCTTCTTGTTTGGATGCTGTGGGGATGGCTTGCAATCAAAAGTAATCCTCTCCCTCAAAGCTGAAATGTATTTTAGCAATTCAGTCTGGTTTAAAAACACTTGTATTATACTGCCTTAAGCAGACAAGGGAGGGTGTCCTTCATTAGTGGCGAGAAGGTTGTTACAAGAACAACTGATGTAGATGATTTTGTTGCTCCTTCTGTCATGTAACTTCAAAATTAATGAAGTACAACTCTGTTCATGTGTCTTTTCTGTGGGGCAACACCAGGGGTGTATTTGTGGCTTCCAATGAAGTATGGTGTAACTGACTGATGCTGCTTGTGTGTCTAAGTATGTGTGACCTTCATTTTTTCACACTGAAGTAAATCTGTAGCCTATTTGAGGAGCTTTCTGAACTAACTCCCTTTATTCTGTGTGGAAATACAGGCTCTGAGGAGCTTAGGGAAAGCAGGCTGAATTTGGACCCATCTCACATGGCTGTGACCTCAGAGGTTAATTACCTTTAAACTCGCTCCACTCCTGGATTCACTGACAACTAGAAAGTTAAGTCTTGGTAATTTAGTATCGGTCTGCTTGTATACTAAGGCTGGAATGTATGGGCTTTGTCTGTATAAACTAGTTTTAAATGGATCATTTCTAAAAGCTATGAGAATACTAAATGTTGGGTGGTACCTGCAGAGTATTTCAACAGTGAAACAGCATCTAATGTTTGGAAAAACCTTAAAGTCAAAACGTGTTGCCAACTGAGTAGCTTAGACTTTGATAGGCATCTTATAAATTCCTAGGTAGGAAGTTGATGACTGAAATGGCTTACTAATTGCTAGATAATGCTTGCAGTTGTGAACAGTTCTGTATAACACTTCTGTACTTTCAGCAGACTTAAGCCATAAACAGTTCTTTTGCACAGTAGCATTTGATCTTGTCTAGTTTAATCTGTAAACTCTGCCTGTGATGTGCTGCTGTTGGTCTTAGTTGAATGCCTTATGACTTAAAGCCTCACTTCCTAGAGTAGGTAGCCAGTTTCACCCACAGTATGTGGGCACATCTACATGTATGTTAAGGCAGAAACGGTGAAATCCTTTCACGTCACCCATCACAAAGCTGCAGCTGGCACTTCTTTTTGAGCTTAACTAGGAGTCTGTACCTTTGCTGTTACTCCTAACAGCAGAAGCCACCCTAAAACACTTGCATCAAATGATCAAGCAGTGTGTATGAGCAACAGCACAAGTGCAGTGGTGTTATGCTTGAGATAAAAACAAACTCCACTTACACCTCAAACTGATTTTTAATGTGATGGTTAGTGTAAAAGCATGTAGAATAGAGGCAAAGCTACTTGGGTTGAAATGGGGCTTTCCAGTTGATCTGCCAGGAGAGCTGCTGTGGAAGCAATGAGGCTGTTATGATGGAGGGGGAAGCTTTAGCAGCTTGCGCAATGACTGGTAACATGAAAAAATGTTTGTGCTGCATTTTACTTCTGCAAGCTACTCCCATAACCTTTACCTGTAATAATATTTGCAAGATCCCAGGCTGTGAGCTATTTCAGTTATAGGCATAAGTCATCAAAACTACACTGACAATGGTGTAGTCTTATGTGCAGTTCTGTCTGAGAAGGCTTAATTGATTTGATAACTATTCTGTTGGAGCTCCTGGTCCTTCAGCTTGCAGCACATTGTCAGCCTTACTAAACAGCTTTCACTTAACGGTGTGATTAACTTGGGGAATAGAGAGTGCAGGGTTGTCATTTGGGTTAATACACCAGTGCTAAACTGATAGAGGTGTTTGAAACTACTTTTTCTAAGCAGAGCATTCCTTCTGCTTGGTAACTGCTTTAACAAGTCCAATAAACTTTTTAGCAGAGTTGTGCATTTAGGTTGCCATACAGAAGCAGAAGATACAAATCATTCTGGCAAATCTAGTTGCCAGAAAGTTGAAGCAGAATGCTTGCTGTCAGAATGATTGACACCATGTGTGCAGCCTGACAGATAGCTGGTGTTTCAGTTTGAAAGTTGCCTTCCAGACGGGAGCTCCTGAACAGCCCAGAAACCAAGCCTGGGGGTAGACACTCTTAAGCTGTGGGGCTCTGGGCTGTGAACTAAAGGTTTTACATGCTTTTGGTAAGCTGCTGCTGGTCAGGTGACTGTTTTACAGTCAGCAGCTTATCAGTTACCCACACATCTTGCATTTGGGTTACAGCCCTGCTTGGAGTAACCACCCAAAACTTCCACTAGTAAAGGATATTATGTGCTCCAGCTGGGACTGAGGGTCTCTTGAATCCAAGCACTGAATAATACTGCTAGCCTGAATACACTGGTTATTCTGTTATGCTTCTGTATCACAGTTCACTCCTCCAAGTGGAATAAGATACTCTGCATGAAAAAGAGCTGAGTTCATGCTATTAAATCTAGACCTGTGATAGAGTTGCTGGCCTCAAGTTAAAAGCTGAACTTTAGGCATCTCGGCACTGGTTCCAGAGCACTGCAATGTTTGAGGCATTGAGTGGTTTGTGTACTGTGAACTGCCATCTTAGGGAAACTGGCACACAGTAGCTTAACTAAAGCCCCTTACAGCACTTGTTGGAAATAACAGCACTAAAGTCATTTACACTGCAACTGGCATACTGCGTTATAACAACTTGGGAGAAGCAGCCAGGTTTTCTCATCAAACTTACTCTTGGCAAGTGACTCTGGCGAGCATCAGGACACAAGGCTTTCATTGGGTAATGATTTAGTTTGGCTTAGGAGCTGCTTCTGCTCTTGGTTTGCCTCTTGCTGGCATGTAGTCTGCTTGAACATAAATCTCAGTATATAGGTGATGGGAAGTTAGTCTCTGCAACATGGACAACTAATAAAACTCTTAAAACCCAGTTAGGGCTGGGGAAGATGTGCTTTCTAGGACTCCCATCTATGAAGGGTATAGGCTATTAAACTAGTCTCTTTAGCTTTAGGACACCTAGCTGGCTTGACACTTCAGGCTTGACTAGAAGTCTCTTTTGCAGTGTTTTATGAAGACTGATTGCTATGGGGTGGCCTGAGGTGCTCTGGGAATGGATTGAGACCTACTTCCTTTACAAGACTAAAATTGTCAGTTAATAGCTGCTACTCATGTAGCAAGATGTAAAAGGGTAGGAGGTAAACAAAACTTCACTGTAAGGAATAGACTGAAGATGCTTTTAAAGATCATGGTGCATAAACAGCAGCAGGAAAGCATTACTCCTGAACTGTTTTGCTAAACTGTCTGAGGTGGGTTTTATCAGCATTCTGGGGAGAGCAAGATTGGTGCTTTTAGAGCAGAGAGAGAACCTAGTTTCCTCATCTTGTTTTAAATGAGAGCTCTAATGTTTTTGTAACTGAAATTGAAACCAGTGTTATGCTGACCCTGCATATTTTCTATCCTTTGCTGGCTGGCCTGGACTACTTCTGCATGCAGTATAGTTCATTTATTTTGGAGACTTGAAAACAAGCCATTATCACCCTTTGGTGCCAGATAAATAAATGATCTAACTGGGGGCTGACCCCAGAGCACTCTTTTTATAAAAGCACAACTGTATGTAACACTTACCATCTTCATTCTGTCCATGAATATATGATCAGTCTTCCTGGACCATGTCCAGAAATCAGTGGCTTAACCCAACAAATGGTGACTACATAACTGTTGGATTTCTGTGCCACTTAATTTCCTATTGTCACTTACACACAGCAGTCTTCCAGAATACATTTAATCTGAGTGCTGTTAAACCTACAACTTGCTTATCAATCATATGGGAGTACAAATAGGAGGAACAGGAATCAACTGGTAGAATAGTCTCAGTGCTGGATCTTTCTTCCAGGTAATGAGCTTCAGGGTTGGTGTTTGTTTTTGTTTTGCAGGGTGTGGTGGAGAAGGCATGCATACAGGGCAAGAATACTCCTCCCATTTTACAAAGGGACTATATGAGCAAGTATGCTGGCCTGTGCAGTCTGGCTCTGGGTACTCCCAGAGGAGAGATTTTACAGTCTGAACTATTGCTCCTTAGAGTAGTGTGGCTGGCCAGCCAACTCCCAGGAGTTCAAAAAATAACCCAAAACAAATGCACAGCTTGCTTTAACACTAACACATCTAGTGTGCATGTCCTGTTTTCTGTCTGAAATATATCTGGGGGAATCAGCTTGTGATGTAGGTTTGTTCTTGTCCTTTTTCTTGGCTCTTCTGCTTCTGACTTTGGTGTGGAGAGGGAAAAGGTTTACACTTCTTGGTGCAGGAGTTATCCTGATTGTTTCCAACATCATAGCACTCCTGTGGCTCCATCTGCCATTCACATCAGTTGTCATAGCCTGAAAGTCAAAACATCTAGCTCTTTTCATGGTCTGAAGAGTGATGAGATGGTTATCTGTACCCTTCATGTTCCTACTGTTACTGCTGGCCTTAGAGTTGGAGCTTTTTCTGCTGCTTTGCTTTCATATCACCTATCCAATTTGTTGTCTTCCAGGTATGGTCTGTTCAGAACTCTCAATATGCAGCTGTGCAGCAGTGAGTCGCTCAGTCTCCTGGAGAAATGGCATTGAACCAGATAAGATGTGTCCTCTTCCAAGTGGTCATTCTGGGATAGTTTGTGTGACAATTCAGGATGCCATTTGAAAATAAGTTTTTTGACCCTTTAGTATAGTGGGATCTTTGTATGCATATGAGCTGAGCTGGACATCCAAGTAGAATATATCTACTGTGGCCTTTCAGCTGTGTAGTAGCTCCCAGTTAAGCTGTATGTAGAAGCATTTGGATGCCTATCCAGTGAACCTTGTGCTAGCATCTTCCATTGATACCTGTTCATGTACTGGACTTGATATTAAGTTGTTGGTAATTCTGCTCGTTAGGAACAGTAGGATATACTTGTGGGCAAGTAAGTCAGTGGTGTGATGACTTAAGATAGAGCTTTACTACTTTGTGTTAGGGTATTCTTAGCCTTTTCATGGCTAGAGCTAAGTAATACTGTTTTGTCTATGTAAAAACCTAGTATCTCAGGGATGTTCAGTATAAATCTGACCCTGTACTCCTTAAACAGATTTCTTTGTATTTTCCTACCTCTGCATAAGTTACTTCATGGAAAGGTACACTTGACACAACCCCAGTACTCAACAACTACAAACTACTAAACATACAGTTCATTAGACTACAAACTTTCAGCTTATTCCAGTAGCCCAACACTGTGTGGTATTTCCCTGAGCTGCACTTCGTAGCTTTCTCTTCTTTAACTATGCTCCTAAATGAATGCTCTTTCCAAGAGATTGGCTCCAGTTCTGTGTTAAAGCTGGTTACTGAATAACTGGCTGTAATTAATGCCTAAATTTATCACTGGTACAATAATAGCTACACTGTTCCCTTAACTTCAGCCTCTTTCAGAAGCTTTTGCTCAACAGACTTGCTGTCTTGTGGTAGGTATTTCTAAAGATCTCACTTACAGGATCCTTCAATGAACTTGATGACAAGTTGCCTTCATTGTGGATCATTACAACCTCATTCTGCCTCCTCAGAATGTAGTAATTGATGTGTCCCTGCCACCCTTCACTGATCTCTGAGGTTTTAGGGACTTTCCCACTGACAAAGCAGTAGACTGGGAGGTGGCCCATGGTCAAACATCCCTACTAGAGAAAGCTTTAAGTCCCTACATAGCAATTACTGTATTAAGACTGAATATATACACTATAGTTTACAAAAGAAATTCTTTAAGTAGGGAATAAGATTTCAACAGTACATGCAGAAATTGCTGCAGGACAAATGATTTGGAGATCTTGCCTCTAGGAGGTGGGCTAAGAGCTGCTGCAGTTCTGTGCTTTGAGTATTCCTGGTAAAATTGCTTTGTACTTGGAAAAAAAAAAAGCGTGAACTAGAGACATAATCTAGAAGAGATGTTGGTAATAGTTCCCTAAGCTTTAATACTAAGGGTATATTGTCGAAGGGCAGAGTCTAATGTTAATGTGTTCAAATACTTCAGGTCAGTATTATAACATCACCGTACAATGTACTGTCAATCTTGCATCTGAATTAGTGTGGTGAGGGTGGAAGCAGTGTGTAAATGAAAGCAATACTCTATCTCCAGTAGCAGCATTCAGTTCATTCATATTGCATCTACCTGTAACTTGGAAAATGAGTGGAAGCCTGCAAGTGACAGCTATTAAATGAGAATGTGGTCCTTATTTTTGCTTCAGTGACTGTCCAGCATCCCTTCAAATTCTTACGTGGCGTGGTTATCTTAATGCCATTATAATGCTTCATTTTCTTGCTCAGTAATGGTATTAATTAGTAGGAATTAAGCAATTTTTAATAGCCTGGATAATAGTGGTATCTTTTCAAATAACAGTTAAGAATATGGGCCAATTCTTGGCTTTCACTGAAGAAACTTTGAAAATACTGGGTTAGACTGAGAGCAAACCAGGAAGCCAAGGCTGGAAACTTTTTGACTCTATTGTATCTGATAAAGCAAGCAAGACCCAGAACTTTGCTTCATGAATTTGTTGGCCTCACAGGGCAAACGGTAGCTCTAAGTTCTTAGTGAGCAGCTAAGACTAAAGCTATGTAAGCTTGTTTGGGTTTTTTTTGCATCTGAAAGGGTTTAGGCTTGTAATAGTGCTGTCACACTTGCAGAAAAGAATGAAAATATAGAAGGCTTACATGACTGAATACATCTTCAATTGTTTATATCTGGGCTTGTAGTTTCATGTTAGATCTGCATTATCCAGACCAAGTAGGCTAGGCAAGACTTAAACTCCAGATTGTGCAGGGAAAACCTGAAAGGCTGGGTAGCTTTTCTCCTCAGGTGTGCAGTTTCACTTACAGTGTATGTGGGGAGGATGTATCCAAAGTGACAGACAAGTCTCACTGTTCACAATCTAGTGGGATTTGGAGTATGGCTTTAGTGTGACTGCCAATGCTTCTGAAATCAGCTTAATTGCAGCAAATGGTAGTCACACCTGCTTCTCATGGAAGGAACTGTTTAATAGAAAGCATGTGAGAAGGCCCTGGTTTATTTTCTGCCCAGCAAAGAAATCTGGGATCAGGCCACTTGGGATCCTACCCAGATGACTGGTTATGTTACCCTATGTGTCTCCTGAAGTAAACTGGAGTCTCTTTTGATTGCACTAGTTTCTTCAGTAGGAATTAACATTTTCTACTGAACCTGGGAAACTTGTGTCTATGCTAATTTCAGTCCCATGCTTTGAAGGCTAATAACACTTTATTTGCAGAGTTCTGTTTTCCATGCCAGTGAAAGTTTAAGCCTGGTAGAAGTGTATTGTTACAGGACAAGTATTCTTTCATTGGGGAAAATACAGGATATAGTTACATACTTTATATTCATCCTGTTTCTCCAGACTTCATGATGTTGAGTAGTGAGCAAGGGCATACTAAATCCTTAAAGGACAGTGAGCTGAGAAAGTTGTCCTAGCCAGAACTTTTGGTTATCTGTAGTCAATGCAAACTGCAGTGTGTATAAGTAGGAAGATGTTTGCAGGCAGCATTTGAATTCTTTTCCTGCAGAATTTTTTCCCTAGGAAATTTGTTATCCCCTAAGCTCACTGCAACTTGATTGAGAACCAGAATGCAAGCTAAGGGTAGTAATGTGTCCTGTCATAGCTCTTTTAATGTGGAATTGTAACTTAGAAATTAAAGTCTCATTTGAATTAAAAATAAGTTTAAAACAGAATGGAAGTGACCTTTCAAACTATAGCTGTTTTACTATATAGTGATCTGTACTTTTCCAGACAAGTTCTGCTTCATTCATTTTGCAGAAATATTTTTTTAGAGGAAATATGTTGAACTTAGAAATATGCTACTGGAAGAACAAAAACTTAAAGGTCTTAAAGGATAATAAATGCATTTCACTTAAAGATAACAAGAATGTGGTGCCCCTGTTCTGTCTATTTAATCTTGACTGCTACATAAAGCAACATTAAGATACTTCAAGTCTATTTAGGCTCTTAAAACATAAAACATTTAAGTATGTTATGCTTAACTGCTCATTGCTTTAATCAAATCTTATTCCTTCAAAAAATCTGGCAGGTGATCATTCGAACAGTAAACATGTTAGTTTATTGCATAAGCTGGTACTGTAATTGGAAAAGTAAAATGACTAAGCACAGTGTTTTCAGTAAAGCTGCCAAACTAAAATACAGCCTGGAGGGGCAAGCTACACTTTTCATTAAAATAAGCTTTAACAACCATGAAACTTTCACCCTAATGTTTTCCTTGCTCTAAGATGTTAAATACCTCCATGTGCTGACCAGTAACTTGCATCAACTTTAAGGTGTTTGTTAGTTAAATACTAAATGTACTTTCTGGTTCTTGTAGCTTGTGAACAAGATAGTTTGCTGCTTCAGCTTTCTGTGTTATCACTGAAGGAGTACAACTGCACATGCAGCATCTATAAATGTGTCTTTGTGGAACCTGGTAGCTAGGCAACTGGATGTGTGCTCACCATTGAAGATGCAAGAATTGCAAGGAGCAACCTCAGCTTGTGGAGCCATGTGAAAGTTATCAATGAGTGTGGCAAGGAAGGAGTGAACCTGATTTTTGTCTTATGATGGATAATAACACTTCTGATACTGATACCATGTAGAGACTATGCTATAATCCTGGTTACAACTTGGGCCCATCATTACTTCTCTTGATGGAGATCACTTCATGTTGTCCTTCAACAGTTTTTAAATTTGAAACCTACTGTCAAGCCTTTGTTTAAATAGAATAATCTCATGCCGTTCAGTCTTGTAGTTTTGTCTTTGGGCTCTTGTCCTTTCCATTACTTCCTCCTCCAGCTCTTTCTAGTTGGCTCAGTCTGTTTACACACAGCATGCTTTGCTCACTGAAGTGTTAAGTTTGAATGTTGTGCTTGGTGAGGAATTGTTAGTCCTGTGAGGTGATCATCACTGCTGATGTAACACTAGGACAAAAGTAAGGGTATCTGCTCTCAACAGGATACTGACATGGGTTCTGCTTCTCTGCTATAACCCACAGGCCTTCCTGAAAAATGTGTAATACATTCTCTGCAGGAGCAGTGTTTGAATAAATATTTGGGTTTTTTATGTCAAACTGTCTTTTGCAGTCCTTACAGATCTTTGTTCAGTAAGCTGCAGTGCATGAGTTGATGATATTTCTGGACCAACACTAGAAAGCTCCTGAAACCCTACTCAGAAATACTATTTTGGAGTCAGTTACTCCTTATAGTAAAAGTTGTGGAAGCTGTTGTAATGTTCTAAGTCAATCTGAGTGTCCTACTCACTTCTGTGGTGGTTTCCTCTAAGGTTGCCAGAGCCTTAATATAGGGATGCATGGCACCTACTAATGCTTATTAATAAAAGACCTGTGAAATCCTGCATAACTGCTGATTTTCTTTTTAAAGCCCTTGTGTTTAGGTAGGATTTGTCCTGGAAGACTTCTTGAGTGACCAAATTTAGGCAATTCCAGTTGTCTAGAATATATTCTAAAAGTCTCTAACTGAAACCAGAGAAGGTCTATAAGCCATCCAATATGCCAAAGGGCTTGCAACAGGCTTTTTAGAAATAGTAAGCAAAAGTGACATCACCCCACAGTCTGACCTGGGTAACTCTGCCACTCAAAGCCTCCTTCACTTGATATTTTTGGTTTGTCTGCTCTTAACAGCCATATACTTTAAGCAGGTGTAACAATTTAAATACTTAGGACTAATATGTACATTACTATGTCAAGGTAAAAACTTTTTTTTCTGCTCTTCAGGAACTTGGCCAAATGCACAGTGAAGTTATTTCTTAACCTGAACAATAAGTCTGTTAATCCCAACAACCTTTTGCTTTTAAACACCTTGCAGTGAGGGAACCAGCCCAAATTTGCACAATAATTCAGGGGCAAATGTGCTATCCCTTGTCAATTCCATGTGTGATAAATTTAGTTAGTTTTAATGCTAGAGAAAGGAATCCTCTAAGTGTTAACTATCTTCATGGGAACTGGGTTGGGAGCCAAGCTGCTATCTTGTACCAGAATTAACTGAATACTTTCTCTTATCAGTTTAAAGTAGAGCAGTTATTTAAAGAAATTGTCTGAAGACTTATCCTGGGCTGCATCAAACAAAGCATGATTGGCAGGTCAAGGGAGGTGATTCTTCCCTCTACACTCTTGTGTGATTGCACATGGAGTACTGTCTAGCTCTGGGGCCCCAATGTAAGAGACATGGACCTGTTGGAGCAAGTCCAGAGGAGGTCCACAAAGATGCTTGAGGGCTAGAGCACCTCTCCTAAGATAACAGACTAAGAGGGGGGGGGGGGGGTTGTTCAGCATGGAGAAAAGAGAAGGCTCTGGGGAGACCTTATAGCAGCCTGCCAGTACCTAAAGGGGCCTACAAGAAGCTGCAGAGGGACTTCTTACAAGGGCCTGTAGTGATAGGACAAGGGGGAATGGCTTTAAACTGAAAGAGGGTAGATTTAGGTTAGGTATTAGGAAGAAATTTGTTACTGAGAGAGTGGTGAGGCACAGGCTGCCCAGAGCAGCTGTGGATGCCCCGTACCTGGAAGCGTTCAAGGCCAGGCTGGATGGCGTTTGGAGCAACCTGGTCTAGTGGCAGGTGTCCCTGCCCATGGCAGGGAGTTGGAACTAGATGGTCTTTGAAGGTCCCTTCCAACCCAAACCATTCTTTGATTCAACTATTTTACTTTGACTTGGCAGCTATAGCTCATCCCTTTGTTGTAGGAATTGACAGTCTTCCTGTCATCCCCCTTACCCCCACATGTAAGCCTGTGATTTCCTCTGCACCACAGAAATAAAGCATCCCTTTCAGAAATCTATCTACTCAAAACCACCTAACATTCAACCAGGTGTATGTGAGCTCACATCATACTTTATCTGACCCCTGCATGTGATTAGTGATGCTCCTTGCTTTGGTTGCTGCTGTGGGCAGTTGTCATCTCCTGAAGATAAACATCAAGTCAGTTTTGGAAATGGAGAAATTAGTATATCATAGCAAGTAGAAGCCACCAGGAGTTGATCATGATTGACAGATTAGGGAGCTGGAAATGTAACATCTAGAATATTGTTAAGGTCAGGCTCAGCTTTCCAGAGGAGCAGTGGGAAGCCTATCCATTATACTTTTAAGATCAGAAAGCAATGAAAGCTTAAAGCAAAGAGCTGGATGCCATAGCTTGTGGTATGTGTATTCTCAACAGCTTCTGCTGAATCACAAAAGATTAAAACAGGGCAAAGAGTAGAGGTTAAAAATCTTGTACCAGCATTTCTTCTATGATACAAGCAGAGCAGCAGAGGTGAAGCCAGTCTGAACGTGAGCAGAACAAGATGTGGAACAGTCAGTGGTGCAACCACAAACTTAAAGCAGCATAATAAAGGTATGTGGATGACAGAAGATGAATGGAGAGCTATTTAACTATCTTTGTGAAGCCCACGCTGTTGCTATGTGTTATACTCAAGAATAATTAATAGTTTAGAGAGGGCTTCTGTCAAACTGTTGAGATGCGTAAGCACAGTTTCAGTGCATTAAAGGCAGCTTTCATTGATCAGCTCTCAGTGTGGTCAGTTCTTCCTCTGGTATGTTCTGTGAATAGCCATGCAGCCCCTGAAATAGGAGGTCCCTTATATGTGCATGTTAGACTAATCCGAATTACTACTTTGAGCAAGATGTTGCTGTTCCTGTTTGTCCTTCAAATCAACACTCAACAAGTTGCACTTGCTAGTCTCCAAGCTGTAGTTGGTATACATTTTAAAAAACGTAAGTGTCCTCATCTACATTCACTGGACCAGTTCTGGGGTCCTGAATCTATTGTAGCTCTTATTTACACTGAAAGTGTATTCATATTGACTGTGGCGTCCCTTTTATTTTCGTTCCTTTGAAGATGTCTTATGCTAACTACATGTGTATTTTGGTGTCTCTAAACAAAGTTAGAAACCTAAACCTATTTTGTTAGGTGTTCAGGATGCTATTTCTTTCCCTATCTCCCAACTGAATTTCCCACTTGGCTTGAAACTTCATGATCTATCCAGGGTAACAGCATGAGAAAAACTGTTGTTTGTTCTTTTACTCTAGTGCATGCACTTCTGAGTAGAGGATCTGATGCTTTTCTGAGGATATTAGATGTCTGGTAGAATAACCTGCTAACTTGGCTGTTGCACTTCAGTGTCATGCTATTCTGTGTACTGAAGTTCTGGTGTTTCCCTTGTCCTGATCTTCTCACATGCTGCTTTCAGTGCCTGCAAGTATTAAAGCAGCTCTATCCACCTACAGAAATACCTGTGATACTATCTGACCACAAATTCATTCTGCCTCCAAGAATGATCTCAAAAGGTACTGTAGCTGGTATGCAATTAGCTGTGTATAAAGAAACAACCAACCACTCGATTAGCTTTTTTTCTAAAGTCAGTCATGCTTGTATAGGCTGAGCTTCTTGCTACAGTGTTCTTTATGCCAGCAGCCCTGCATCTAGAAAATTACTCAAGTGCAATCACTTTGAACCTTACATCTAAATTAATGTTGGCTATGATTTGTTGACTTTACCCTTTTTATGCGAAGAAACTCTCCTTCTACTACAAAAAGCCTGCCTAGTCCAGTAGAAAATATTGCAACAACATTTTGTCCTTAGAGACATTGAAAAACTGCTTTAGTTTGTGTAATATCGATTCACTGAGGATGTTTTAGGTAATTTAAGGCTGTATAGCTCATCGTAACTGCCAACAGAAAATGCTTGCAAGATACTAGATGCTTTTCAAAGAGCATTTGCTGGTTTTTTTTTATTTTGATGGGGTAGGGGGATAATAGTTTACAAGACCAACCCAATATTCAAGCTAGTTAAATATAGGTTAGCATCTCTAGTGCCTTCGTGGCCTGCCTGTGGTAGCCCCAGCTGGCTTGTAACAATTATAATGCAGATGACAAAAGTGTTATGCTGATACCTCTTAACCACTCTGCCCCTGGAAAATGTCTCTGTGCGGATTTGAAGGGGCATAAGATCTGTGCTCCAGATATTGTGATAATGCTTATGTTTGTGTGGATGAGATCTGCCCCCATCTCATAGTGTAGCTTTGCCCCTAAAGGATTCCTTAGGTCCTATGTAAAACTTCCCTTGAACGATGTCAGCTGTATATTTTGCAGCAAGCATAGAGGAAAAGTTGATGGACTGACAGAGCATGATCAAATTTTCTGAATGTGACAGTACCAAACCTAGACTGTGAGACGTGTTTACTTTCATTTTCACCTGCCGAAGGTGCCTGTCAGCTGTCAGAACTGCAGTAGTGATTGCGCTGATACAACAGCAGACTATAAAGGTTTCGGCTTTGGTACAGAACTGCTGCAAGTCTCATCCCATAATGGTCCAGATGTATGCTGTTAAAAGTGTCATGGATGCTGGAGCTCATGCGTCCTATAGGAGGAGAATGACTAACAGTCACTTCCAAATTAGGTAAAAATATCAAATTCTGACAAGCCTTTGCTAAGTGTTTCATAGTTCTACAAAATCACAAATCGAGGGTGTCTGTGTCCTCTAAATATTTCCCTGCTAGCCGGTCTTTATGTATAGAGTCCAACTGCCAAGAACTTGTAGCCTCTTATTATTTTAGCCTGTGTGTCAGTAAATATGTTATCCTGCCAGTTCTAACAGGGTTGCAGCTTGGCAAAACACATTACTAAAATAGCATGTGTACATAGTTCAAATTCAAAATATGTCCTGATCAAGCTGCTCTTAAATGTGGCCACCAGCTTTCCACAGGGCTGCTTATAAACCAGCTAAATCACATTACTTGCACTAATTTTTCTAAAATGCATCGTTTGTAAATATACTATGTTGGTCAAAGTATTGTCTGTTTTTTACCTGTATTGCTTTCTTCCAGCAGGTGTAACTCTTAAATGTGTAAGTTTAAGCTACTTTGCTTAAAGTACTGTTTTTGGAAGCTCTTACTGTATTGTTCCTAGATGGTATAGATATGGTCTGAAATCAGTGTTGTGATATAACCCTTCTAAGCAGTGATTTATTCATATTATTAGCCAAACAGTATTTCTCTGATATTAAGATTTATTAATTTTATTGATAATTGGTACTAAGAGGGGATTCTTAATTTTGTTTCTTTATCTTACACCTTACTTAAAAATACAGGCTATGCATCGCTGCTAGGCCAGTTCAAGTATTTAGTTAAATAATTGAGAAAATAAATCAGATGGCTATACTTAATGGCAATGAACATAAACATGTCTGTCATTCTGGTATTTGGGACAGTGTGAAAAACCGGAGCAGGGATCTGCTCAAGTGCTTGAGCTATAATTTTTATGAAGCATGCTGTCTCAATGCTTGTTTGTAATCATTTGTGCTTCAGAAGGGAGGCACTGAAGATGTTTACCCAGGGTGCTGCACCATAAAACTGCTGCCCTAACCTATAGCTGTTTTTTCCATTGCATCACAGGCTTGAGGTCATGTGGCTGAGAAGCAGCTATTTTACTGCACCCTTTGCAGCACAGTTGCATTAGCAGGAGGCAGGCCTCCTTGGATGCCAAGGAGGAAGTAAGTAAGGAAAAAAAAGTTAATCTCTAAGCAGCTTTCAGTATCTCTAAACACATTTCTTTCAATACTATAGTGGTGAGTTCCATTTAACACTTCATCAGGGGATGTTAGAATATTTTACTTGGCCCAAATGGAGGGAAGCTATGTGAAGCTGGGATGGGGAAGAGGTGGAAGGGAAGAGATCTCTCCTTTATGCTGATGAGACAATTGCCAGCAATCATGCTGAATCAGTGTGGGCTCAACTGCAGGTTAGGCTGTAAGCAGTTGCTTATTACTAAACCATCACATTGATGATGTACCAGTTTGATCTGTGACTCCAGTCAAAGAAAGCAAAAAGAGAATATTTAGTGCACGATGATGCAACCAGTTATATATAATTGTTTACAAACCCTTCAGAAATTCTGTGGTGTGAGAAACCCTCTTCTGTGTTGTTCTGGGTTTTCTCTAAGGGAGTAATAATGTGAAGAGTTAATAAAATCCAGCCAAGACCTAATTTCTCCATCTTTGTACAAATTTGTACAATTTGAACAAAATTCAATGGGTGCTTTCAAAAGCTTACTTTAACAGAGTTTTCTGAGATTTGAATGATGGTAATGCATTTAGGGATCTGTAATTGGAGATAATTCCAATGAATTAAACTTTGCAGATGTTAATGATATGCGAGGGGGAGTCCGCATATGAAGATCTATGCTGTGCTCTTTTTTTGTCTTGATCTATTGAATAGCTTCTCTAATTGTCTAATACATATTCTGGCAGTATTTGGGTTTCTTAAGCATTTACAGCCTGAAGAAACCAGCCTGTGAATTTTCAGAGCAGTGAATATAATTAGTTCAAATTCCAGTACGTGAAAATAAAGCGTTGCACTCTTCATCATAGGTACAGTAATATCTGCAAGGAATATCTAACTTTGCATATACAGAACTAAGTAATCAGTCCTGGCTTGACTATTTTTTATGGATGATTATTCATGCAAAACACTAATCTCAACCTGTTATAGAAAGTATTGCTCATTCTGGAGAGTAGCAAAGAGTTTGCAAGTGGCTACACTGGTATACTGCATTTCCCACACTGCAATCAGGAGGACAGCCTTGGTGAAAGAACTTGAAAAAAAATAATAAAAAAGCGCTAGTGGCAATGATGTACTGATTATTCTTGCACCACCAGCCCCACTGGGTTAGACATTGTCCTTCCTTCTGCATGAAGGTAAGATTGTTCCAGTTAATCCACTTGGTAATGTATTAAGATGTTCCCTGATAATAGCCTTAATTTTCTTTTACTGTTGTCATTGAGACAGAGGGAATAAATGAATTTAGTTCTGGTGGGAGATAAGTCTAGAGTTCAACAGGGTTTTAAAACTTGAGGATCTTTTAGTAGGGCATGCCTAAGCTGAGCCATGCTTAGCTTGTGCCAGACTGAAGTTTGTGCCTCTCTGACAAAATTAGTGGATTTTCTTAGTGAAAGTTATTTGCAGCATTGTTAGACCATAAGAGAATATTTGCACGCTGGCCTTGAGTGATGTGCATCCCCATGAGTTATGAGTTCTTTGTGCTTATGTAGTGAGTAGATGGTTATTTTTTGGTATCGAAAGTACTTAGCTGTCAGTGCTTGCTATCTTGCCCTTAACCTTTACCTAATTTTGGGGGTAGAACCTGCTACTTGGAGATCCAGTTGTCATCACTAAGGCATGCCTGTGTCTTTGCTGTAGTGTAACATTGCTTCTTAGTGCCTGTTTTTCCAGTGTTGCTGGTCCCAGCTGTTAGATTTTCCACTAGGTAGGAAGGCTTCTCTGTTGCTATTTCTGTCCATGCCACCTTAATGTTTATTTATTTAATGTATCTGTATTAATAAATATGAGGGTAACGGGGCCATATATGAAGTTTTTTACCTAGCATAAAAGAAAAAATAAGTTTAATCAGATAAGGCTACCTACCCAGTTTAAGAAAATGAAGTATTTCCTACTAAAAGCAGAGCAGCAGTGACTTAACAATGTACTCTGATCTAATATTAGTAACAGCGAGTGCCTTTAGAGAGCAGTGTAATATCCAATGCACTGAATAAAGTCTGTCTCACGTGAAATTCTGGATGCCTTTTCAAAAGATGGCTTCCAAGAATTGTTCCAGTAATTTTGTAAAGACTTACGGTTTCCTACATCTTTTCCCCAGTAATGATCAGGCTGTGGCAATGACATTGACCCCCAAAATATGCAGAATGAGGAAGTAGTGCTGTCTGTTACAAAGATGATCTCCCTGATGTCATGAGGACCTTCATTTCTCTTCCTTGCATCTTAAGCTTTCTATTCCTCCTTGCATGTCTGGGCAGAAAAAAGCCCATAAGGGGAGCTTGTCATGCACAGATTGCCAGCTGCGACTGCATCGCCATGTCTTCCAGCATGAGCCAAAATCTTATTCTTGGTCATTTTCTGAGTAAGCTGGAAGGGGTGGAAAGAGGATCCCAAGAAAGCCAGGGAGGTTCTAATCAAGGCCATGCTTTATGGAAAGAAATAGGCAGGAAACCCTACAGAAGTTTTAATATTGTCAGGGCTGGAGTTGGAAGCCTGTTTATGTCAGGTTTTATTAATTTCTGGAATTTTGTGTGCATACCAAGGAAATGGTGCAAGAAGTCTTCATTAACCCTTTCAAAATGAAGTGGCACACACCCTTACTATTGTTTTAGATTGTTGTTTGGATATTTTTATGGATTTGTTGGGGGAGTTGAGATGTCTTATGTTCAGCCTTAATAGTAGGAGGGGTGCCAGAATAATTTCTTTCAGCTGAGTATATTTTTCAAAAGTTATGCCCTGACTTAAACAACAGCAAGGCAAAGGTTGTAAGATACATCGACTGGATTACAGTGTGTGAAGAGTCCTGAGGGCAGGCGAAAGTTTTCATTGCAAGAAGTGGAAAGAAACGCTGCTTCTCCATTGAGGTGGATTGCTCCATATCGACTTCATTTGCAACATGCTGCAGAATGATTTCCAGCCTCCCAGATCTTGCTTCAGTGGCCTAAATTTTGTGGTAGCCTTAAAAGTAGGTCAGGATGCAAAAGCACTGTGCTGCTTCCAGTGGCTTCCTTATATGTTGTAGTTTTTTAAATCTCAGGTTTCAAGATGAACTTGTTAAAAATCTCTTTTAAGCTTTCTTTCGCTGTCAGTTGTAGGGTTGCTTAGGCATAGTATCCTTGTAGAACAAGCTGGTTTATGCTGTTGTGTTTCAGTGCCTTTGATTACCTGAATGATGAATTAAATGTTAGGACATGTTGAATGTGATTCTTGATTGCACCCAGTTAGCCTTAACCTTTTTCCTTTGGCAGGCTTTTAGTGATTCAAAACAGGTTAGTCCAGTTTAATGTTAAGACTGTTTTAAAATTAGAGGTTGGCTTTTCTCTCAGGATCTGGAGTAATGTTGCTCACATATGGGACTGTTATTAAGTAATATGTTGCACAATTACTTCTTTAATTATTTCTGAACAACTATAGCCTTTCCTGTCAGATAGGGTTAATGAAGTTCTGTTTTTTAGGAAGCAATAGCTAAAAATCTTTCGATGTTTGCATTTAACTATGGGAGAAGTCTTAATGAGAATTTAAACAACTACCTGCTTGTAATTGCTGCCCTTTTGAACCAAAGGCCTCATGACTCACTTAACATCATGATTCTTCTAGAAAGTCACAGGAAATTTTGAGTCTAAACTTTTATGAAGGAACAACTTAATCAGACCACAGAAGGATACAGCCCCTTTGCTGAACTTCAAATAGATTGGTTGACCACATTTGTCCAGCTGGGCAAAAAAGTCCAGGTATGTTACCTAGATGCTTTTCTTACTGCAGTGGCTGAACACTTGTGTCTTGACATGGGCCAAAGAAACTTCCCCTGTGGCCAGTTCTGTTACTATAAACAGCTGCTAATAATTAGGAACAGAGCCACAAAACAACCAGGGAGAAAATAGCTGCCTGTTGGCTAAGCAAGGAGTGTTCTGCCTTGCATCTGGCAAGTACTAGGGGGCAGAATGCATGATAGCTCTCACAGCATGACTGAAGAGCCTTCTTTTTGCCTTCTGAAAAGAAGGCATCTCGAGCTGCGCTGGTGCGTCTGCCTTTTGACCTTGTAGCCGCAGGGATCCACTGACAACTTCTTTGCTCTGTGTGAGCTGTAATTTTACACTGGCTTTAGGTTTTACTACCCAAAGTAATACTTCTAGCTGCCTCTGTTCCTCCCTTCCCCTGTTATGTTGGTATGGATCCATCCAGCCATGCAATCAGATAAAACTAACCTGACTTTATAAAGGATCTTTTTAGCTTCTTGGACATGTTTTTGTCAGCTTAGTTTTCAACCTAGATCAGTTACACTTTCTGGTTCACTACTTAGATACGTGTGTGGCTGCGCAGGAAGGGGTGGGAGTAAGGAACCTGGGGCAAAGAAAAGGAAGAAGAGGGTGCTGCTTTTAGAGGAAGTACTTGTTTATGCCAGCTTAAAGTGATTGAGAAACCTATAGTGTAAGCAGTATAATAAGCTGGTAATGTATTTCGTGTGAGATTCCTGTGCAAGCAGCTGGCTGTAAAACAAAACTACCCTTGCTAGCAAAACAGACTTGTCCTAGCGAAAGTATAGTTTGTTAGAATTTGAAGCTGTGATCAGGTTTATACTACAAGGAGTATCTTATCTGTTTCAGCTGCTACTACCTCTGTAGTGCAAGCTACTGTTCCTATTGTAGATCTGTAGAACAAAATTAATCATGGGGCAGACATCTGTACAAAATCAGTTGGATCAGCATCTTCTGGAATTGATCTTACTTTATTTTGAGAATTGACAAATTTTTGTGAGGGGGTATAACCACACTTGCAGAGGGATGAAGGTCAGCCTTGCCTTTAAAAGCTGCTCTTTCACAGCAACATGCTATTTGTCTGTTGGCATGGTGGAGCACCAGAGGATTTGAACTCAAAACATTAGTAATTATCCTTGGACAAATGCCACTTTACTCTTTAAAAGGCCTAAGTCCAAACAATGTATCGTTTTGCAAGCCAGTCGGATGCTGAAGTAGAACCCAGTGTCCCTTTTGCATTTAATCATGGAAGGAATAATAAGTGATATTTGTCTGCAATGTAAGAGTAGAAGTGTTCAGCCAAACATTTATTTAGTCTGAGGAAAAGCCAGATAAACTCAAATGCCTTTCTTTCCAATACTGATATTAAAGCTATACTTAAATCAGTCTAGCTAACGTTTCAAGAGATGGCCAGACTACTTGAAAACCTTAGCATAAACCAGCTTGGCAGAAAAGTTAAGTATTTGACAAATAAATGGAATGACTGGGCAATAATAGGCTTGCCAGCTTAACATGGTTCACAGGTGAAATAGTATGGTTACAAGTGTGTATGTCTGTGGGATGTACTCATTGAAGAACTGAAGGAGGGTAAGGTGTAAGTCTGGGAGAAAACAAAAATCTTGTCCTATTAGACTGGCAATTTCTGGACACTCAACACTTCTCTTTTCCAGTCAAACATTTGCATATTTAATGAAGCAGAATTACACCTGCCTTGGTTTTTTTGTTTATGGTTTTCTCGATATGTCATGCAGGATGTCATCTGAGGACCTGCTAGTGATCCAGTGACAATTGTGAACCGGAATCATTAAAGCCTACTTCTATAAGAACTGTTTCTGAGTGTTTAAGAATTGTTTGAGTGTTTTTCCCTTATGAAGTTAGTGGTAAACAATGAAAAGGCATTTGTACACAATGATGGCTCAAGGCCCCTCTTCATCCTTTCTTGCAGGGTCAAGAAGGTAGAATTCTTTTAAACTGTAGAATCTTTGTTTGAACTAGAGTATTTCCTACATCATTAGAAAACAATTCCCATGGAGCAAAACTGAATGCAGCTCTTCACCATGATTTGAGGAGGCTTTGATCAATCTGTATACTTGCATGTAAGAGAAAGTAATGATAATGTAAGAGGCAGATCTTGAAGACAAGAGCTGGCTAAATAAGTGATTGGAAGTTAATGCAATGAATTTTAAAGACCCAAATGAGAGAAGGGGGTAGTTTCTGCTTGATCCCTTCCATGTTCCCTCAGATATTAGTAGTGTTTGCACAGAACTGTTTCCATCCTTTTCAGTTTACTCATTCTAGTTTTTCTTAGGCTGTGCTTGTTTTTTCCCTTCAGGACTTAGGATTTTGTAACTAGTGCACACCTACCCTGTTGAAATTGTTTCTTACACCAATAAATGCCTTAAGGATTGCCTAATGGCTTCAGAGGAAGAAAGCCCTCCTTAAAGATTTGAAATTTTCTTGTGGTATCCAGTTGGGCCTACTTAATTGTTTTCTACTTGCCAAGCTGTATTACTGCTTGTAAAAGTGCGTGTGTGATTACCTGAAACTTGCTGTATGTTCCATAGCTTAAAGTCATATGCTTTGGCACTGGTGCAGAAAATCTAGTTGCTTGTTGAACAGTACATTCCTATTCCTTGTTAGCAAGAGATATCTGGAAACATGCATTAAAAATAGTTCAGTCTTAAAAGATTTGGGCAGGATCACTGTTAACCCCATTTATTTTGGTATCGATGGGTGTACTGCCAATCTTTTGACCTCCACATGATGGTATTACAAATGCAAAAACACTGCTTGTCAACCTGTAAGTCTTACACTTACAAAACACTCTGGGAAGTGTGATAGAAGTCATTTGCCCAAGGCATTGTGTTGCATAACTGTTCAGTGTGAGCTTTTTGTCCATCTCTAGCATCTTAGTGCTGGCTAGGGAAAAGAAAACCATTGAACTTTGTGGGCCACAAATCTGACGTATATAACTCTTCCTCTTCTTCGGAAAACCCTAAAGGCAGGCAGTAATTTTCCTCTGGTGGTTCAGTGGTTCATGTACTTTCTGAAGGATATCTATTGGGAGCCATAGGATTTTTGTGATACAGCCTTGTCAACCTTGTAACATACTGTTTTGTGCTTCACATAGTCATATTAAGACTTATGCCTAGATGGAAGATAGTAAAAATATAACAGATCAGATTACAAGCAATTTGAGCACCTTTTATAAAATTTTGCTTACAGATTAATTTTCAGAATGTTACCTGACTGTTTAGTTGAAATATTAACTAACACTTTATAGGTTTTGTCATTGTTGCAGTGTGGCCAAAGGTCAAAGTAAAACATGCAATTAAGTTGAAGAAGAGCTAGTGAAATCAATCCCCTCCTCCCATAAAACACTTTGAAAGATCAGGAATACTTCTGTGTCTAAACTTCTCTTCATATCCAACATCTTTACAATGCCCAACACAAACCTCTTTCCATGGCTGAAATTCACAGAATCACAGACTGCTCAGGGTTGGAAGGGACCTCTAGAGATCATCCAGTCCAGCCCCCTGCTAAAGCAGGATCTCCTAGAGCAGGTTGCACAGGAACGTGTCCAGGTGGGTTTTGAATGTCTCCAGAGAAGGAGACTCCACAGCCTCTCTGGGCAGCCTGTTCCCAGCGCTCTGTCCCTGACCCTCACAGTAAAGAAGTTCTTCCTCATATTCAGAAGGAACTTCCTGCGTTGTAATTTGCGCCCGTTGCCCCTTCTCCTGTCGCTGGGCACCACTGAAAAGAGCCTGGCCCCATCCTCTTGACACTTGCCAACTTTGATCACCCCTCAGTTCAGTGTTCTCTTCCCCAGGCTAAACAGGCCCAGCTCTCCTCTCCCTGTCCTCTCAGCCTGTCCTCAGAAAGGAGGTGCTCCAGCCCCTTAATCATCTTTGTAGCCCTTCACTGGATACTCTCCAGTATTAGAAATTCTTCATTCCACTTCCTTATTCTTTGTTAGTTATGAAAATGCCTTTTGAAACTTTATGGAAAGTATAGCGAGAGTGCATGGCAGAACAGGGGACATGGTCTCAGCTTTGTGAGAGAAATGCTGTCTCATGCCAGTTTACTTTTTTAATTTATTTTGTATAGCTGCTGCATGACTGGATGGTCAGAAAGGTACAGATGAAAAGGAAGCTGCCTTTCTGAAAACTTTTGCCACCATGTCTCTCAACATCTGTCTGAGGAAGGGAGGCTAACTCTCTTAGTACCTAGTCAGCTTGAATGGTAGGTAAAATGTAAGCCTAATTCATCACTTTTTAAAAAATAATAGTGCTGGCTTATTTCTTAGTTATACGGTTCAAAGGCTTTATCGCATGGAGTATAAGTGAAGGGACTGTATTGGACATTACCATGGATATTCAGTGCTACAATTAAAAAGATTGTCAATTAAGTTTTGGTTTCACTAGCCAACGAACATGGGAGAAAAGAATTTGTGCTAAATGCAGATGTGGGAGCATGCTCTCTTTCATATTTTAATCCATCTCCTCTTTAAATGCCATTTACTTTTGAGTTCTTAGCATAAAAGCTTCAGTAATAATTACTTCCAGCAGGTAAATGAGTTTGTATCTCCTTTTTGATAAGGAAGAATGCCACTATTCAAACTTGCCAAATTCAAAATTAACTTGGAAAGAGCAGTAGCAGAATCTGGATGGGTCTAAAATAAATATGAACACAACCTAGCAGGATTTACAAAAGAACTGGAAGACCTTTCTGAGAGTCTCTTGTTACTCTCTGGCTCTTATGTTAGACATGCACTTGGAGTCAGATGAAAGTGCTGCAGGAAGACTAGTGTTATGCTTACCACAAAATTGACATAATGGAACAGTAATTCTCTGTTCCTTTAGATAAAACCTGTTCATTGTGCCTCTTGCTGTTGCATTTGAATACTGTAACTGCTTTTTCTGGCATGTTTAAATATACTGTTCTTATCATCTGTGTCAATTACAGCTTCAAAGTCTACCTCCATCTATCATCCATTATTCTTGTCTCTTAAATTATCTGATCTCTCCCCATCATCTTCCACTTCAAGAATAACTTTTTCAGTGATCCCTTAAGAGTCTCGCTCAAATGGACTAAATCTCAGATACCCTCTTTTGTCCTGCCTTTTTATCCTTTCCAGTGACAAATGCTCTCAGCCTGGTGTCATCCTGCTTGCATATGCAGGCTGCCCCAGTGCATCATAAAACATTCTAGTGTGATGAACTGCCTTCCTCTCCATGCCTCATTCCGTTACCCTGTAACTGCATATTGAATGAGGTGTTTAGGGAAATGAGTTAAATCCTTCATAGACAGAGACAGGGGGAAACTAAGCATAAGAAAACACCAGAGACTTAAAAGCCATCTTGTACAGGACTGTTATCTGTGAACCTTAGTTTGTAATACAGCACACGTGTTCCAAATAGTAAGAGCTGATATATAAACTTTTAAATTCTACTGAATGTAATTTTGCCTGAGTCTGCCAGCAATTAAACATTTTATGAGTCTGTAATTAAAGTAATTGCTCCTGCTCTGGAACCTGTATTTTGTAGGTTTTACTCACCCATAACTTGTGTTATGAAAAGTGGATGTGTGTTTTTGTAAATACACATAGTACTTCACATTTATGATAAACTAATAGCCCTTCAAGGACTGAGTTGAAACCTCAGACGCTAAAGCAAAGGAAGAGAATCACATCCCTTCCTCTCCTGATGCAGGTTTAACACTGTACTAACTACTAGAAGGAACAAATGAACTTGCCTGCATGCAGGAGCTTGGCTAATCTAAACCTTGACTGGCAGAAAGAAAAACCTATATAAAAACAAGGTGCTTATGAAGAACTTACCTGTCTGTGCCGTAATTCAGTTACCCTAGGAAGTGCATCTCAGCTCCTCCTTTTAATTGTGAGTGGGTGGAGAAACGCTTTGAGTCCATTTTGTTCTGAGCTATTTAATGCTTATAAACTAAAACCTGGAATTTAAAACTTGGCTCAGAGCACGTGTGTTCAGAAAGTTAACTTCTTTTGTGTGATTTAAAGGTTTGACTAGCCCAAAAGCAAATTGTAGTGTTTGTTATTGAGGCGATCAAATCGGAGAACTCCAGTAACCTTGGGGAACCTGGGAGGAGAAAAAGCCAGATCAAAAAAGTTGCTCTTGAATGGAAGAACAAAATACATGCAATAAACCCACTGGGGGTACAGGTCAAAGGAGGGTATCAGCAGGAGGGAATGATCAAGATGATGTTCCCATGCTGCACTTCTAGTTGAACAGTGTGTCGGATCACACTGAAACAGAGTTGCTGATGTGATGTGCTTCAAACCCCAAATATGTCATCTTTTTCTTAAGGCTCATTTGTAGGTTCACCACTTAATGATCTGGTTTATGCTCTAGCCACAAAGAGTTTTAGTTGCCACAACTGAAGGGGCAGGGAGCTGAGCTGCAGCATGGGGACTTCTTAGGCCAGCTTTGCTGCCAAAGCCAGCATCTTGTGGAACCAGAACCCCAAGAGGTTTTATCCTGGGATATGAGTTCAGTAATACTGTGTGCATAGATGTTACTATGCATCCTTCTAGTAGAAACATTGTCATCTGACTTTTTTTATACAATGCTTTCCTTTTTTTCTCCTAAGTGCTTAAACACATTTTGACTGACATATTACAGTATGTAGTCTGCTTAGACTTTCTGTGGCACAAAGGAGGTGTTAATACAGGAGAAGCTTGTCTTACCTGGCTGAAATTTATTTTAATAAATTTAATGTATGGTGGAAGATATTGTACCATTCTACTGTCATGGACTTCAGAAGCCTCATAGGATGTGGGAGTGAAATGCTCTGGTCTTGTGAGCAGAAAGTGAAGATGGGTGCATATGCTGTATATATCTTCATTAGAAGTTTAAATACTTAAATATCAATCCTTAAAGTTATATCCCTAATGGCTTATTTTTACTTATGCTTGCTTGAGGAATATTTTCATTATAGGATAGTGAGATGGTTACTGCAAAATAACTGGCAACTTCCAAAAGTCTAAATGGAGATGTCTGTCTGGCCAGCAAGTAAATGGTAATTGATGAATCATCTTCCTGGCATAGTACTGGAATATCCTATGCTGTTTCTGAAATGAAATCTGCTTTAAATTTCCCAGAATTTGTTAGTTTTGTGCTCAATGTTCTAAGGATCTCAGACAAATACACTGATATATACAGTTAAGCATCATTTAAAATGTGAAGAGTAACTGCATTTCAGTGGAAAGTCCAGAGGTAGGAGGGAATGTGGAATAAAAGACCTTACACTAGGCAAGGACAATGGAAAGCATTAAGCAGGAAATAGGGTATATGGTTAAGGGGGAGGGGGGGGGCACAATATCCTGAAAAATGCTATTGAAATTTTTAAATGCTTGCTTTTTGTTGCAGATTAATCAGCCACTCGATGGGGATTAACAGTGGAGCACCTCTTTGTGTCGGCTTTCCACCTCTCTGTAGCAAGAATAACAACTTCAGCACTTCTTCAATAATAATTATGAAACTGGTATTAACTGAATGGCAATTATGGATTTTTAACTCTAACTCACAGTAAACCAGCAAGCCATATGTTGAAATTCCTACCAAATAGCTTTTATTTCTTAATGTCTTGTATCTATACAAGAAGTTGCAAGATACCTGTTTGTACAAAAGGAATATAAGCATTACTTGCCTGAGGAGCAGAAGCAGAAAGAGAAGACACCCTAACTTGTTCATGGAGTTATGGTAGTATTATTTATATAGATATAACAAATATATATTTTTTATGGTAATGAAAATGGCTCCCCAGAATGCTGACTCGGAATCTATGCAAGTTCAAGATCTACCTGTGGCACAGCTTCAGAAACCAGAAAACAAGGAGAATGAAAGTAGGGAGGAGACCATTAGTGAAGGATCCATAGACCGGATACCAATACGCCTGTGGGTGATGCATGGTGCAGTAATGTTTGGCAGGGAATTTTGTTATGCCATGGAGACAGCTTTGGTAACACCTGTATTGTTACAAATTGGTAAGTAATTCTCATTTATGTTAATTGAAACTTTCTATACCTTTTTGCATTCATTGAGGTAGACTAAGAGGGAAGTGGGGTCCACCAACTAAAAGTACGTAAGGTAAAAAGAGTTTTGTTGTTTTGTTATTGACTGTGCCACAGATTCAGTTATGTGACCATGTTTAAGTGGGAAGGATTTTTATTTACATTCATCTTCTGTCTAATACTGCTTCTCTGTAAAAATTTTAACCTGATATAAGTCTAAAATTCTTTACTAAAAGGTAAGTGTTGTAGAAACTAGAAACAACATTAGGCTGTAAAAGCTTTTTTTATTTATGGAGAAGCGGTTCAGGATACAATACTTTAAGCAGTTAGATAATTTGGCTTTTCCAACTACTGCTGAAATACTGCATTTATTTAAAACCACTACTGAGTCTTATGTGATCTATCTAGTTTATAACATGAGAGTACATACAAATAAACCATGATACAATTAGTTAATAATGGGGGGGCAGTGAAGTTTAGAATAGGAGTAGACTGTTAAATTTTGTGGTGAGTACTGTATTAGGTTTCTAATAAACTGCTTACAGTATTAACAGTATCTGGTATTACCTTTATCAAATCTAGAAAATCATGTTCTCTATCAGATTTCAGAAACTGTTACAATGAAACTGAATGGAAGTACTGGACTGAGTGTGCTACCTTGAGTGAATAAATCAATGATGTGTGCACACTGTATAGGTGTATATACAATATATGCATGTTAGATGTTTGCTAATGTTTGCCTTGGCTTATACATGTGGTTGTGCCTTACAGCATGCTTAGCTGTGGCCAAACAGAAGCACTCAACTGACTCTCTGGTTGAGTTGATTTCGAATATGAATTGAATACTATTTACAACATTGCTTAAAAATTGTTTCAAGGTTAGCATCTCAAATGAAACATTTGTATTTTTATATTTGATATGACAAAAAGGAATAAGAGATTGAACTTGTGAGCATCCAATGTAAACATACTTTTGTGTAGTTTTCCCACAGTTAAAAATTTGGGTTTTGTATGAAATTACTAGTTGGTTTCTTTTGAGTCAACGGAGCAGTCAATCAGTGCAGTTAGTGCCATGAGAGATGCTGATGAATTATTCCTTCAAGTTTTCATGAAAATTTTCATTTTCAGAGCTCATCAAATGTCCTTTTTGGATCTATCTGTGACATAGTTAAAATAGATTATCAATGTTCTGCAAATAGAAGCTTTCTGATCAGCCTGACTTGCTGAATAAAACAGATGCAACTTAATCTAGGAACATTTATATTGTCCATAATATGTTTTGAGTTTTTTTTGTTTGGGTAAAGTGAGATTTAGCGAATTAAGTAATATGTACTAGCAGTGTTGGTTCAATTACTGTCTATCATGAATGCAAAACATTGCATCCTGCTTTGCATGACCCCCAGTTTTGTAAGTGGCCTGTACTATTTTATAGAAATATAGAATCATTTAGGTTGGAAAAGACATTTAAGATTGAGTCCAACCTTTATCCTAGCGCTGCTAAGTCCATCACTAATAATCATGACCCTAAGTGTCACATTTACATGCCTTTCAATACCTCCAGGGATGGTGACTCCACAGCTTCCCTGGTCAGCCTGTTCCAAGGCGTGACAACCCTTTCGGGGAAGAAATTTTCCCCCATATCCAATCTACTCCCCCCACCCCCCCCGGCACAATTTGAGGTCAATTCCTCTTGTCCTATTGCTTGTTACTTGGGAGAGGAGACCAACCCCCACCTCGGTAGCTGCAGAGAGTGATAAGGTCTCCCCTGAGCCTCTTTTTCTCCAGGCTAAACAACCCCAGTTCCCTCAGCTACTCCTCTTAAGACTTGTGCTCCAGACCCTTCACCACTTTTGTTGCCCTTCTTCTGACATGCTCCAGCACCTCAACATCTTTCTTGTAGTGAGGGGCCCAAAACTGAACACAGGATTTGAGGTACAGTCTCACCAGTGCCCAGTACAGGGGGCTTTCTTGTTTGTGCTGGCACTTGGATGTTTAAAATGTATAGCTGGCTAAGCTTGACCTTACATTACCGTAGAGTAAGGTCAGACAGTATAAATAAACCATCCTGGTAATTACTGACCAGTCTGCTGGTTTACATTTCTTTTGTGAGCTCTTCTAGCATATCTGTTTCCTCCAGATAATTGAGAAATATCTCTTCCTTTCCTTCCCTAACCCCAGTGATCAAAGTAACTTTGGGATTTGGAGGAAGGGAAGAAAAGAGCGCTCGCTTCTAGAAAAGCTGGCAAGTAACAAAGTGATGCAGAAGGCTGTGGGCATGCAATGATGTTTCATGCCATGGAGATAAGAAATGGAGGTAGCTGGTTATAAATGTTAAAATCTTCTGTGCTCTTGCTCATGTTCCCTCAGCAAGGGAATAACCAAGGCTGGATTCACTGAAGGGTTAAGTTATTCACGGGTGACTTATCTAGTTTGTTTGGTAATTACATGGTTCTGTTTACCTTTATCAATCTCAACATCTGTCTGCCTCAACATGAGCTATATTTGCTCCTCACTGGGGGGGGGTTGCATGTAGCTGTAAGACTCCTGTAATATTCCCTTTGCTGCTTGTTTTGGTAACAGCAACATTCAGTTGTTTTCTGTGAGATTTAAATTGGCTCAAGAAACTATTTTTGAGAAGTGGCACCTGGGGAAGTGTGATGACTTAACCAACTTTGCTTATAATAAACTGAAGATCCAGAAGCCTTTTGGGTATGCAAGAAAGACTATTTCTTACAGATGTATGTTGAATATTAACATTTAAGTTTTACAGTGTATGCTTGTGTCCTGTATCTCAAGAGAAAACTGAAACCAGAGACTCCTATCGGATACCACCATTAGAACCTTAGGCACATTAGTACAATGTTACACACTTTCTGCTGGCAGGTAACTCACTCCCTAGCTGTTTGTGTGCACTGGATCAGAGGTGTAGTTATGATTTGGCAGTTGAACAACCTATTGTACTTGATCTGTAAGCCACCAGATACTAGCAACTGAAGAAGATAGTCCTTTGCATAGTCCCTTTTCATTTCAACAGTGGTTGAATGCCTGTTGTGTTTAAATTTCCTGAAGTTTTGATTTCTTTTTGTAAAGAACTAAAGGCATCAGTGAAAGCTGCTTGCATCAATAGATATTGTGAACTGGAAGCGTCTGGACATGCCGGAGTTGCTGTACCCCTACCAAAATAAGTTCTGATTTGTGACTTTAATCTTTGCCTTTATTGCAATGCTTAGATTGATGTTATATTGGCTTGTTAGAAATGCAGCTACAAATCTGTAAGTCTTCTAGTCCTAACTGGGCTTTAGTAGCTTAGCAACAAGAACAAGCCAAATATGTATTACATGGGTTTTTTATTTTAACTTGCTGTTTGATTTCTTACTGTCTGCAGCTTAAGAATCCAAAATGAGCAGAGAACTTCTTTAGAAGAATTCAGAGGATATAAAAATTTGCCAAATATGTGAAGTGGCAGGCTGACTTCAGATGACATTATATTAGTTGTCACTTTCACAAGTTTTGATCTCTGGAAATCTTCCATTAACCTTTTCTGAAGACCTGTTCAATCAGCAGTTCCTCCCAGCCAGTGTTAAAATTTTATTAGAAAATAAACTGTCAGTAAACCCTAGGTTTACTTGTTCATCCAAGGTTTTTGAGCAACTGAGTGATTTTTGTATTACTCCTGAGTATGTTTGGTGCATTAACACAACTGTTTGCTTGCCCTGTCACATTTCAGCCATGTATTATAAACTCCATAGAAGCAAGATGAGGCCTTTGTTTTCTGAAACATCTGGTACTTAATGCTGCTTATCTGTGAGAGGGAATTAAAATCCTACTATTGTTTAGATGACAGTGTATTTTCTTCCATCGTTAAACTTGGCTTCTAAGGATTAAATTTCTAAAACTACTTCCAGTTCATAACAGTTCATGGAAAATTTGGATACATTTTAAGGATTATTTTGCAAGGGACTGAGTGAATAAAAGTGAGGAGAAACTGATGACTAGTGTAGTGTAAACTTAGAGAAACTGCTTTTTGAAGAAACTCGTTCAATGAAATTGTAATACATGGCTTCTGTTAATGACACGTTAAGCCATTATTAAATAACGTAATTGGGTAATTTCAGATCCTTTGAGTTGTAATTCAAGCACAATTCGGGTTGTAATGCAACCAGTGAATTACAGTGCTTCTAAAAGTGGGATCCATGTGCCTGTTTCATTAGGACTACGAAAGACAAAAATCTCTGTTCTGTGACTTGGAGTGGCTGCTTCTTTCAGTGTGAAAAACTTGCTTTCTGAGTAGTGGTAGCTGTAAACATGAAGTTTTACATTGTCTAGTTAATAAAAAAGCTTTGCAAAGCCTTTACCATTGCTTCAAAGGCTCTTCCCAATGTCATTGAGTGTTCTATGAATAGTTAATAGGCACAGAAGTGATTGTCAGCACCAGAACTGTTCCTTATGCTTCTGCATAAATTATAGTAACTAGTGCTTTTAAAAAGAAACTATGTACATTTACATAAGGAAAAGACTTGAACAGTTTATATGTGCTGCTTACATTTATAATGTCACTTCAACTTAGGGCTGTTTCTCTGGTACAGTACCTTGATTTTTATGCATTTCGTATCTGAGTGCCTATCTGTGATAGCATTACTTTGTTTTGCTGTGAGAGTTAATGGGCTCTTGTAGTAAACATTAGCCAGTTTAGCATTAAATGTTGAAGTTGGTCATTTTAAGCATAACCATGATCATGGTGTTCTTTTTAGGCAGTAACACAAAGGAATAGCATTTATGGAAACTGTATTTCAATGCTAATTAATAAATTTTAATAAAGAGAAGGTCTGAACTAAGCAGAGCAGAATACCATAGATTATTTTTTGGAAATATTTGGAAAATAAGTTATTTCTCATTATATGCTTTCAAATCAGCAAAATACTGTGGTTCCTCATGTCTCATGAGAGGCAAGAGATACGTTTCTTAGGTCTTATACATGTAGAAAAGCTGTTCAGGAGTTTGGGCTGTCATTTCTCCGTTAGAGCATTTAAACATGTTAGCTCAGAAAAAAATAATCTAACACTCAGAATTCTTCCAGCCTAAAGCTTAGCAGACCATGCTTAAAGGGTCTTCAAATGTAGTTCATGTGAAATTGCCAGTATGGAAAAAGTGTGTTAAGCAATAATTCAAACTGCTGATTCTGAGAAATCTCAGTGTGGTAGCTGAAAAGTCATTATGCTGAAGAGATTTAATATTGCAGACTTTTAGTATGAAGTAGTGAATTTCCCCATTGAAATCTAGTGTTGATACCCGTCTGAGAAGAATGCATGTAGGTAAAGAGGAGGTTATGGAGACGTATTTAGAGACCAAGCATGAAATCTGACAGGTAAGTTAGCTTCTAGGTTTGTTTCTTCAAAGGAATTAGGGTATCAATTGCTGACTCAGTTCAGCGTGGAAGGGGGATAGTTTTCCTAAGGCTAAGCCTGAGATCAAAGGAAATCTAAAAACCTGAAATCTGGTGGGGGAAAGGGGAACAAAGGGATTGGATGAGCTTTTAGAGGATGCCTGTAATTCAAGTGAAAAAAGGCAGACTGGCTGGAAAAATTCTCGTAGATGGGGGAAGCTCTTCAACGTAAAGCAGCACTGACTCCTTATTTTATCACAGCTCAAAGTAGTGAAGTTTATTCCTCATCTCTGCCAGAGGTTACGTTTATGTTAAGGTTATATGTATTTATAACTGTCTTTGTACAAAGCTGCATCTTACCATTTGAGCTGTGCATTGCCTTACCTTGTCTGACAGGACGAAACTGTTTGAGCTGCTGTAAGCTGCTCTTTGATTCTCAAAGTTAAATTCCTGTACAGTCTAGCTGCATCTGGGCTCCCAGGTGTAGCTGTGTTTGATGCTGACAGTGAATTGCAGGATCTGAATTACTCCTTGGAAGAATTAATGGCTTGAGAGCTGACCTGTCCCAAGAGGGGACTGTAACAGAGCTAATCTAAAGACAAAAATTGAATTTACAGTGGATCCCAAAACCTGAGCATAATAAACAACTAAATAAATTTTTCAGCCTTGTTAGCTTTGAAGCTGGTCTTTAAGATCATGTAAAGTTTGTATTCAAATCTTAATTTGTGGAATGTATAAAATAGCAAATGCTGTGCTTGAGGCACACGTTAATTGCCCTATAAAATCTCCCCACCCATCATTTTTTTACTTATGGACTAATTTTATGTCCACTAAGGAGTTGTGTAAGACTAACTTTACTGTACTTTTGGGTTTTTTAACCAACAAGCAAGTCAGTAAGGCCTTCATATCGTGTCACTGTTCTCTTAGATAAAATATCTTTTGACCTCGAATCAATAGCAGCAGGTTTTGAATGCATGTGGTCCTTAGTGAAAGGTTTGGTTAAGGATGCATTTAAGGCACCTTTAAAGAAAGGTGCTGTGCAGCTAATAAGTTTGTTAATCCTGGGGACAGTAGGAGTACATGCTTTATTTTCATATCAAGGCAAATGCCACATGGTCTGGCAGTTGTGCAACAACTGTTACTTACAGAGCTTTTTTTATATCAATGTTCTGTTTTTCTTTAACACTGAATCTGGCCTTCAGAGGCACAACTGATAACACATGGCAGATTTTCAGCTGGGGTAACATGAGGATCTGTGCTGGCTTTAGAACTGTACAGACTGTGTGACTTTTGGATGAATAGCCTTACTAGGAAAGGGAAGTTGAGTGCAAAGAAATTCAGAGGCTTCTCTTATAGCATGAAAGATGTTTCCTATTACTTAGCAGTAGGTAATGTTTTGTTCCCTTTTTTTTGGCTGAACATCTGCTAAAGAAGCTACGTATTTTCTAAAATAGGTCTTCTACTTGCTCTGGTGCTGTGTTCTCCCATTCTGAATTTTTAACAAAAGGTCTTGATCTTTTAATTGTGTACTGTGGGAATATTAATACTTTTTTCCCCCCTAGCATAAAGAGTATTTGCAGTAAAAATTGTGTGTGAGAACGCTTCTTTGAATCCTCAGAAGTTTTCCTTTTGAGAGCTTGTATGATCTGAGGTTGGCATGAGGGACCATATGACATGCAAGGAATGCTAACACGTCTGAGAACTATGGACTGATAGAGGAAGCATGCTGCAAGACAAAGCATACTGTATAAAATGCAGACTGTCAGCTCTTATATAAGGATGGGGGGCTTAAAATTGGGTTTTGGTTTTGTCATCTCCGTTCCTCAAATCTATTTTTTTCTGCAGCGATAGACATTTCAGTCTGATTTGTGGGAAGAGCTTGAGGCCTCCAAAAATAATCACTCCCTAAGAAGGAAATGGACATCTCTATCCTTATGCAGATGCTTCTTTCTACCAGTAAATCTTTCCTGTCCAGCATGCTGTCTCCTTTTTATCTTGAGTAGCCAAGTTTTAAGAGAGGCTAAACTTCTGCAATGACTTAGGAGTACTTTGACATATGTGTTCCCTTTCTTTCCCAATCTCTTGTTCCCTTCTGTCCCAAGGAGATCTAGTAAATCAGCAGAAATAAGGACTAGTTAATAACACTGCTACAGGCTAATAGTGATGAACTGGTTATGGGACTATGTTAAATTATATACAGATTTTTTTGTTGTTTTTAGTTTGCATATCAGCCAATGACTTTTAGATTTTCTTTGTCTATTGTAAATGTGCTTTTTACTTGTCTTTTAACATTGGGTCACTGAACTGTCTTGCAGTTTGTTCCTCCCACACGCATCAGACCCACCTTGTTGCTATAGCCAAGACAAGCCTATAGGTTTCTGCTTTCACGGGCAGCTCTGGAGTAGAAAGGGGCATGTATTGGACTCAAGGAACTGCAGGATCCCTGTATTTTTAGTGCTCCCTTATAAGATCTCCTGTGAGTAGCAGGGAAAGGATGGGAGAAGTAGGGGCAGACTTTCGCCTCCTGAAAATGTACTAAAATTGAGTGGTTTTAAACACGCACATTTACGCAACCTCTTTCCTACTAAACCCCTCCTGTTAATCTTCTTTCCACCCACATACACTCTCAGCCAAATTTACAAAGCCCACATCGTTTCATATTTCTGTCTGAACAGCCTCTAGGAGAGCAAGATGTCGGGTGAATATGTGAACATATGTGCATGCACAATGGCTGTCTGAGTTTCAGTTTGAGTTTGCCCCTCAACTCTGAGAGGTAGCTTTCCCCTCCTGTTAACAGATGAAACACAATAGTGTTTCCATGTTCTTTGTTACACAGTAATTGCCACCAGGGGAATTTTCCAGCAGGCAATTGCCTGTTCTTTAGTGTAAAAAGAAAACTTTCAACCCTTTGGATGACGTTCTGGTGGTGGAGACTTGTAGATGCAGGACCAAGATTCGGGCACCCAGCTTCTGAAACTTGCCATGCCAAGACTCAAATCAGTGGTCTTCTGTTGAATGTGGATTGTGAAACAGGTAATGAAAAGGGAGTGGCTGAGAATTCCTTAGTGAACAGGAGTCTTACTTTTCAAGGAAATAAAATTAAGGCCACTTTTGAAATTAAAAGAATGGCAACCGGTTGTTGCCAAATCATGAAATGCTTTAATAAAGCTTGCTTCAAGAGGATTGTCAAAGCTGCAGCCCCTTAAGCTAAGCTCTGTTCCTCTCTGAGTCTCCTGTGTGCTTGTTGCAACAGTGTTTCTGTTGCGATGCACCCTCTGGGACTCCATTTTAATCATCCTCTTTTATCCAAACAACGGTTGAGAAGGTTTCAGATATGCTTTCTGCAGGCTATTTTGCAAGAAATTATTGGAAAAGTGTTGAGCTGCTGGTTCAGTTTGAGGATAAATTTTAATACAAGTCCATTTAACTAAACAGGGGAAAACCAGGTCATAGATTTTATTTACATTGGTTTGGATAAATCCCCAGTAGCTCAGGTAACTCCATAAACATATTCCTCTCTCTGAAGTCTTGAGTAACAGTGGGTACAAAGCAGCACAGATGCAGATTTTTCCATAAGTAAACTCAGCACTATACTGTATTAACATTTGGCGATCTTCAATTGAAGCCCCATGGTGGATTTTTTGCAGTGTAGTTGATACAGAGCATGAAAACTGAGTGTGACCTGTTTTTTTACAGAAATAATCTGGATTTAAAAGGGTTTCATCAGACAAGGAAGCATAACTTGCCTGCAACCAGAATGACCTGAAAGCCTAAACTCACAAAGAAGAGTAAGATGAGTAGGTAGCAAAGGGGAAGAAAAGACTTAGCTGGGAGCAGGTAATGGCTGGCAAGAGCACTAAAGCACTTAGCAAGTGCTGCTAGACTTGGTAGGTGATTCTACTTGCACTTTGAAACTGAGAAGATATTCAGGTCCTTTATTGTCACTCCTCATTTGAGGAAAGACATGCAATCCACGTGCACGCTGCTGAGGAAGACAGCAAACAAGGTTTCCCCCCTTCCAATCATTGTCATTGGAAACTGTTCCATTTGTGTAAAATAGCATAAAAGTTCATGAAAGCACAGGTCTGCTAAGTAACTGTGCTGTCACTGTAGCATGTTTCAGCAGTCCACATTTATGCTGAATCCCTTTGTAAAGTAGGTGCTTTATGAAGTTGTTTCAACCTTGAAATGCCCAGTGTCCATGTGGCGTTCTGAAAAGGAAGGATTTAGATGCAAATACCTTCTTGGCATTGGGTAAACAGAAGGATTTGAGTCTGAGTTTCTTTTATTATAGGGAATGGTGGCTGCTGCATTACACTGATCTAACACTAGTTAGATGCCATCTCCCAGGGCTGTGAGTAGTGCTGTGTGTGAGGGCAGAGCTGCTGGTTTACGTAGACGCAGGCCCTAGGTAGCTGGAACCACTCAGGCACTCCTGCGTGGGATCCCACCAACGTTTTGCATAGCAGCTGGAAGGAGACTTTGAAGAAAAGTTAGATGAGCTTAAACTTCAGAGGTAGAGCAGCTGAATGCCGAAATCGTAACTTCGTCGTCTTCCTCCAGATTACTAAATAAAAAACATTTTAATGAAGCAAACTTTCTGCAAATAGAGACTGAATTCCTTGGAAGCCAGAACTGTGTCCATAAAATAACGTCAAAACAAATGTCACTGTGACAGGCAGTCTTCAGAAACGGATTCTGCAGTCAGCTGAAGAAGCCTTAACACATTTCCAGAGCAAAACTACTTTTTCTCCGCAGAAGTGTCAATATGGAGAACAGTGAATCAAAAGGATCAGTCCCTACAGCAGCCTGGTTCTGTCCTCAGTATCAGTTTTGTCTTTGGCAAGTGTCCCACCACAAGGCAGTGCAATCTCTTAATATGCCGATAAATTTTGTATAGCTTCTGCTCAGATTGTCTTAACCTTGAATTTCTATCCTCCTCTGGATCATTTATGTTCTTTCAGGTTCAAGTGATAAACTGAGCGGGATCATTTTCTGTGTTCTTAGGTATAGACTGTTTAAAAACATGAATTTCCTCCTTTTATCAGTTGTGCTGCTCTGTAAACAATGGTCTTTCAATAATTTAGTCTATCAGAATTGAGGCCCTCCAGGATAATCTGCATAATTCCAAAAATACCCTGCTGCTTTTAAATGAGCTCTTGATCTAGAGGTGTTTTAATACCTCTTACAAATGTTATATCTGGATACTTCTGGGAATGAAAATATTTCTTTGGAGACTGGAATTCAAGTTTGCATACTTTACAGTAGGTGGCAGGAAAATTAATATTAAATTGCATATTCTAAGATGTAATACTAAATTTTGATGCTCAAGGAGGAATCTTCGTGAATCTAAACCCAACAAAATGCCTCGGATATTTGGGTAACTGATTGTTTACCAGTATTAATTAATTCTAGTGGATACTGTTGCAGCATTCACTGTTGTTTTCCTTGCCTGATTTGGAAAGTCAGGCATATCATGTATTACGAAGCCAGACATTTTCTGGCAAGGAAGACTCATTACAGGCATACCTGCTGACTTACATGGACTACATCAGGTGATTTAAAAATTACTGTTTATTGTACTCAGATGCAAATTAAACAATTTATGTAGCGATGGGATGCCACTGCAGCCTCAGAAACATCTAATCCGGGGTTTTGTTCCAAACTACAACAGAAATGAAGACCAGATGCACGGTGCTCTGCTCCTTCTCTCCCTCCTTGAGTCGTTATTCTGTAAAACTTTACAAAAATAGGTTTCTGGTTGCTAGACTTCAGTGTCAGTTTATCACCTTTGTACTGGTTCTGCACTACATCTGCTTTTTTAGAAAAACTGCTTATTCGAAAAGTTTGGGGTTTTTTTCACTAAGGGAATTATTCCTAATAATGCCTTTGCCACATAAATTGAATGATGCTTACTTTATATTGACTTTAAATAAGAGCAGAAGGAAACTTTCATGTGTCTGAAATGAAAATTGAATTTAAATTTTCCCCTTTTTGACTCAACAAACAGCAATATGCAAGAAACACAGTTTTCAAACCTAAACTGGCTAGCATCTCAAGGTCGTTAGCGACCTGTGGTGAGCAGCAGTGTTGACACCCCTTCCCTAGTGATTTGCAGCATGGCCCCAGATACAGACATGCTGTGTAACAGTGGCAATGCTGAACAGGTGCATGGGGGAGCTTTCAGGCTATTTGGGGACGAAATGAGAAAATAAGATTACGTAATCAGTTAAAAAGCTGAGGGTGGCACTTCCTCTGTAGTTTAATTAAGGAGTAGTCTTAACAAGTGCTCACCTCTTCTCTGAGGTAGTCAAAGTCATGGGTCATAAATCTTGTGCCAAGGACTGCATCAGTCAGCATATGTGAGAGGTTACAGAGATAAATGAAGGGGAAGGTTATTTTTCTGCACTATGGATTCCTACCCTGTTGATGTGGCAAAACGTGTTTAAGTTTTCAAATGTTTTTGATCTGTAACCTTCAGGCGAGGGGTTCAGTACAACTTCCCCTCTGTCAGATATTAAAGGATTGCCAAATTCAGTCTTGGGGAATTAGTTAGTTTTCAATCTTAAAAATTATATAGGTTTCCTTGGTTGGATGAATAATGCCACGTTGCTGACTACACCTGTAACTTATAAAAGAATGGAACATTATATATATATATAAGTCCAAATGACAAGAAAAAGGTTACAAGCAGAGTGATGTAAAGTAAAATTGCCTTTCATGATATGATTAAAAATACTTGTCTGGTTGGTTGGAAGAGTTGTGTTCTACTTGGCCCCTGTTAGGGCCTAATTCTCGTAAAGGAAGTGTCTGCTGTCTTATTTGCTGGTGCACTCTGCTTGTTAACTTCAGATTTTGATAAATTTATCCTTGTGTGCATAGGCTCACTAATTGTGAAACATAACACGTGCAAGTAAAGATTGCACATAAGAGAATCTGTGGTAAGATGTCTTTTTCATCTTGTATGATTACATTTTATTCCAAAATATTATTTCCAGTTATTTGGTGCAAAGCGATGACTCCATGGGTCTCATTATCCTTCATGTATAAATGCAAGTCGTATAATTTTGAAACAGCTCGGTAAGGGTGGAGGAGCCACTCTTCCGGGATGCAGTAAAGAGTGTTACTTGGAGTGCTGCCTGAGACTTGGAGGTTAAGTTCTGCTCTAGTTACCAAAATTTCCCATGTGTGCAACTTTGTAGTATGACCCTGCAAGCTCAAAATACTAAGAAGATGATTTTTTTTATATAGCTCAAGTTTAGAAGACTTCAATGTGAAAGCAGCTCTGCTTTTAAATCTCTTCAGTACGCATGCAGAATGCGTTTCATGTAAATTCATGTTCAAGCCAAAACATACAAGCTTATAGAAGGTGGCATGTAGGAAAACTTGAAAGTTTGAGGCAGGCAACATAAACACCAACACCATCTTTTTAATCAGCCCACATAATTTCATCTGAGAAGATGGTTTTCTATAATGCTTTACCCACAAGGTGGGCAGTTGGTGGCATGAATAGTTATAAAGGAAAACCACTGTGGTTTTTTTTTGCGGGGGGTGTGTGTGCTCACTTGATTAAAATTCTCTGTATGATAGTCCTGTGACCAGCATTCATATGTCTAAAGATTGTTAAAACAACTGATGAATTGCAGTGTTTTTCCTGGAGCAGTGGTCTGTGTGGAAAACCATGCCTGCAAACTACAACTTGCAGTTCATTTGTTAAAGCAAATAAGAAAAGCACTAATAGGATTTATGTTTCGCTTGATATAGCCACATGAGGAATTAACCTCAATAAAGGGGACTGTGTAGAGGAATGCAATTTCTCTTTAGGATCTTAGTATGGGTTATTTTCAAAATGCCTCTCTTTTTTTAAAGTATACAATGAATAATGAGTTAGAAGAATCAGTGTGTTTATCTATAATTCAGCAACACCTTTAAAATAGCAAGTAATTTAAAAGTGAATGCAGTGTTACTGTTCTTTGCTGACTTTTAGCTGGTAAGGCTTCCCAGTAGTAGCATAATTGGGATGAAAGTGATCGCAGGCAGAGTGTTTATTCCTGTCATAAACAAACCTATAGCCCTAAAGACTTTAGAAAGGCCAGAAGGTTGCTTTTACTGTGTAGTAACAATTAACAATACACTGTTTGTAAGCCTGTTACAGGAACGGTGGCGTTTTGGGAGGCTTTGAGTGAGTATTGAAAAGGGGAGTAAAGCACTTTGAGGCTGCCATGACTTGAATGGCTTAAGGAGTGTAGGTAGATTAATTCAGGTTTTTCCCCCTCTAGTTTGTGCACTTCTAGCTGGAAAAAAACAGCTTTTAGAATATAAAGTTTATACGAGGTACCTATAATGTTTATTAGCTGTTATATTTTTTTGTGTTAGGTCAGCTATGGTAATTATAGAAGGAGCTGCCTGCACCAATTACTGGCTCTTAAAAGGACTATGGAAATGTGATCTCAGCTGAAATTTAAAGATCAACTGTTTGGTCGGTAATCCCCAAGAAGATGAAGGTTTTCAGGTGGTATCTACAGGGGTACACAGGCCAAAACCCACTTTCTTGACTCACTGTTTTCACACGGCTTCCAAATGTGTAGTCATGCCTAAAAATTGAGGAAGAGGATAATTTTTATCAATGTGCAAAGACAAGCTCCTTGTATTTTACTCTGCTGTACACCTTCTGCATTTTCTAATACCCACAATTTGAGGCTGGAAATGAACTGTTTTCCTTGCTGCTTGCAATTCAAGGGCACAAATGTTGTGCAGACCATACTCTGGCTGGCTGCCTGCTTGACAAGAAATACTTTCTTGGCTACCTTCAAGTCTGTTTGCCTTCCTTTTTCAAGTTCCGTTCCTGGATGCACGGACTAGATGCCATGCTGGGCTACATATGTGCCAGTCATTTGTTTGGCAGTGCGAACTAGATTCTTTATGGTTTCCTAGGGATTGGAGGTTGGTGGGGTAGAGCAGACACATCAGGTGTAAACTTCTGCTGTAGTGAATGGGAGTTTGATACCTAGGTGATGCCTTCTAGCCCAGTGTTTGCTAGAAATGGTATCTTAAAAGACAACCTTGAGTGAGCCTTACAAAATTTGGGATGTCCTAGCCATGCTTTTCATCTTGCCCTTGTTTAGTTGTGTTCGTCACGCTCCTACCTCCCCTTGAGGTCTGGTTAGAGCAGTGCAGAAGGATAGTCAAAGCTTTCCTTAGATGCAAAATCCTTGCACTGCAGAACAGCACAGCATCAGAGCACCCAACCAAGGGCTCAGGCTACGCTCACTGCAGCCTTGTGATGCTGCTGGGCAGCCCCCTCCCAGCTATGACCAGCCCCATGTTGAATAGGTCCCCATTAAGCAAGTATGATTTTAATTGAAAATTTGTTAGGGCAGAACGGAGAAGTTGATCATTAACCATATATTTTTAGGGGATGGGAAAGAGTTCAGTCTGGGTTGGACACCCAGAGTTAACAGTTCAGGTTTGGCTCTACCTGGAGGAAAAAAACCCTGGTGTTAACACCAGGTTTTGCTTAGGATTTGATTCAGCTGTGTAAGTAGATGGTCATATTCCAGGGTATTTATATGTTAATCGCTGCAACAAAAGCTCCACTGTTGAGTAACATAACAGGCTTACGAGTTGGTGCTGAAAGATTTTTCTACTGTACATGTAAAAGTCTTTTGAGTTTGGGAATTGTAAAGACCGTTTGAGTCAAAGTGCCTTTGTTTATTATTTGCCAATATTCTAGAAGTGGTGACGAAAAACGCTATTGAGCTTTGGATAAACTGGGATGCTGTGTATCTTCAGGCAACACATGTCACTGTAATTGATGTCTAATCTTGCAGCGAGACAGAGTGGTGAAGTGCTGCAGTGTTACGTAATGTGTGCGGAGTCAAAGTGGGGCATCATGTACAGCTGATGCATTTTAATTACATCCCGTAAAGGCAAGGGAAGGATTACTGTGGTAGAACAATTTATTGATTGCTGCATTCATATATGTGTCTGCATACATTTAGACACTTGTGAGTGATGGGAAATGTATGCTAGTGCAGTTGCGTGTGACCTTTTGAGTCCTGTATCTCCAGCTTGCTTAACTGGCCAGCACGAGGAGACAGCATTTGCAGCCTGGGAATAAATACACTGACACTGTGAGGTTAACCTTGGGTGGTTATACTGATAAGTCTGTATCGTTGAATACAACCTGCGCTTTTCTGGGACCGTGAAGAAAGTTCTCAGCTTTTTAGTTGATGTAAACACCTTTGTTATATCCCTAAAACTGCTCTTTGGTAGAGGTTAAAGGGAAACTTTTTTATTACTGCTGGTTCGGCACGCTGGAATTTGCATCAGATTTAATCTGTATTCAGTTTCAGCTCATTAAGTGCTGTGATGCAGTTTTCTTATTAGTGTCAAAGTGTTATATTTCTAAATATTGGTTAATAAGTGAGCGAGGAAAAAGAGTTAAAAACAGAGCCAAAAAAGATTACATAAATCATCTGGAAAACTGCAGTGAATGAGTTTCAGCAGTGGATGGAAGCTCTTGGCAATGTTGCGTTTCCTCGCACTCTCTGGAGCTTAATTACCTGCTGCAGCATGGAGAAGGCTTGTTTGGCACTCAGTGTTTGAGTATAAAAGGTTCAACTTCTGGATTAAGTAAATCTGGTGCTTTTCACTGATCTGAATGTACCCTGGCAAAAATAAATACCATAATTTTGGTAAGGATGAAATTTGTGCAACCTATAGGAATTGCTTATCATTTTTACTATAGTAAAAAATCTACAACAGTAATTGATTCTTTGGTCTTTGCTTGAGCAGGGCATGTCATATGTGTTGCCTTTGATTCCTCCCCTTCAGGAGCAGCAGGGGTAGCTAATATTGGCACATATGTCTGTTAGCAATTTCTTGATATATTGGATAAGGAAGTAGAAAACTGGATTGTTACAAGGGCAATAAGCTAGAAATAATCTTCTACCTGAATTACTACAGGTTGCTCCTGTGGAAGTAGGTTAGTAGGAGGGTTAGAAACTTTAAAATAAATAATTAAAGCTTTACTTGACAGTATTTGTGATTACACTAAAAGGAAAACCGTATTTGCCTGCCTGCAGATCAGTGCGTGTGTTCTTTCTCCAGTGCCTCAGACCTCAGCTGTTCTCAGGCTTTTGCTTCCCTTCTCCGCCTTCCACACGTACCTTTGGCTCCCTTCTCTTAACATATGCTTCTCTTTCCTGACACAGCATCATAAAACTAGGTTATAAACTAGAAATTGTCAGGGAAGCCACATAAACCTTTCTACAACTTTGGCAGAACAGCAGTATAGCAGCAGAGCTTAATGAAACACTGATGACTCCCACGGTTGCCAAATATGAGGAGGAGAGGACAGTGGTAGGAGGCTGAGAAGCAATAATTGAGCGGACAGAAAATGGGAAAACTGGATGATGAAATCCTTTAAGAAGCCTGCTGGTTATTTCCTTAATTCCATTTTTCAGAAGTGTTATTTAACCCAACGTGGCTGCTGCTGGCATACTATTGCATGGGTAAAATCAAAAGTTATTGCTGTACCGAAAGGCAGAATAGCTTTGCCAGAAGGGGATATTACCCTTCTATGGCTTAAAAAACACCTTGAGGACTCTGTGTGTGAAACACTGCACCAATGTTTCTGTACTGAAGCTGCTGAAGAGCAAGAGCATTGCCTTATTACCAGTTTAGTAGTTGTTCTTTCAAAACGGGTGGCTCTAGTCTACTTGTAGGCAGGGCATGTAACAGTTGTAGTTATTTCCAAATTTTTGGAAGTTGGTTCTGCTGCAGAAGTGTGACTTGTTTGCATCCAGCTACTAAGGAAATTTAAGATTTGAAATAAAGTTTTAAGGAAATGTTGGGCATTGTTTCCAGCATATCTAACCTAATTTCATCTTTTAAATATTCCTATTATTTGTTCATATATCTCAAATCTAGATTCAGCTTTCATCTATCATCTTGTCCTTACGACAGGGAGTGACTAAAGCAGAAATGTAGGTGCGTTTTAAAGGTATGAATCTGCTGTAAAAGTTTTGGATGTCACAGCAATGCAGGTAGCAGGTCACCATCCTGGAAGAGGAAGACACAGTGTTCCAGCCCTCTCCCCTGCAAAGTGCCTCTTTGGTCCTGTGGATTTTTTCCCGATGCATTCAGGGTGGGCTGCAGCTGGCTTTTGCTGGTAACTCTGGAAAGAATTGTCTGCATTTTGCCCTTGGATGTCAGTCCTGCGAAGTACTGTGCTTTTTATGCCCTTGTAATATTCCTATTAATTATTTGTTCTTTCGATTATCACACCCCTCAGTGCTGATAACCCCATCCAAATGAAGGAATTGTGCTTTATCCCTCCACTCTCATGTCCCACAGCTAATTCCCTGTTTGCACCAAGAAGGCAGCACTATCCTCACTTCATGTTATCCAGAAAAGGAACAAATCAGCTAAGTGAGGCAGAGAGCCCAGCACTCCCAGCCGTTGTGCAGGCATCCCGGCTGACAAGAGCTAAACAGGAGGGGGAAGGAGTGGATAGACTTCTTGCAAGTGGGTGATAGTTTGTGCTCCAGAAAAGTATGTTCAGATTGCAGAGTGCACGTACTTCTGCCTGTAAGATGTATATAACATGCTGACAGCTTGTGAATGTTGCAGGCTAAGCAGAAAAGCTCTTGTTTGACAGGCACAAGAAGAATTTCAGGATGTGAATTTTACTAGTGGGAAGATTGAAGCCACGGTTTTGATATTGCTCCTATTTTATGTGATGCTTATTGCAATAGGTCATTTCTGAGACACTGAGAGAATAAAGATGCCTGACAACTTGATAGGCTATCATTTTTATGTAGAAAGCTAGAGCAATTAAAAACCACACAGTGCCAATTTTGTTCTGAGTTTTTCCACCTGCGCTCTTGCAACTAAATTGAGCCTTATCACATGTATTGGTCAGTATTTATTTTTTTTCTCCAGTGTTGGGTGTGCTGTTTGCTGCTTGATTAGAGTGGCATCTGAACAGCACTTGGCTTGAGCAAGTGTCATTGTATCATAAAGGCTGGGCAAGCGAAATTTAACAAAGAGCAAAATTTTCACGTAAAAATGAAGTTCAGTATAGGACTTCATTTATTCTCACCCCAGCAGCTGTTACGATACTGTAGCATTAGGGATGCAAATGAGAGGCTCTCTCATCTCATTGGATATTGGACTCTGATTTCAGGTAGTACTTAAAATTATTTCTTTCTTAAAAACTTGTACTCCCACATTTGGAAGCTGCTCAAAGCATGGCAGTGGGCACCAGGAGAAATTACTGTGCTTCTTCATATCCCTTCCCTGTTGGTCAGAGTTCCTATTGCAATCCAGAAGTTAGAAAGTGGTTTCTCGTGGGTGCAATAAACTCAACGTGCAAGTGCTGACTGTACTGCAGTAGTGCTTAGACCACGAGGCAAGCCTACTTCAGTGCATTGGTTCAACATATATTGGCTCGGATATGGTTTTCTTGGCAGCTCAGCATCCCACACGAGCGCTAAACCATTGGAAGCCCTAAAATCTGAGGGGAGATAGAAAGAAGCAAAAGCATTTGTAGCTGAAGTTTCATGGTGATAGTTGTCAAAATAGGCATGCAGCTTGTTTGCATTTTCTCAGGGGGACCTAAATGTGTGGCAGCTGCGTATTTTTATTTTAAATATCAGAGAGTGGATATCGGGGTGCATTTATGAAATGATTGCAACTGCATTCTGAAATCCCTGTTCCTCATACAGGTGCTCCAAAGCTACAATACTCGGGTTTGCAGTGGTTTCTATGATTCTGTTGTAACAAGATGAAGAACAGATACTGGGGTTCTAACTTTTTCACAGCTTTTTGACAAGCATTGGTTTTGCTTGCCTACACTCTTGAAAACTACAGTCTAAACAAAGCAGCTTGTATAAGCAATGCATTTTTAAACAGATCAATGTGAACTATCTTTAGCAATACACAGTATTTTATACATGGATGAAGTTGTGGAATACAAAGTATTTGCAGGGCATGACAGCTTCTTATGTTAGTTCTGAATTTTGTATGGTGTTTACTTTAAGTGTATAAACAAGTCTGTAGGTGATGATTTCTGACAAATGAAAATAGGAGCTTAGCATCCTATTCCCATATCAGATCTTATTGTTAAGCTTATAAAGAACCATTTTTCCCCCAATAGAACTTATCAAAAAGAGGTTTTGAATAGAAACTGCTGCATGTGACTTAATCTTTCTTCCATGTAACTCGTGACCTCACGCAGCCCTTAGACTGATGGTGACACAGTGAGCATTTCCTGTGAACCGTGAGCAGTGCTGGTCCCACTATTGTTGGGGCACTTTTTTTGTCTGGGAAAAAACAAACCCTTATTTACTAGAAGCCAGTGTCCTGTTTGTTTGTAGCTGGCTGGGAAATGCCATATTACAAGGGTCTCAGTGGCAGTCGTCACTGCTAACAGAAGCTGTTGTTGTGTTTTGCTCTTTTCCTCACTGATTTGTATGAGACTTCTGAGTTTGCCTTGTGACCTGCTCCAGATTCAGTTCACGGCACAAATACTAACCTTGTTTATCCAATATGTTTTTTTCCTCCTCGGTGTTTCCTCAGATTAGCTGTCAGTAAAAGGCTAAATAATAATCCTCCAGCTATTATTCCTCCACCAAGAGGCTACCAGGTTACTTTTCCGGGTTGGTGGATGGTGGTTCACTGTTAGAGCTGCTACCTGGCAAGGCAAACGTGGAGGTGGAAAATTACAGACAAAATAAAGAAACAACATTAAACTGGTAATGGGATGCAGCTGCTTTGGCCTTTGAGCCTGCCTGTGAGTCTCAGCAGCCTTTGGTAAAGGCATATGCTGCGTGATACTTCTCTTGGCCATATGAAATCAGTCCCAGTCTAGTTACAGCCTGTTCCAGGTGGGTGTAGCAGCTCTCAGCAGTTGGGTCGTTTCACATTTGGCTGTAAGAGGTTGTAGTGAGGCAGTCATATGGATGACAAGCTTGCTGTGTGATACTGCCTTGAATTCTAGTCAAAACCTGCACCCGTACATCTGTTCTGCATGTCAGAGGCTAGATGCTGCAGTGCTGCTGGCTGGGCACACCACTGTGGCCAAGTTTCTTTAAAATATGTGCTGGAGCTGAGTCCTTGCCACTAGATGGGGTATCGGAAGAAATCTGGTCTCAAAACATTCCCTTTTATCTCTTCATTTCTGTTTATCATCATCTTGTCCTGGCTTGCAATGCCTTCTTGACTGTCTTCATTGTATAAAATGGTGACGTTCTGTAGGTATAGCAGCACGTATGTGCAGAGAAAGGAACCGTTAGGGTACGTAATTACTTTCCTCAACTGCCTAGTGCCCTTCACAGGCGTAATTTCTGTAAAGTTTCATTATTGGAGCTCATTCTTGTGAGGCAGCAAACTGTGGAAGACTTGGGTTTTGGGGTGTGTGTGGTGTGTGTATATGTATATATAGAGATGTATATATACACGCACAATCTCTTTTTCAACTTTCAGTCTTACTTATTTTGCTTCTACTGCCAAATCATACACGCCAACCTAAACATGCATATCATGTATGCAGACATTTGAGATACTAAAACCAGAACCAGCCTCTTTTAAGGGAAAGAAGTATTTTGGGACTGGAGTCCTCCTTGTCTGTTTGGAACTTTCTCACTTATATGCAAAAACGACTAGTGCTAAAGTGAACCTGTTGTTGCAATGATGTAGGTCCTGTAGATTCTGCCAGTATGAAGCATGAATTTTATGAAGAACATCTGCAAGGTGTGTTTTGAAGTCTTGATTTGTGGGACAGTGGAGGTAGTGCTCAGTGCCTCAGAAAGCTCTTTCTGCAAGACCCGTGGTACAACATGGCTGAGAGTTTTACAAAAGTCTTGACTTTGCAGCAGCAGTGCTGAGTGCAGACAGCAGAGGTGACAGCTACATCTATGCAGAGAGAGAAAGCTCTTACAGGCTCCAGAACTGTTGCCTTGTAGAGTTTTGGTTGACTGGGTAGACTACAGCTCATCAGTAACATCTCAACTTCAAGACAGAGAAAGCAAATGCAAAAAGAAGCTTTGGGTAAGAAACTTTACTACCCGTTGCTAAAATGGTTGCTCTGTTTGCCTACCCGTACACTACTCAGGTGAGGAGTCTGCTGTCTGTCAGACAGGTTCAGCAAATTTATTTTTCCTGTGCTGTTTTATTTTAGCTTGCACATGCACCATCTTCCTGCCAGGAATCTTCTCTAACCCCACTCAGTAGTTTTCCACACAAGTAACCAACTACATTCTAATGTAATGATATCACAGTTTACATACTTACAGTAAAGAGAAGTCATACACTTCACTTAAGTATTTTGAGTTCTGCATAACTCTATGTAAAACACATATGATGATTTTATAAACTGCTAGCTTACACTTGGAATACAGTTTATAAGAGCCCTGCCGCTTAGGTTATGGAAGTAGTCCTATAGCATGACTTCTCCAGCAAGGGAAAAAGCAGGTTATGCTCACATTGATGGTTCCTACCATTATACAATCTGTGGGAATTGCTCATGTTTCACTTGAAAGTTATCCCTTTCCTGTTTACTTGGAGGAGCACTGAAAGCTTTTTAGAAATTCTTCCATTTTTCTTGGCATGGGGCTATTACTTCTTGTATAGATTTTTATCATGGTCTCTTTTTCTAAAGATAGATATTTTGGCTGCTAAAGAGTAGTTCAATAAAAAAATATCACAGTGGTTTGGCTAAGGAAAGATCTCCAAATATAATAGTCTTGGATTTTTAAGTGTCCTTTTTACCCTTCCATAAAAGCTGTATCCCTAGCTCTGTTCTGAAATCACTGAGATTCTTGTCTTTGCAAAGTATGCCATTTTCAATGTAAACATTTGGATTTAGGCTTTTATTTATAATACTTAAATGTTAGGAAGATCGCCCTTTTCAGTCAGTGAAAATAAAGTCGTCTCAAAGCATTTCAGTCTCTTTCCTCTGGCTCTTACATGGGAAGGTAAGACTCTCTAATTGCTGGCATGTAACAGGGGCTTTTCCTTTCTTTCACTGGCCTGTAAAATCAAACCAGAATAATAGAATCACCATAGAATGGTTTGAGACTGAAGGGACCTTAAAGGTCAGCTGGCCCCATCCTCACTGTCATGAGCAGGGACACCTTCCGCGAGACCACATTGCCAAAAGCCACATGCAGCCTGGCCTTGGGCACTGCCAGGGATGGGGCGTCCACAGCTTCTCTGGGCAGCCTGTGCCAGTGCCTCACCGCCCTCACATGTAGGCCCTAATCTGATTATCTGATTTTAAGTTATTACATGCAAAGTTGATCTTGATAGTACTGAAGTCAAAGTAATGCCAGCAGTAAAAATCACTGTGTTTTTTCATAGTCTAAGGGTATTTCTTTTTGACAGTTGGTTAACTCTGGCTCTAAAGCAGAAAAAAACAACCCTATCTTTCCAATTTAGAAACATGCAGTTTTTATAGCTGAAGGAAAAATATTTTTGAACAGGTTTTAATTCTCTGCAGAAGTCATTTTCAATCATAATTTCAAATGGATTAATTGTTTTCAGAACTTTTTTAATTAAAATTTGTAGATGCCACAGGCAAGTGCCATTGTAGACTGGAGACAGATAAAGTGGTGGCCACAAGGACAGAGGGATGGTGACCTGTGCAAGCCCCCGCTGTCCCTGGATATACATTCCTATTGCTTGTCTCAGCTGTACTAGTGTTTCCTTGTGTTTCTACTCATAGTCTCTATTAAAATGAGTTGATTGTCTCAGTGGATGTTGGAATATTAGAAGAGAGTCTAGTCTCTTAATTGTCTGGTTTACTTACATCTCCCTATTTAAAGCTGTTTATTCATATAAGATAGGATGATGCTTGTAATGCTAGTAATGGAGCTCTTGCTAGCCTTCATCCCCAGTGTTTATTTAAAGCAACTGTATGATTTACTGCAAAACCATCCCAACATCTCTCAAGTGTTTACTGATGGATAAGCTAGATTAAGATGTCCCAGCTCATACTTCATAAGTCACAACATAAATCAGAAAACGAGCTTCTGTTCTCTACATACAGCCCTCTTTCAGTGATAGGACATCGACTTATTTCAGATGTTGGCAATCACTACAGTAAAGATCAGTGACATTGGTTAAACTTCTAACTTTATTTAAAACAGACTCACTGCAGTGACTTGGCATCACACAGTAGCAACCTCTGATGCATAACTGCTGCTCAACAGGATGGCACTGTGGAGGCAAAATGGGATGAGTATTTACGTATTGCCATTTCTTCTGTGTCCTGCAGAAAAATCATTCACCCAAAATGAATCATAACCTGCCTACAATGTAGTTTTGCTTGCCTTGAACTAAATATTTCCTCCTTCCCATCATTTTTTTTTAAAGCAGATTCCCCCGCCCCATCCCCATCTATATGCCAGCTGAGGCATTGATAAGCATTAGCATCCTGGAGCAGGCGAGGTGTCCGTTAATCCACGGCGCCTGAACTTGCTTGTGTGCTTGGGAAAGCTGTTAAACTCGGTGAAGTTAAAGAGAATGTTGAAACTATGGGGAGATGGAGGTTTTTCCCTGCACTTTTATTTGGATTACTGGCTTGCTGACTTGCACCTGTGATTAGGATAGCACTCATTAAGAGAAGCTGGGTGGTGCAAGTAAGTGTGGGGCTGGGAGCAATGTTGCTAACAGCTATGGCTTCTTGAACAACAGCTTTAAACCTAATATGCCCCTTTACTAAGTATGTCTCAGCTAAAACTTCCGTGTCAGCCAAGACGTCAGTGAACAGTTGGAAAGACTGAGCAAGAGGTAGCAGTTTGAACCGTGATGTGAACAAGGTGCCATCTGTACGAACACAGCCCTTTCCTAGAGATCTAAAACCTGCCACTGAAGGAGGCAGTAGTTAAAAAGGAGTGAACAGGTACGTGGTAAGGGCTGGTACAAAGTATTGGCCTCTGGTACAGGCCTTCAGCTGCCTGTAACAAGGAATGACGGCTAAACCATGATGCCATGCCCATTCCCCTGTGGGCAGGGTCTTCATGGACATATTTGGTCCAAAACCACAGGTTGGATGAGTTCAGAAGAGGCAAGTCTCTTCCAATAACACTTCATTCATCCAGGCGGCTGTTGCCGTTAGCTTGTTTGTTAGCCAAAGTTGAGTGAAATCACAAAGACCTTGGCCTCAGACCTGGATTTTGAATCCTGATGATGAAATTTATTATTTACGGTAAAAAAAATACCTTATTTTCCTATAACATAATTTCTGCATTGCTGTGGAGTGCACAACAGTCTCAGGAAAATCTGATTTATCTGGTGGAAGAAGTCAGCAGTGTTAGTTAAGATTTGATGGTACTTTAAACAGCAGGAGATTAGACTTCCAGATTTGCAGCGTAGGCTATTTTGGGCAGGGATTGGTATAATCCTGCTCGGTAATGGATGCCTCAATGTGCTGAACGGGGAGCACAAGGTACAGGTTGATCTCACCAGCAAAGGTCAAATCCTCCTTGCACTCACGATACATGGTTTTGAATAATAAATGGTTTTCCTTCCTGGGGTAGAGACACTGAGTTTTTCAGGCATGGCAGGAGTTGGACTGCAAGAAATTGTTTTGTTTTCAATGCTTTGCTAAGAAACGTGGTTAGCTGACCTGTACTGATAAACCGAGAGGGAGGCAGGTCTCACAGAAGCGGAGTGGATGCGCTCCTCTGGGCCAGCCTGCCATCTGCAGGCCATTGCTCTCCGTTGGGAGAGAGGTAACGCAGGGGCTTGGGGGGTTCTTTCCTTCTCCAGAAATTATTTGTAACAAGTTTGTTTGTTTGTTTGTTTTCCCTAGGTAAATGTTATTTATTTAAATTTAATTTGTTTCCATCTGATCCTATGACTAGTCACCTCGGTTATAGGGAAAAAAAAAACAAACAACAACCAAAAAACCCAAGGATAGCAGAGATAAGCTCCTTAGATTTCTCTAGAAGTTAATGAATAATTGCTTTTTCTTTTATTGTTCGTTGTTCAATTTTATAAGTAAACATTGTTGTGCTTAGAAATGGGGCATTTCATATGACAGTCAAATTCTGCCCATCATTCTCAATCCATTAAATCTTTAATAACTCTTGGTGGTGGTGGTCTTAGCTGAACAGTACCACTATAAACTTCAACTCCTGTTGGACATTGAAACTTTTGTTGAGATGTGGGTATGTGTATATGAAAACCAGGTACCTTTCCAAGCATCCCAAAGCTTTTTTCATAGTCCACAAATGGAGAGAGGATGCAACAAAGCCATTTGGCTTTTACACAGCAGACCTTGGCTGCTACTTCAGCAAAAATGTGGGGTTTTGGGCAGTAGTAACAAATGTAGACTAGTGAGTCCACTGTGAAGTATTTCTGGGTTTGGGGTTGTTTTTTAACTCTTTTTTTTTTTTTTTTTTTTTCCAGTAGCTTAAATATGCCTATTGCTACCTTCTTATTGCCCAGGTCTTTGAAAGATAAATGATCTGTGTTTTCCTTAGCTGTTTTTATAAACCATTGATAAGAAATCTTAACGGAGTTGTTCATTTGGGAGAGAATTTACTGTAAGTAAATTACTGATCAATTTACAGTTCCAAAGGTATGAAAGTTTAATGTATAAAGTTAGTTGTTCAATGTGTAGTACGTAACCTTTACATCATTTTTGTCTTTGTTTTAGGTCTTCCTGAACAATACTACAGCCTCACTTGGTTCCTTAGCCCTATCCTGGGCTTGATCTTCACTCCGCTTATAGGTTCGGCTAGTGACCGCTGCACACTGAGCTGGGGCCGCCGGCGGCCTTTTATTCTTGCTCTCTGCATTGGTGTCCTCTTTGGAGTTGCACTTTTCCTTAATGGTTCTGTTATAGGTAAATAATGAGGAAATCACCTGCGTATATCTCCTGCTAACATACATACCTGCTTTAAGATGTTTATGTAGGAAGTAAAGATAATGATATGCAGTTAATTTAACATATGTTTAATGTTAAAGTTGTTAGAAATCTCTGCAACGCTGCATTTGAGCTATCTATCTTGCATGTTTTTATTCTCACTCAAAAGTTACAGTGCTGTGCTAAGTATTGTGCAATCATAGCTGTAACTGGTAATACAGCGTTATTAATACAATGGTTGCCAGCACGTTTGCAGTTGCTGAGATGAATTTGGTCGATCCTTGACATGGGAAAATTGTAGCAACCTGTTCACAGGGAAATGTTTCCTGTTGTGATCCATTTTCCCTTTAATGCATATCTGGCAACACATCCTGTTTCCAGCATTATTTCAGAAATTATCTTTTCACTTTTTCTTGTGCTTTTCTTAGACCTGGTATTGAAAAAGTCCAGAACACAGTTAATATTTGTTTATCAAAAACTTTGTGGGAAAATAATTTTTCCTGAGCCCCCATCAAAGCTGGTAAAAATAGTTTCCCTTGAACATAGTTTACTACAGACCTTAATCTACAATCTCTTTGTAAATTTAGTGTAGGAGAGGTGACAGCAAGTACATTTGGGGAAATGTTTACATCATGGTTGGACTGATGCAAATGAAAGGAACTTAGCACCTAATAACATCCTCTTGGCTCTCATTTTTATCTTGGGTTAGATGAAGTTCTATTGTCAAAAAGTTTTACTAATTGAGGGAAATGAGTGGAACGTTACCTTGGCTCAGCATGTTAGGTTTTTAAAGCCACATTGGGATGCCATATGATCGTTTCCAATTTGCTGCAAACTGCAGTGGACAAGTTGTTCAGGTGAATGACATTTAGCTTATCCTTTTTTAATTTACCCAGGCAATAAATATTATTTGAATTGCTGTCATATGGTATCAATTGTACTTTGTTGTTGTGCCTCCAAGACTTATTCCTCCTCCTCCAGATGTATGCAAGATGTTAGACTGCAGCCTTCTTACAAGATTTTAATTGATAGGAAGCTCTTAGTTCCACACAGGTAGCCATTGGTACTGGCAAGCAAACCTCATATGCAGGTTATAGGCTTAAAGTGTCTCGGCTTCTAATAAATCAGCACAAAATACTGTCTTTAATTTTTCTTTAATTCTTTGTTGCACAGTAATACAGTCTCTGTTGCATAGCTTTCTAGAAAACTTGTGCTTTCCCAGATACTCCAGTGGTACTTCGGTGCAATGACATTTCTTTAAAACACAGAGGTTATGCATCTGTTCCTGGGACATGGTTATGATACATCTCAAACAAAAACCCTCTTCTGAAAGGCACTTTAAACACCACTGTGCCTCTCAAGGGAACCTGGAGTGAACTGAAGTAAGAGAGCTGTTCCATACTAGAAGATAGAAATTTGCTGCCAATGTTCAGTTTACATCGACATAAGATAGCACTTGACATCAGCGTAAGACAGAACTTGAACTACTAGTTAGAACAGATGCACAATATGATAAAGTTTATATTAGCCTCTCTTTAATTAAAGTTTTTGAAATTGTGATTTGTCTCACTTTTCAGAGAGAAAAGGCATTGCTTCCCAGTCTCTCGCAAAAGGGGGTGTCAAGCTCTTTGCAGGAAGAGGCCTCATTTGTAACCAGATTTTCTTCTAAATGGACCCTGTATGCTCTTATTGTCTGATTTCTTCCCATTTTAGGTTCACACTTTCCTGTCCTTAGTCTCCAGTTACTGGCAATCACAATTTCAATTTAGGGCTACAGGAGGTGCTGCAAAAACTGACGTGGTCATTGTTTTGTACCATTTTCCATACCCTGGCCTCTGGCAATAGGAGTCGTAGTGAGGAGAACAGGGAACACAAGAGCATGCTGAAGAAGAGGTTCACTAATCCTAATAGTAATAGAACCATGTCCCAGGAGAACAGCTATGTGTAGATCTTATTCAACTCTTGTTCTCTCCACTATATGCACTGTTCAAGTTTCCAACAAATCTAAAGCACGGACACTGCTGGTGTTTTCTGCTGTGAGATTCAGCTTAGTATGGGACACATATAAACTTCATTAGCATTCAGAGGACTTGGTATAAATGAGGATTGAATATGCACTTGAGATTTAGATGATTTTTGGTGGCTTAGCCAGTTCATCTCTTTCCGCAGTCATTTTCATGAGTTATGCTAACGGTTTTATCAGTCTTGCATGTGTGACCTCTAAATCTCTCTGATTCAAGTAATTCATGCTTTTGTCAATGGTTTGTTTCATGAAACATTTTCCAGCTGTATACTAATGCTGCCTTTCTACTTTGTAGAAAAAAAGCATTTCATCCCGTGCTATCAACAGAAGCTGACTGATGCTTTTTGCAATGCAAAATACCTTCATGTTGCTTCATTCCTAAAAGTTTTGCTTGTAAAAATGATCTAGAAAAATGAATGTTTAAGAAAAGCAAAGAGAGAGGTGAAGGGGTTAAATTTCACTTGATTGTGATTTACTGTGACCCTTGCATGTCAGGTACCATGTCAGTAATGCTGTCAACAGTGCAGTTACCTGTGTTTGTAACTGACAGATGAAATATGTCATTTTGCTTTTGGATGCTCTCCTCACCGTGGCTGTCTTACAAAAACAGCCTTCAGCATTTAAAGGAAAACACATCTGAGGATCATGAAATAATATCCAATGCTCTCAGAGGTTTAAGACATACTTTGAAAATAACATTTTGAAAAAGAAATGTCAGTCTTACAAATGTAAAAACAAAATCTTTGTCCCAGACCTTCCATGAAGCTGTGCCAAAGAGTTGAAATTGCCTTTTTACTCTGTAAAGGAACATTTCCAGTGAGTGTGTTGGCCACCTTAAGGAGTTAAGCTTGTGCTTAGCAGTTTTCCCTTTTTGAATAACATGCTCAGATTCCTGTTCCGTTTTTCCCCAGGTCTGGCTATTGGCGATGTCCCAGACAAGCAACCCATTGGTATAGTTCTCACAGTGCTTGGTGTTGTGGTGTTGGACTTTTGCGCTGATGCAACAGAAGGGCCAATTCGGGCCTACTTGTTGGATGTCGTGGACAGTGAAGAACAAGACATGGCCCTTAACATCCATGCGTTTTCAGCTGGTATGGAGTTAGCTGATGTGTTTTTTGGCAGCTGTCAAGTCTTCCTGATGAATGAGTTGTGGCCTAATTATTTTTTTCCTGAGCTCACTTCTCATTTTTTCTTTCCACAGGTCTTGGAGGAGCAATTGGTTATATGTTAGGAGGGCTGGACTGGACACAGACCTTCTTAGGTGGTATTTTTAAATCTCAAGAGCAAGTCCTTTTCTTCTTTGCAGCCATTATTTTCTCTGTCTCAGTTGCTCTCCACCTTTTTAGCATTGAAGAAGAGCAATATAACCCTCAGCAGGACAGGATTGATGATGAAGGAGACACACTTTCCAGTGTCAAATTCAGTGGTAGTCTCCCCCCTCTAAATCGACTGAATGTAATCAGTGAGGAAGACCCATATGGAGCCTCTATGTTCCATGATGAGGTTCAATCAGAGCATGATCTCAATATGGAGTTCCTTGAGGTGAACATTGTAAGAAGCAAGAGCGACTCAGTTCTACACATGCCTGATGCTACATTGGAAATTGAATCGGAGCTGCTTTTTCTGCATGACATCGAACCCTCCATTTTTCAGGATGCTTCGTATCCCAACACTCCCCACAACACAAGCCAAGAGATCATGAAGTCCAAACTCAACCACCTGTCTGCTTTCCTCAGGGACAATGAGAAAGAGGAGGAAATGTTGCTTGATAATCGCTTAAATGAAGATAAAGTCCCAAATGTCAACGGCTCCCTACCAAAAGAGTTCCTCAACGGACACGCTAGAATAGGCATGAAGCAATCTAGTACTTCAAATTCCATGCGAAGGCGGAGGCACATGTTTTACCGTCAGCCATCTTACACCTTCTCATACTATGGCAAAATAGGTTCCCACCGCTATCGCTTTCGTCGGGCCAATGCCATTGTCTTGATAAAGTCCTCACGCAGCATGAATGATATCTATGACATGCAGAAGCGGCAGCGACAGAGGTACAGGCACAGGAATCAGAGTGGCACAACAAATTCAAGTGGAGACACAGAGAGCGAAGAGGGGGAAACTGAAACCACTGTCAGACTCTTGTGGTTGTCAATGCTAAAGATGCCAAAGGAGCTGCTGAGACTGTGCGTCTGTCACCTCTTAACTTGGTTTTCGATCATTGCTGAAGCTGTGTTCTATACAGATTTCATGGGACAAGTCATTTTTCAGGGCGATCCAAAGGTAAGAGAACAGTTACCTTTGGCAGACCTGCTTGCAGTTACTCGTTTCTGAGATGCGCTCGTTACAAGAAAGTGGCTTTGCATTTGTGTGTGTTGCAGGCCCCTTCTAACTCAACTGAGCTACACGCCTATAACGCTGGAGTTCAGATGGGATGCTGGGGACTGGTAATTTATGCTGCTACTGCTGCTGTTTGTTCAGGTAAGAGACTATGCACAATCAGACAGTGTTATGCACCTCATAGATGTATTTGCAAGGTAGAAATAGTTTTGCTTCAGTTAGCATCTGCATCCTTGTTTGGTGTGAAGGATATTTTGGAAAAGCATTTGATGTGGTCAAAGTGGAAGGGGCTTCTTTAAGAATCAATATTAAAAAATCCCTCCAAATGTAGGGGTGGAAATAAGAACAGATCAGTTAAGTGGCATAAAGCACAACATTTTATCAAAGGATATTAATGGCATTTGGTTAGTCATCAGGAAACTAAAATTATGCTTGTTAGAAAATTGAAGCATATGTAAGAAGGTTTTGCAAAGACTTTTTAAAATCAGAATTATAAATATGTATTTCTGAAAGTCTTTCATGTTCTCTAATCAACAGATAAAGCAACTACAGACAATTTAGGCTTGGAATACAGACTCTGAAATTGAGAACTTTTGCCAAATGTAAATTCTGCCAAATTCTGCCTTCTGCAGTACGTGCGCAGGCATATCTGTACAGATCAGTATCGTGGGGACTGCCTCTTTGTTGAGACATGCCAAGTTGAAGTTCAGGTGGGCAGCTTGTTTCTGAACGCAAACTGAAATGGGTCTGTGAACATCAGTTACCTGATCACTTTGTTTAGCGAATGTGCTTGCGTTAGAAACAGAACGGCCTCTGTGCTCGGTGTGTACCTGCATTGACAAAGTTAACGAATAGGTAAAATTACTGAATGGACCGAGTGGACCATGATAGGTTTGAGTCTCAATGCATTTTGTTCTGCCTCAGACTTGTAGCATGGTTTAGGCAAGTCTCTGAGCTCAATTGCTCCCCAGTTTCTGTAGCCGCAACGCGTTTCTTTCCCAATGACAGCTGAGCTATTCTGCCAAGACAAGCCAAATACTCGGTGAGCATCCAAGCCCTAAACAGCATAGCGAGCCATCACGGCCACATCAATACCATAAAACTTTGTCGAGTAAACTGACATTTATGTTTCATTCTTCATCTCTGCAGCTTTGTTGCAGAAATATTTGGACAACTATGACCTTAGTATAAAAGTGATCTACATCCTGGGCACGCTGGGTTTTTCTCTTGGCACTGCGGTGATGGCTATGTTCCCCAACGTGTATGTCACTATGATAATGATCAGCACTATGGGAATAGTCTCCATGAGTATCTCCTACTGTCCCTATGCGCTTTTGGGACAATACCACGATATTAAACAGGTACGTAGAATATTTTGGGTATTTTAATCAAAGCAGAGCCTTCACATTTCACTGAAGATCACAGTGGCAAAATGGATTTATTAAACCCCATTATTTGAGGTATATGCTTTGTTGGGATGTGGGCCAAAGCAGAAATTCATCCTTGATAGTAAATAGCAAGAGCTGCTACTTAAATCTGCTGGTAGTACCAAGCTTCAGGTTGGCTCGGTGGGGTCATGATTACCATGTGCTGAGGTATAAAAGGATTTGGGTGGACGTGGTAGGATGAAGAGAGATGAAATAATTATTGCACTATTTATTATATACCTAGTAGTTATACTGTTTCAGATGTGTTATGTTAGCATTACTCAGGTTTTTCAGAGTCTTAGATATTGACGTGAGTCAACTATCAGTTTGGGGAGATGTAAGGCAAACTGATTCTGCTGGAAAAAAGGACAGATTTACTTTCCATCTTTCAGCACTGTTCCATTTGGATTACAAATTACAGGAGGATTGTTGATTTTAACATGTTTCTGCATTGGGATGGGGATGGGGATTCCTTTTTATAATTTCCACCAACTCTTTCATGTAATTTTTTTCTACAAAACCTGATCTTGGAGCCAGTTGACACTAGGAGTACCCCACTAAATGTCTGTCTCATGGTGCAAGATGAGAATGTGCTTGATAAGTAGGTGAGAAGGCTCTTTGGGCTTGTATAGCCTGCATGATGCACAAGGATGGCATGAAGTCCACCACATCGCAGAGAAATTTGAGGAAGATGCTAATGTTTAACCATTTGATTTAATCCATTGTTTTGCCTCCTAACATGTTTGTCTTTTTCCAGTACATTCACCATAGCCCTGGGAACTCAAAGCGAGGATTTGGCATAGACTGTGCTATTCTGTCATGCCAGGTTTACATCTCTCAGATCCTCGTGGCCTCTGCGCTTGGTGGTGTGGTAGATGCGGTTGGCACAGTCAGTGTCATTCCCATGGTGGCTTCAGTGGGATCCTTCCTGGGGTTTTTGACAGCTACCTTCTTGGTGATATACCCCGAAGTCAATGAAGAGCCAAAGGAAGAACAGAAAGGATTAGGTCCTCCGGAGACAGCCGAGGGCAACGGCATGAGTGCAGAGAAGCCAACTGTGCTGAAGCTCACACGCAAAGGAGCTGCCACATCGGAGCTGGAGAGTGAATCAGCTGTGTGAGACCATCGCTTATTGTTCACTCACATTCCAGGGAGTGCAGGTGCAGGATCAAGAACTTTTTTTTTTCCCCAGGAAAAAAAAATTAGGGTCTTCACTACTTGTAGCTGAAATTGCAAAAGAAAAGGCAGTTTCATGCAAAAATGTAAATGAAATCCTGTAGTCCTTAATATAGATTTGAACAGGTAGCTATGATGCTAATTGCTTTCTCTACAACTTAGAAACGTCATTTCTGAACACTTTTTTATTAAGAATACATTTAGATTGCAAATAAGTTTTATTAATCTGCATGAGACTCACAGTGTATTCAATTAGCAGTTAGAAAAATTAAGTTTTCGGCTGGTTTTAAACTGAAAATGGAAGCTATCTTGACTTACAGTCTCTTGCTGTTTTTTTGTCTGAACATTTCAGATTTCACTAGTGTAATAGCCGAATCAAACGCTTAGACATCTTGATCAATTTTTTCTTAAGCATGATATTATTGGTCTGACAGCTACAGTTTTTTAGCATTAATTTTAGACTTCATGTTTTTGTTAGTGCAATTACTACAGAATAGTTTTATTTACAATTATTTTCAAGAAAAACAAAAGCAATTAGTGCGGTTTCTAAGAAACTGCCGTGAATCCTTTCAGTCACACTGTTCAACAGCTACTCCCAAGTCTGCTGCTTGTCAAGAGAGGGTGACATAGGTGATGTGAACTGTAGAGGGAAGGAGCAGCAGCTGGGAGAGGTGACCAGCACTCACAGGTTTTTATCACAAGTGCTGCACTTCAAGAATGTCGTTGGAATATGCTGTGACAGTTTTTAGCCTGGTGTTTTTTGTGCTGGTGAACTTGAGGGTTTTCTTGGCATTTTAAACCTGGTCATCTCTGGATGAAGCTGCCATAGAGAAAGGGTGTCTCTGGGGTCAGCTTCATGGGAAGGGGGCGTGCGGATTCTCTTTTGTAGGGAAAGTAATTGATTAATTGCACTTTTTATGATCCTTTAACCTCCTGGCTGAGAACACAGCAGCCAAGGTAAAGACACAGTGTCAGTACAACAAGGTGAACCAAAGGCCTACCTCCGTCACTTTATGGCATAGTCTGGGTGTATGAAAAGCTGTGTCAGAAACAGTATTTAGGCCTTAAAATTCAATCCACTAGCATGTGTTGCTGTTCCAGTCCCCGTGTTGGAGGAATTGCAGGCTGGAGCTCTTCTGAGCTGCTGTACTGATGTCGTCAGCGCAACCTCCATGCCCCCTTCCTTGATTCAGGATATAGCTGCAGTGTAAAGACATTTTTCTGTGAAGAGCTTGAAAGAGTTGTGCTAATCTGATTTAAAACAGCATTTGGATCGCTAGCAATGCGCCCCAGTCCACGGGCAGCCAAAGCTCAGAGATCCAGCAGTCATTTAAAGCAACTTTAGAAACTGAACTTCTGTTTGTTGTCTTATAAGAAGTGTTTGTGATGCTATTTACTCATTTTCGCATGGGCCTCCGGGCTGCAGTCAGTCCGTCTGCTGAACAGACAAATCACAGCTCGTTGTAAGATTTCTGCTGCCTCAGACTTCTCATACTACAGTACTTTAAAATGCATGTGTAAATCATGCTGCAATATAGTCATTCAAAAGAAGAATATATATTTCAAAATGAAAAGCAGTTTTTAATAAATTACTTGAATTGTCAATGTATTTAAGAAATGTATGTTTTGGTATATTTGAAGTTAACGCGCAGTCTTGGCCAGCATCATTGACAAATTTTGGTGGCGTACGTGGGTTTCTTAGCTGAAGGCTTTCAGTCAGTGCCGATGCCCTGTGCTATCAAGGGTGACAATGTTGTTTTTAGGCTGGTGAAATCACCGAGCACTAAAGTACACGTAATCGCACAGGACTTAGGGGTTTTAGTTTCATGTGTCTTGAGAAAGTCTTTTTTTCTTTGAGGTGAATATTTTTTTATTTAGAACACATACTGTGAACTGTGTTCAGACAGGGGAATAATACTACTGAAGAATATGAGACCTTACTGAAGAAATCAGTTGTAGGAAACTTTAACTGAACTTCTGCCGTGAATTTTATCATCTCAGTTACATTTAATATATTCTAGTGATGTTCATGTACAACAGAGATGAGTGTTGTATTTCACCCTATAACTGGCATTCATGTAAAATGCACACTGAGTTAGACATTTTAAAGTGGCTTTAATATTTTATTTTTGAAGCTCCTTGAAGATTCTTCTTTTGGTTAAATGAACGCTGTCAAGTATTCCTTATTTTAATCTGTTCCTGGAAAGGTTCTTCTACAGTTTAAAAAATCTGCATCTTCTGACTGGTGCCAGCTTTAGCCTTTTCCCCACGAGTTTCATGGATCGGTGTGGTTTCAAAGCACCACTACTTCACACTGCACCTTTGTAAGCCAAGATTTCTTTCACAGCACCATCGAGCTGACCAAGATCTAGCTCAGGGGTCCTTAAACTATGGCCTGCGGGCTGGATACGGCCCCCCAGAGTCCTCAATCTGGCACCCAGTATTTACAGACCCCCCTGCCCCCCCCCGCCGGGGTTGGGGGGGGAACCAAGCAGCCGCAGATGGCTGCCTGCCACTGCATCCGCGCACCGGCCCCCTGGTTAAACAGTTTGAGGACCCCTGATTCTAGCTGCAGGGAGGAGTTGAAGCTCCCTCTCGTTTCACACCCAGAAGAGGGGATGTGAAACTGTTTGGGGTATGAGCTCACACACACTGAGCTTTTTTCAGTCAGGGGAAGGGTGAGGAGGGAGGAAGGACATTTTGAACCCAGAGGTTTTCAAAGGCAAGGCAGGCCCAATTCTGTCCCAGCCAGCACTTGGCATAGCCTCGTTTCTAAGAATGGGACGTTCAGATATGTATTTGGAGTTGTTTATGGGGCTGTTTAATTACTGTGTGTAACACATGAATGTGCACACTGCCTTGCAGCAGGAAGCTCTATTTCACTCCCCTGTAAAAGCTGAAGGAAATAATTCTTCATTGTAAACACACTGAAGTATTTGTAGTATTGCCAGAAGATTTAACTTGGGGGAGCACCAGCCAAAGTATCTCCTCCGGTACCTTGGCTGGCCTGTGAAACCACCACACTGGCTTCACTGTGCTTGCTGGTGAGGGCTCCCGAGGTCTTTCGTAGTAATGCTTTTCCTTGAATTAGAGAGTTTTCTTTCTAGTCCTGGCACTTCTCAGGGTAGAGCAGGCAATGATTTATTTTTTGTGTGTTCCTTACCTTTTGCTACAGAAATGATTTTTTTTTTTTTTTTTTTTATGGTCACAATTAAAAGGTGAAGTAGTATGATTTTATGTGTTTATTGCAGAAGTTGTGGGAAGAGAGATTTGAAGGAGGGTGGTTTTTTTTTTTTTTTTTACTCCTTATGACAGTAAGTATCATTTTTTGTTTGTCGGTATTACTGTATAGTCCAATTCATCCTGCATGCTCCGTCTTTTTGGACCTTTCCTACAGTAGGCTTCAGGTTTAGTGGTTTCATTCTGTGTTGCTCTATACTGTAAGTAATATTACCATATTCTGCTGCAGTCCTTCTGGTGATGTCTAACACCTCGGACATGAGACACTGTTAGTGCTCAGATTCTTGAGTGCTGTAGTCAGTAAGCTGCACATCTAGAAATATTTCGCATGAGAGCAGAGAAGCTCTCTTTAACCACTCAGAAAGGTGTAGCATGGATTTTTGCACCCTTGGGTTATTGCAAGAGTCTGATCAGATCTGCACTGTTTGTGGATGGCAGTTTCAGACTCCAGAAGCAATAATTTCTTAGGAATGTTTCTCTTCCTGCTGGTTAGATGACTTTCATAGAGATTTATTACCTAAATAGCCTTTTAATAGCATGAATCTGGTCGTTTGCTAGCACTGGCAGTAAGCAGTTATGGAAAGATGTGGATTGTTCATCATCAGAAGGGAGGAAGCCAGTAAATCCAATGGAGGTTAGTGCTCCTTGAAACACACAATGTCCTTCTCCCTTTTCACTTGGAGCCTTGTTCTAGACTATGAAATATTCCCGGCACGGCAGGCTGAAAAGGAGGCAGCTGCAGATTTAGCGTCCCAGTTTTCTTGCCAGTGCCGATGCTGGCATGCAGGCCCCGTGATGAAACAGGCTTGCGTGAAGTTTTCCACAGAGGCATGAAGCAAGGGCTGAGCCCTTCTTAGTCCTCCCCCATCTGATCTGAATCCCCCCCTCCGCACTTGGAATGACAGTGGCAACAACAGTGATTATTGCCAGGTACCTCATTAAAACCTCACCTCTATCATTAGAAACACATTCACCCGCCCTCGGTTTGTGGCGAGCTTGGTCTTCCTCCAGCATTCACCATTAAAGGCAGGATTTGCATGGCTGCTAGTAGGGTCTTGCAGCCACGCAGGTTGAGGTTACATTTACAAATAAAGGTGGAGAAATTCACAGTTTGTTCCTGCAAGAGCTCCTTCCATGTCTGGGCGGGAGGGGAGCTGAGGGGCACTGCCTTCCCGGAGGCATGTCACAGGGGTCAGCGTTCGTTTTCAGTGCTCGCTCATGGTTTCAGTAACTCTGCATATACACGTAGCCGGGTTGCACAACACTCCGTTGTTCAGTCCCTGCGACAAATCATAGTTCAGTCACTGAGAGTTGGGTTTTTTTAGGTGCGTGTGCGTGTGTCAATGTATCTGTGTGTGTATACATTTATATACACACTGCTCGGGCCAAAATCTCTTTTGGTGGTTGTGTGCTTGTCATCACTGTACTCAACATTTTCAACTGAGTTCTTCCAGATTTCCTTCATCCTTGTCTGATGCGAGACGAGCTCAGCTATAAATATGTATCCTATTTAAATAATAAGTAAACTCCTGCATGATATTCCAAGCACATGTAGCAGCTTCGGCATCTGAAGTATCTATTGTGAAAGAGAAGTTGGTTTTTATTTGCAGCTGTTTTGTCCTTCTTTCCTTTTAATAGGCCAAATAAATGTAACGAACACCAAATGTTGCACAGAGATGTTATTAATGACTGTGTAGAAGAAATACCAAATTTTATTTTTCTTTGCAGAAACTTTATGGTTACAGAGAGTTCTCTAGCTGTTATTCTTCCTTAAATGACAAAGCTGAACGTTTGTAAAGTGCATCAAAAATGGTCATTTTAAAAAAGTGGAGCTACCCAAAGTTTTCTCTTTCTCATGTTGCATCCAGAACAAGCCATTGGCAGAGGTGAGCTGCAGAAGCTCAGATATCAACTGGCTTTTTGATTTTGAGTTTCAAGACTCAGCAACCCAGTGAGTTAGGAAATAGTCTTAATAACAAAAAGGCTCAACTGCCTTTTCTTACTGTGGCACTAATATCTGCAAAGGTCTGCCCATTAAGATGTTCCAGTTTTTCCTGTAATTTAAATTAAGTTCACCTCCCCAAACACGGTTTTTATTTGGTTCCTCAACCCAAGCAGCCCTGCAGCTCACCTGTCTTTCAATCTTGCCTTCCCTCGCCCGGGAAGCACAGCGGACCATGATGGGTGCCCAGGAGGGACAAATACCTTCCACCCCTAGAAGAGAGCATCTGCTAAAATTAAAAGGCTTTTGATGCCCTTGTGACCTGCTGAAACTTTAGCAAACACGGTTCGATTTGAATACATTTTTTCTTAAATTTTGAAGTTGAGGGTGAAGCTTTAGGAACATTTAGCCGAACTAGGCATCCCCTTATTTAGTCTGCACCTATTGAATCCTTAATGACAGCTAAATTGTAGTAAATAGCCCCAAAAACCAGAAAGACTTTTCTCTCAACAAATTGGCAGTTCCCAACATTAATTTTTATTTTTCTGATGTAACATGAACACTAAGCCCTTTTGGTAGCCAAATGACCAGCTTATTTTAAATGCCTCATATTAATAGAAAGCTGCATATATAGGCATCTCATAGCAGAAAAAAAAAAAAGAAAAAAAAAGAATATTTAGTTCCTTTGTGAACTGGCCATATGACAACTACTTTTTTATCAACTTATTAAGTTGGGGCACTATAATAGCTCTTGCTGAGTTTAGCAATGTTTATAAGCATGTGTTAAACACATAATGTTGTTTTATGAGGAAAAAGGGATAAAGAAAAGTAATGTCACAGATGAATGTTTGAGTGCGTAGATGGCATAATGTATGTATGATTTTTATTTCTACACTGTTGAGCTTATTTTCTGTTTTAAGGTTAAAAGAAGAGGTTTGTTGCATGAGAACTATTTTATTGTGTTCTGCACTTTCTGTTCTTTTTGTATAATCTTGATTTTTTTTCATTTATGTATAGAAAAAAATCAATTTAGAAATATTCTACTCCACAAAACATTGTGTTCCAATCTGTTGTTCAGAAGTTCGATCTTAATAAACATTTCAGTAAGAGTTGGTGGCTGGAGTTCCTGTGTTGTTTGTAGGGAACGTGAGTGTCCTGGCTGTGGTTGCACCTGTGGGGCTGGCAGCAATGCTGGCTCCCTGCTACTGGCTGAACGCTGCTGCCGCCTCCCCTCATCCCTGAGCTGTACAAGACAAATAATGTTCACCGGCTTCCCAAAGGTTAATTAATATTTCTAAAAACATTACTACAAAAAAAAAAAAAACCCAAACAGTTCACAAACACTTGATAAACTCACCTGACACTTGCAGGGTTCAGGTGCAACAGAGGAGGGAGCGCAGATGGAGAGCAAACAGTGACGCCTGGGAGAGGTGTATGTCCCCAGCTGCAGACTCTGCTCCTGCCCTGGTTGCTCTGACCCCTTCCCAGGGTAGTGGCTGTCACCTGCTGAGCCAGCAAAATCCATCATCTTCACGCCATCACCAAGAGCACTACTGGGGCCTCAGGGCTGTCAGGCCTTCCCTTCCAGTGGGTGGCAGGGAGGGTCTTGTCCCTTCTTTGCCAGCATATTGGCCTTTTCCCACTCCTCTTCCTTACCACGGTGTGGGATTCCTCTGCGCGGGAGGGCCTGGGAGCGTTTCAGGAGGAAACAAATGTAACTAATAAGGAGCTTCCAAAGAAACCAGCTCACACCCAAACTGACTAACCACATGGGCCATTGCTACTGACAAGAAAGGGGAAAGCCAGAGACCAGTCTATCTGATTACAAATGCCAGCTGACAGGGTTAAACTTGCCTTGTGGAGAGCTCAGTTGTCCTGATTTGATTTCTAGCGCTTTACTTGACAGATCTGATCTGTGACTTCCCCTGAAGGCACTTCTTCAGAACTGGTATAAGCAGCTCAGAGAATTTGATGCCTGTGCAGCATTTAGTTCATTTTTGATGAAACCCAGCTCATCTGCGCTCTTTTCTCACTGGACCTGATGTTAAGAAAGAAGTGAAAACATAAAATGCAATAAATCTGACTTTCAGCCTGGGCTATGAACTTGATTTTTCACCAGCATCAGGGAGAGAGCATGGACACTGCCTCCTTGGGGAAGGAGCTATTTCAAATACCTACAGAAGACCCAGCTGTGCTGGTTTTGGCTGGATAGAGTTAACTTTCTTCATAGCACCTCATACAGAGCTGCTATGAAGCATGGGGGAGTGAGGTTGCTGGCTGGGGTGAAACTACGATGAGCAAGAGCCTCCCTTCCTCACCCCACCTGGCAGAGCAGGGCCCTCACCATGGGGAGCTCACCAGGCAGAGCCCAACCAAAGTAAAGTGGGGATTAAGTGGCAGGGACTGCCCTGCATCCCTGTCTTCTCCCAGCACAATTAAAAGTAAAGAAGCCAAAAGGATGTGAAAGGAGTAAAGAAATAACCCTGAACTTCCCTGGGCTGGGTCTTGCAAGGCATGACACTGAGCCCCTCTCTCTGTCCATGCATCTCCTCCCCAGTATCTGCTTGTTAGCTCTGTCCCCTGTGCCAAGAGATGGGGAGGACCGGGCAGTCCGCTTCTTCCTTTCCAGTGTCACAAGGCAGCCAGGGGAGAGTGACAAGAAACAGAAGCCTCTCAGGTGCTGTTGTTCCTGCAGGGTGATGCCCAGAGAGGAGGAAAAGTGCGGAAAGGCATTGCTTGGCTCAGGAGACATGACGTACCCTCTGGCCTAGGAGGGGGAGGCTGCCATCCCCAGTCAGGAGCACCGGGTCCCTCCTCGGGCTGGGAGCAGGGTGCCAAGTCTGGGCTGGCTGAAGCACGCTGAGGAAGGGGTGAGGAAAGAAGAGCTGGTCACCCCTGAGCTATGGTTCAAGTTAAATACAGCCATTAAAAAATAGCTCAGTGGCCTTGGAGTAGCTGGGAACAGCGCGAGAGGGGCCTGCCCCAGTGCTTCCCCCGCTTCCCAGTCTGGACCCAGGATGAAACAACCAGCAAACTAGGACCTTCCTGTCAGCCCCAGTCTGCCCCAGTGGAGTCAGTCCCTGCACCCTGCAGGCTTCGCAGCAGCTGGAGTAACATCTCTCGCACCCTGGGGCAGGGGGCGGGGGTATACTGTGCCCATGTCCACGCCAGCCCTCAGTGCTGGCAGGGAGGTAATGCCACCTACTGCTGAGGGCTACCATTGGGTATTTACAGGGGAGCCCAATGGCCACCTGTTACTGCCTCTGTGCGGCTGTCGCAGGCCCTGCTGAGCAGCCCCAACCCCGCTGTGCCCTGCAGGATCAGGCCCTGTCGTGCACGCTGCCTGCACCCCACGTAGGCACCCGGCAGAGCTGAGACCTCATGCACTCCCGGACTCCCACTACTGCCCACTCCCCAGCAGCTCCAACCTTGCACGACACACTCATAAGCCCAGAGCTCACGGGGACATGGGATGTGACCATCTTCCAGGTGGTGACACCAGACACACACCCTTGAGTTGGGGTCCCACGCAGTGGGCAGCCCTTCGCATCCTGAAAAGGGGCAGGGGGCAGCCACCCGGCAGGGAACTAGCCCTGGAGGGCCGTGGTGATGGATGGGGAGTTGCAGCAGGACAGTGGCCCAAATCCTAGGGCCAAGGGTGGCGGGCAGCCGCTGCCCCAGCTCCCAGCCCTGAGCAGGCAGAATTTGCTTCCTTTTCTTTGGGCCTGGGAGGCTGCACTGGTGCAAAGTGGCATTTGCGCAACATCTTTCCTGACCTAACACCTGGGGTGGCACAAGGGCCACCCACCCGCAGCCAAAAGTGGGGGACCCGTGTGAGGCGCTGGGGCAAAGCACCACGGAGGAGGAAGTCACACACCCGGGGAAATCCTGCAGCTTACATTCTACCTCAGCCTCAGCCTCCAAATGGCAGCTGACCCCAGCGCAGCTGGCACCCACTCAATGGCACACAGCAAAGGACAGCCCCGCCACCACCCCCTGGGGAGAGGGCTGGGAGCACAGCAGCACAGTAGCTGAAAGAGATGCAGAAAGAGCAACAGAGGCAAGTAATTAATGGGGGGGGGGGGGGGGGGGGTTGGTGTCTGAGGATGGGCTTTTGCTTCGCTGACTGTAGCAAGCTGACAGCAAGACAGGGTTCAGTCAGTACTGATGGCGAAAGGGAACTAGTCCTACAAACAGACCCGCAGAAGCCCATGAATGCAGGCTGGAAGGAGAGGAAGGGGCCATTTCCTACCTTGCTGCACGGCCCTGATCAGCCAGCACAAGTCAGCCCGAATTTCCAAGCAGCTCCCATCTCCGCAGCAGAGTAATTTCTAGAAGCAAACACTGCCATCCCTTGGTTTGAATCGCAGAATCCTAGAAAACCTCCAGCTGGAAGGGCCCCATAAGGATCATCAAGGCCCACTCCCTGCTCCTTGCAGGACTACCTAAAACTAAACCATATGACTACGAGCATCATCCAGACGCTCCTTGAACTCTTGACAGGCTTGGTGCTGTGACCGATTCCCTGGGGAGCCTGATCCAGTGACCAATCACCCTCTCAATGAAGAACATTTTTTTAATGTCCCATCTGAACTTCCCCTGACATGGCTTCATCTCATTCCCTCATGTCCTGTCGTGGTCACCAGAGAGAGAAGATCAGCACCTCCCCCTCCACTGCCCCCCTTGAGGCAGTTGCAGACTGCGATGAGGTCACCCCTCAGCCTTCTCCAGACTGAAGAAACCAATTGGCCTCAGCTACTCCTCCTGTCTTGCCCCTGAGGGTTTTCACCACCCTCCTCTGGACACACTCTAATAGTTTATGCCCTTCTTCTACCGAGGCACTCAAAACTGCGTATAGAACTTGAGGTGGGGCCACACGAGCACAGTGGTGGGACAATCACCTCCCTCCACCAGCTTGCTATGCTGTGCTTGATGCGCCCCAGGACATGGTTTTAGCTGCCAGGGCATGCTGTTAACTCATATTGCCATCAACCCAAACGCCCAGAGCTTTCTACAGGGCTGCTCCCTGTAGTCCTCCCATGTCACCTGTCCTTGTTTCCAATCCATACTTTTTCCACCTAAGGAGGAGACATGCCAGCTGCCCCAGGCAGGAAGTTGTCGCCGTGGCCCTCTCTCCCTGGAGTTACCACATTCTGCCCGGTGGAGAGAGGACAGGGAATCCTCTGTCTCATGCCTCCTGGCTGCCTGACAGGCCTGTCCCAGGGAGGCCAGGCACGGCTCCAGTCGTCTGGTTCCCCACCCCGACTCCCTGATCCTCCTCAGCCTACTCCCCTCCTCCCGGTGCTCTGCCACTGAGTGGAGGAGTTCCTCCAGCCGGGCACATCTCCCACGGGAGCGCTCACCACTGCTGGCTGGTACTGCCGTAAGAGCCGGGCACGGCCTGCAGCGGGGCACCGGGGTGGCTGCCCGTTCCCACCCGAGCTCTGTCTGGGCAGCTGCGTCAGTCACGGTGGGTGCAGAGCGTAGAGAGGACAGGGCCTTCTGTTGGGTGGATCCCACTGCTCCCTGTCCCAGCCAGCAGAGTCATAACACCCATCCTGTACAAACTGCCGCCCTAAATGTCAGCTGCTAGTGCTCCCCAGGGGTTGCTTTGGGGTTCGGGAGGGTGGGGGGTCAGGGCTTGCCTGCAGTGTCTTCTGGCCCTGTTCTGGTCTCAGCTGCTGTGCCATGACTGCAGGCTCCTGGCGGGTCTCTCTACTCCCCTGAAGTTCCCCGGTTGGGAAAAGCGGGGAAAAATCAGCAGCAAAAAGGAGCTGAACACACATTAGCCTGAACAGCCTGGCAGGATCCAGGGGCTCTGTCTGGTCAATCCACTCATAAATAGCTGAAGAACTTCTGTATTCGCATAGCAACCTCGAGCGCTGTTTTGAGAGTGAGACAATTTCAGGTAGAGTATAAAACCTTCCAGTGTTTGTCAGCCTCTTTAAAGCCCCGACAATCAGCTTTTTAATTGAAAAAGCTCAACAAAAGCTTTATAAAACTCAAGCCATCAAGCACTAGTAGTTACAGCGTCACTACTCACAGGAGTCCTTGTTACATGCCAAGGCAGCACCATGCTAAGCATTACATGAGCACAACCAGAATAGTCTCTGCCTCAAACAGCTTACTCCAGGGTGAAACAACAGCCAGACAGAGATCACAAAGTCACAAGCCAGTGTGGACTGCGCACAGGCAACTAGACCTGGCAATCTCTTAGTAAGCATCGCAACACAGAGCTCAGAGGACCACTCAAGATCTTAGGATCCCTTCCCCCTATGCCTTCCCACCATCAAGGAGCCCAGGGAAAGTGACTGAAAAACCATCAAAAACTCAACAAAACCCTACCTCACCCTTCCTGCAGATTCATTTCCACAACTGCAACATTGTGGCAAAGCTGAAATGGTAAGTGAACACATACCTGAGTGTCCTCGTTGCACTGGGAGAGACTGACCAACATGATATTGTGCTCCTCATGTCAGTTAAATTGGTATTGCTGGTCCTCCTCCTGCTCTTGGGGACGGGTCAGTGTTCTTGACAGATCTTTGTATCTCATGGTTTTGTCTGAGGTGGTTAAACTCTTCTACACACTGGTCTTCAACAGCTGGTATTAAAGAAAGCAGTGCTTTTAAAAAGGACATACCTACTCAGTAAATTATGTTCCTATTCAATAAATTACTTTGGAGTCTTTCATCAGTGAAAGAACTTATAAGCATGAAAATGGATATTTGCTATTCTTGTTACCTGACATTTTCACAGGCTGGGTACAAACCATTTGAGAAGGCAAAGCCAGGTTTAAGAAGTCTTGCAGGAATGAAAAATCAGTGATGGCAATGACAGCCAGGTGGCAGGTTGTTGTTCACCTCTGTAGCAAGTGAAATTTTATTAACAAGTTCTTTCTAATAATAATAATAAAGTTGTTGGTAGCAACAGCTCACATTTAAAATTTCACATTCCCTTTAGAATGCAGTTTTAAAATGTGGAGCAGAGCTGACATTTTCATCATTGTGTGTCTCTGTACAGAGAAATCTTTTGATTCAGTAAATAATTCATTTCACTTACCATCACCAGTCAGACAGCTGCCAGGACAGGAAATAAGAAGCCTGAAAGTTACAGATGAGAAGCTGATTTTAGAAAGGAGAATATGTAGAGGGAAAAAGCCAGGCAATTACTCCCCATAGTACACAAACAGGATGCAAGTGAGCACTAAAAATCATCATTCTTTTATCGTGTATCAAGTTACACAGGAAAACAAAGAAAGTATAGAGACCAGAGTATCAATATGGTGTTTAATATTCTTAAATTGAAAAATAAAACAAAACTAAAAAGGTACAATTCCAGTTACCATCATATGATAAAACCTTTCATCAGTACATTGAAAGAGTTAGAAATATTACAAGGTGCATATCTCCAGTACTTTACACTTGTATTAGGTCTACACTGTTTCATATTTATTAACAAAAGTAGCAGCCCTTTTTTTCCTTTCTATTTACAATATTTAAAATATTGCCTTCCACTTTCCTCAGCACTGATACAGATAAAACTATTCTGTATATATTTATTGTTTTACTTATAGAGAATTGTCATAAATGGAAAAAAAGACGTACATCAGGAAGCAGTTAGGGAATGCTAAAGAGAATCCTCAGACTGCAATTTGATGATGCTCACTTCAGTAATCAAGGAGTAGTTTGATGACTCTGCAGTAGTTAAAAATTAAAGCAGTTTCTACACAAAATAACAGCAGTTCCTCTGATTGTACTGCTCCTCCTTTCAGTCACAGTCTCCAGGTTTGTTTGCACAGTAACTGAAAGATTGTTTCCAAAAGCAAGTATAATATATACAGAAACCACTTAATTTAAGTGCTTCAGATGAAAGAAAAAAAAAAAAGTGGGGTTTTTTTTCAGAGAAAAAAAGACCAGTTAGAAATGTCAAGCGCTGTGCATCGTTTTTAAAGAAGAAAAGTTTTTAAGTGCAACGGTCATTAAAAAATATGCAAGTGTCTTGTCTGAGCAGCAGTGAGCTTTCAGTGCCACCAGGAAGAACCTGTCTGTGTTTACATTTGAAATACAGCACCATAAATATACATACAGGGGTAATGGACAGTCTTCCCAGCTGAATCTAGCTGCTAGGTCAGAAAGATACTCAGCATTCATAGTGACTCCACAAGTCCAATAAATGCATTTTGTTTTTTCTTTTTGGTGATCGTTTCCAGCTATTATAGGCTGTAAACACAGTATCTAATTCCATTTTTTAGGCAACACATGCACTGCACAGAACGAGCTCCAGTAGAATTACTGAGCTGGCTTCGATGCTTTCAGTGCCACCTGGCCTATAACCCTGATCCTTCACATCACCACATGGCAAGCTGAATGCCAGTGACCCCTCTGTTCACATTTCTGTTTCTTTACCAAACCTGCAGGAGCAGCACAAGGTGCAAGGAGAGAGTCACTTCCATTTCGATTTTCTACAACGATGTAGGGATTAAAATAATTCAATAAATAGAAAACAGTAACACTGACAGGTGGTTGAAACATGTGCAAAACGCTGGAGTAAACACAGCCTGAGGTCTTCACTTTTTTCCAGCACAGGTAAGACATATTTTGAATAGCTTAACTATTCAGCTTTCCAAATGGCAATCTTCCCTTCTTCCTTTCCAGAGCCGCTGAGGACGTATCTGTCCTCTGCTGAGCACAACGCCTTTACTGTATCAGCGTGACCAACCAACTCTTTCTCCACAGTCTTCTTCTGAGCACTGATCACATAGATCTTCCCTTTGGTTTTGCCTTGCAAACTTCCACTGCTGCCAACCCACATCTGGAATAAAACAAGACCAAACCACAATCATTTTCATTACTTCACATTTCAGGCTAGGACACAGTTGAGGAGTTTGATGTGCCACATTGATACAATGAGGATTCTCTCTTGCTAGGCTGGAAAAAAAGAAACAGTAAAAATGTCATATATAAGTATCTCCCCACCCCACCTCAAGTCTTTCTGTCTTCCCCACCCCGACTCCCTGATCCTCCTCAGCCTACTCCCCTCCTCCCGGTGCTCTGCCACTGAGTGGAGGAGTTCCTCCAGCCGGGCACATCTCCCACGGGAGCGCTCACCGCTGCTGGCTGGTACTGCCGTAAGAGCCGGGCACGGCCTGCAGCGGGGCACCGGGGTGGCTGCCCGTTCCCACCCGAGCTCTGTCTGGGCAGCTGCGTCAGTCACCGTGGGTGCAGAGGACAGGGCCTTCTGTTGGGTGGATCCCCACTGCTCCCTGGTCTAGCCAGCAGAGTCATAACACCCTTCCTGTGCGCCAACTGCTGCACAAACTGCCACATTGTAGCCCATTTGCCTGTCCCCGTTTCTAGCATTCCCCAGGGGTTTCCTTTACAAGTGGGGTGGCTTGCCCACTGTTGCCTCTGGCCCTGTTCCAGTCTCCTCAGCCGCTGCCATGTGAGCTGTGGGCTCCTGGCAGGTGTCTCTGCTCCCCTGAAGTTCCCCCAGTTCAGGAAACATCTCTGTGCATCACACTAGAGCGCTCGGCTGCTGATCGTGCCAGCACTGGAGCTGTTCACCTCAGCAACTCAACTTGCCTTTGGTTCCACAGACCCAGTGCAGAGAATAAAACAGAAGGTGTCACTTTACCACTGCATAAACCACAGCATGCCCATTTCTCCAGTGCTGTGTGCTCTGGATATCTGCTCTCTGCACTGCAAGAGCAGTGAAAATCCTGGGAAGATTAACTGCAACTATCAGGAGAAAAAAACCAGCTGTCGTACGAGCAAAGATGGAAAAAGGCAGGACTCCCTAGGCTGGAGAGAAGACAGCTGAGGAGGGATCACATCAAGGTTTACAAAGTCACAAAAGTGCAGATGAGCAGAATGTAGAATCATTTTTCACATCCCACAGTTAAGAGAAGTAAGGGTCACATGTGGAAGCAAGTAAGAGTTCAGTTTCACTTAGACAAAAGTACTTCTCTGTACGTGGCTGGCACTGAACTTCTAGAAACAGCTGCTATGGGAAACTGTGGCACCAGCAAGTTCGAAATACAATCAGATCCACAGAGATCTGGTTCAAAAATAGCTAATAAATGGCTGAGACAGATGTGCATACTGTAGTACCCATAAACAAGGACCACGGATAGTGAGGGTGCTTAAGGGGAATGGACTGCAGGTACAGGCCAGGTTCACGTGTGCTCCCTACTTCACACTGCTATTGCCAGCAGTAAGAAGCAGAATACAGGGTCAGATGTACCTGGTCTGGCGCAGCAGAAAAAAACAGAAGCTGTGGTCACCCTGCACAAAACTTTGCACAAGATAAGTACTCACTGCTGTGTATTAGCAATGCTTGGCAGCCAGAAAGCATCTTACTTCAGACAGGCACATTATACAAATGGTTTTGTCTCAGGTTTCTTAAAAGACTAAAATCGGCTGGTTTTTAATTGAAGCACAAGCCTGTGGCAGACAACCCTACCAATGCTGTCACTAGCCTTTAACAAGCTGCAAGTTCATTCTTAGCAACTGCAGCGCTGTGTAGAAGAGGAGTACGTGTGCTCCAGCTACTACAGCAGGCTCCAGACTCGTCCCTGGACAACCAAGGCTGCTGAGCTGTTGGCAGGCTAAAAGATGAGGTGCTGAACACTCAAGTTCAGGAGACATTTCACACAGGGATATCTTCCAGTTGTTCCTTTGGTATCAATGAGCTGAATTACAATGGTAGTTAAGGTGGAGCTGTGTGAGGAGTAATTGAAAGAGAAAAGGAACACAGTTCTTAGGTAGAACAAAAGAGAGCTTAATGCCTTGGGGTTTCCAAACAATCCTCTTAACCCCCTGGGTTAAATATATTCATCTCTACTTTGAGGAAGGATGTATCAAAAGGTTTTTCTATTTTAGTTCACAAATCTAACCAAGGGCTGAATACACAGAGAGCTTCCTTATCTCATGAGGCACTTCATGAAAAAAAATCATTTTTGAGGAAGGAAGGAGGAAACACCAAAGATTCAGATAGTTGCTTTCCCAATAGATACATCTTAGATATTTATTTGTAAGTTAACCCAGAACCTGTCCATGTGGTATCACAACTACAATCATTTGCACCGCAACAGGTATGACAGGAACACAAGATGCTAAGGTAGGAAGCCCTTGGCTCCTTTTGTCTCTGTTGAGTTACAAATGTGGTAACTAAACAAGAAAAAGGTTATATATAAAAACAGGCTAGCTAGCTGCCATTTACTGTTTGTCTATTAATCTTTTCCAAGGCTTAGTCTTCGGAATCCTGAGATTAAATATCAACAAACCTAAATGTTCAGTTTCTACAGTTCCTCGAAAACATTAATGGCTAATAAAAGTCACCACACATTTAATTATTGATGAGGCTTTTGGGTTGAGAAGCATTTTAGGCTATACCTGTAACAGCCAGTTGTGGTGGGCAGTCGTTAACTTCTAATTTCAAAGGGGAATCAAAGTTTCAAACCAGTACATATGGCAAACACCCAGTAAGGACACTAACCAATGACAGCCCGTCAGAGCTGCAAACAAACAAAACTTCAGCAAAGAATTCCACAACAGGTAAACACAGTCCAAATGTCTCTCACCTGATTTTTAACTCTTATCATACAAGTAATCTCAGAGCAATCCTGAAGATTAATCTTTTGAGGTGTACTTGAAAAGTCTTTGGTGTTCCAAATATACACGTCACTACTTTGCGAGTAAGATGCCCACACTTCATCTCTCTGAAGCACAGAAAGATACATTTAACGTGAGTACTGCTGACAGGAGGTATATTGCAATAAGTAACTATGGCTTGTAATGCCACATAGTCATGCTTCCTTTAAACTCTATTATCAGTTTAGATATAATACCTCAGGAAAGAGCTGGAAGCACAGAAAGTAGGAACACACATCCTTCAGGTGATGCTCAATTTTCATCTGCAGCTGATATTCATGAATTGACACTACAAGTATGCAACTCCGAGTACCTTCAATGTTAAAAATAAAGAGTTAGTAACAGAAGTGCCAACTTCCTCCATCTCTATATATCATGGAGAAAAAAGGCTAAATAAAATGGATGCATCTAACAACTGTCTTGTTTCTCAGTCAACAGTGAAATTTTTGAGGTACTTCTTCCTGGTTTTCACAGTATCCGTTTTCCAGATCGTTCTTTCTCTAAACACTGACTTCTATTCTGCAGCACTTACGCTTATTAGTTTAGAATCCAAAAACGATTGAGAAAAAAACTCCTTAAAATTAGGACATCTCATACTTAAGAACTTAAGGAGAATAATTATTTTCATCTACAGAACTGAGACCAAGTGTCTGTGCTAAAAGGTTAACAGAGTTGAATCCTTACTCTACTACAGCACCAGCAGCATCACTACTGCCCATAGCAGGACCAGGATCTCCCAATTCTTTAGCTGCTGTTTTGTTAAGATACGTTTGGATCCAGGCTCTTGCTATGGCAGTACTGAGAATCAGTGCAAAATTCTTGATCCGGTCACCATTTATGAAACGACTTCAAGGTGACCTTTTACCCTAGCAAAAATCTTGCCTTTGTTCATCTAAATTCCTACAGAGGGAATGAGAAATTTCTACAAGTAGCCAAAATGCAGGTCTGAGGATTACCAAGCCAGACCAATACCATAAAATCTAGCTGAAATATCAAACAAAATTTGCAACTGCTATGGCCCTCTCGACTTCAAAAGGACTTTTCCATTCCAGTTTACAGGCATCGCTAGGGGAGGTGAGAAAAATACAGTGTAGCCAGAAGTCACACCCTGAAGTAGGGGCAATACCTTGAGGAGCGATCCAAGCTAGCCATCTATGCAAGTGTTTTGGAGGCCTTACCTACACAAGGGTGCTTAAATAGAGAATGGGGGAAGAATACCATGTACATATAAGTCTGAGTTTGAGATTCATGTATTGTTCTAATAAAACAGCGCGTTATGTGAAGATGTAGGGGTTTTTTTAATTATTTGAGAAGTGAACTTACAGCACCACAGTTGGTCATTATGAAGCTTGATAGAAGTGAGATTTTGGCAGGGCAGCTGAAAGATGTGATTAACTTTCAGAGTGCTGATGTTCCAAGCAATAACTGTTCCATCTAAGCTGCTCGAGTATGCTTCACTGTTTGTACAGATTAAAAGAAGAGTATAATATACATTCATGTTCCAAACAGAGCACAAACACACAAGAGACTCACTTGCAAAATAACCAATTTTCAGTGAGCCAAATTAATGTTCCTCATTTCAGAGACTGGAATAGTAAAGCACTGTAATGATTTCAAACAGACTGAAGTCCAAGAGTCTTCAAGGCCAGATACTGTAGTTCTTTTACTAGCAAACAATTAGACTGGTTCAGTTCTTTAAAACAAGGTAACCAGAGTCTTGAGTGCACGGAAGCATGTCCATCCTGTGCCCACATGCCTAGGGAAGGATCTAAACTTCTTTTCTTCCCTCACTGTATTCTAGGTAGCTGGCTCTAGACAGCTGAAAGTGCATTTAAGCAATGAACAGCTCTGGGTCACAACCAGGCATCCAACTTTCAAGCTGCTTATGTCTCCTAGTATTCCAGTAGAGGTACCTTTCTCTTCTTAGGAGTGTACTCTGTATCACTGGAAACACTGCAGGCTAATTCAGAGCTCCAAGTGAACTAGAGTACATGTTACATCATGCATGAGGAGTTAAGTACAACAAAAACTTTCCCTATAATTATCCCGAATATTGTTGCCTATAGGATTTTCTCTTTTTCTCTCAAGTTAGGACAAAAACATCTCAGAACTGTTTGTTACTGCACCTGAGAAAACAAACTACAGTATTTTTTTTCTACCCTTAACATCTGTTGTCTTCAGATGAGAAAACCTTTTTCGGAAGGTTCCAACAACACCTAAGCAAATTCTGCCTGAAACCCATTACGCCTGCTGCACCAATGGCAGAGCTACGGCTGATGTCTGGTCTGGCCTGGGAGTTGCTGCTCCCATGGGAAGACAGCAGGTTAAGGCCTCCAGCCAATCTCTTCCCGGTGCTACCAAAAGATCAAAAGCATTTTGTCTTAACAAAACAATAAATGTATTTTCTTCTTTTACAAACAGGCAGGAAAATCTAGAAGCATGCTGTAAACACCTAGTTGATGATGTGTTCAAAGCACAAGTGAAGTGGTCTTTAAACTGCATCTGTACTGATTCATCATTGGATGCTGCCAATTCCTGGCTGCTCTCATCCTCATCCAAAAAAGCATTCCTTTGTCCTCTTTGTTCCAAAGTACATAATGGCCTTTCTTTAAAAAGGAAATTCTTACTTTACCATATACAATATGGGAGCTACAAAAACAGGCTAAATGAAGGCTTATGTTAGCAGAATAAGCTCCCCCATTTAAAACAATAAATTCTTTCCAACATCTAGGAAGATCAGTCACTGGTTTCCTGTGTGGGCTCCTTTTTCTTTGCCACAAGTTAACTTTTTGCCCTTGTTTCAGTCAAATAATTAAAGCACAACATATATCATTTGGATCTTTAACTAGTCCTCTGCTGACTGCAGGCCAAATTCTCTAGGCTGGTGAATACTATTCTAGCTACATAAATGGCTTTCTACTCAACCACGGGAAGATTTTCCACATGTCTGTGTCTCTTCTGGCGGGTACAGACATCCTTCACATTTGCTCGTATATGTATTTTTAAGAAGAAAACACAGTAATTAAATATACCTGGGTATTCCATTCTTTTTCTCCACAATGATGTCTGTAACATCAGAACGATGATCATTTAGTTGCTTATTACAAGACATACTGTGGGTGTTGATAATATAAATAATGGAGTCTTGAGAACCAATCCACACTTGACTCTGTTCTACCATGACCATACAAGTCTAGAGAGAAAAAGTAAGATTAAGTAAGATCTAGAAGAAAAAACACTCTTTAACATAACATGGAAAAAAATTGTATTAAGATGCTAAAGTTTTCTGGTGATTACCATATAAGATCACGACTTGGTGCTCCAGTATTATATCCTTTTCTCTGCTCTATTAAAAATAAGAGAGCACAGATCTCTGCTGAGTTTATTCTTCCGTAAATACAATTAATAATGTATCTTGGTAAATGATTCAAAGCTGTTTTTTCTGACCCAAACAAAGTAAATGCTACAAAGTGCATCAGGGGAAACCACAGAAGTTAGCGTACTTCTCTGTTCTGTACTGGAAGCCATCCTGTCCGATATAAACATACTTCCTACTTCAGTTTGAAGTAGTGTCTAAGAAAACACTGTCTTCTCCTCTATTGACTCCAGGACATACTTCCCTCATTCAGCTGCTCTTCATTTCTCTCCCTCCTGAGTCCCACCAGTTCCAAACTTCCGTCCTCGTTTCTTTCTCTTCTTTATAAGAGGTTGGTATCTGACTCTTCTCCTGGATTTCTATCTTCCCTCCGCCCAGCTCTTCACCATCAGCCTTTCCTCTCCCTTTCTGACTCTTTCCCACACTCACCCACAGAGATGTTTCACATAAGTACCCTATCCAATCCCTTTCTCCGGCATGTTCTCTCTACTGCATGTTTTTCACTCAGTCCACAGCTCTGGTCAGCTTCCCCTTTCATCAAGAGAGTTATTCTTTTCAGGTGGCCTTTCACAAGCAACAATCTTTAACCTGCAGGTTGTGTCATCTTCTTTTTGAGCACTGTCTCTCTTTCAATATCATCCACCTGTCTTCCTTATACCTTTCCCCAGTTTCCAGTTCTTCAGCACAGGTGACACTTCATCTGTTCTTAGGGCTCCCCTTCTCATCTTCTCTTTATATTGATTTTCTTACTCCTTCTCCTCAGCTGTTTCAAACCTGCCTTCCTGCCCCATGAACGCAGGCCATTAGGCCAGCAGGCTTTCCCAATATCCAATTCATCACTTCCACCAGTTGACTCGTTTCATTATGGACCCACCTTCCCTCCTTTCCTTTCTTCTCAAAAATCTCCATTTCTCCAGGTTAACTGAGGCCCAAAAATCTCAACTGTTTTTCTACAACTTTTAAAAGAATGACAGCGATTCAGGGTCGTACAGGCTATAGCAACAAAAGCACCAAACTAAAGCAGCAATCGCAATGTGTGTCAATCTTACCAGTTTAGAGCGGCCCATTTTGAAACAGTGCTGTTGAATAGACCAGGTAGATGCATCGAAGACCACCACCTTCCCCTCATTTAAAGCACACCACAGTTTGGGATGAGCATTGCCAGGTCTTTCTGAAGGGTCAAGATGTCCTAGAAATAAAGCAGAGAAGATGAGAGAGATACAAGAAAATAAACCACTTTTGGAGATGTGTGGGAAAACCATTATTAGGCAGAGCAGCTTTCTAACAAAATACATCTGTATTCTGGAACTTACATCATCAGCATACAACACAGTTCTCAACGCATTTGTGCTTGTTCTCATCCATTTGTTGAGCTCACCTGATGATTCAATCTTACACTTCAAAGTTATTCAGAGCAGAGGCAATGTTTTTCGTTGATAATGTACTTAGCTAACTGGGATTGCCGGAAGGCTTTTAAGCTCTATGAAATACAACTAATAAATCTACTCATTCTGCCTGCTCCATTAGAGCTCCACTTTGTAGTATGAGGCTTCTAAGAAAGAAAAGCACCACTGAACCAACCACCACCCACCCACCCAAAGTTGCTCCTTCCCACTTTCTTAACGCTGGAATTCCACTAACTTTCCCCTTTTGTCTAAAATTGCCCAAATATCAGGAATCTCATACGAACTTACATCAGAAGACTAGCAAGGTTATGAAGCTAAGAGTTAGGAACTTCCAGAACTAATCTGCTATCTAAATTCATGCCCACTGCACGCAGTCCTTAGCTTTGGGGTTGGGTTTGGGTTTTTTTTTTCCTCTAATGCTTTTTGAGTTAGCCAGATATAAATGTGCCAAGTATCACCAAAAAGCTCACAAGGAAATTGATAGTGCTTTCTGCAGGGATGGATTTAAGTTACATGTGATGAACAGTACGTTAAATCACATAATATACAATGAGAGTCATGGGCATATAGGTCTGCCTGAGATTTCAAGAGGTGGTACGCTATTCCCTGCACTGTTTCAAACATCCCCATATGACTCTACTGAAAAATAAAAAAAATTAAAATGAATATTGATCAATAGTGGAGCATCATTCACCACCACCCCCCGCTCAATAAATAAGGCAGAAGTCTTAATGGGAAATCAGCACATTAACACATAATTGAGGTCTACTATAAGGCATATAAACACAGGAAGACACATTAAGACTGTGAAAGCTATGCCTTGGAGTATCTTACTCCAATTATTACCGTTTTTTTTTTAATGATTTTCTGCTTTAGTATTCAACACACAACCAAAGCATGTCAGAATGTGAACAAAATCAGGCAGTTATAATACCAAGCGTTATGAGATAACATGCTTTATAGACTAATTAAAGCTGGGCTAACATAAAGCAAGCAATACATCACATTACCTGGTGTATAAAGCAAGACATCTATTGCCTGTGGAAATGTCTCACCAGCTGAGGGGTTGATCTTGTGCTTTAATGTCTCTGAAGTTGTTTTGGGGACCATCATAGGCACTAAAACAATTTTTAAAAGGTCATGAAGCACACATTTAAGCCTGAAATAGATTCTCATGAAATAAGAATTCTGCACCATTTATTCACATTTCTCACTTTTCTTTCCCTCTAGCCTTAGCTGACTGGGAGAGTCCAAACACCATTTGTATGAATTCTGGTAGCAGAAGCATGCACACAACACCCAAGCAGTCTAAACAACCAAAACAAAAACACTGCATCCAATATGGAGACACACATACCAACTAAGGTTCTGATGCACAGAAGAAAAAGAAAACAACAAACAAAACCCTCAACCCTAAGCTTTCTAGTAATACTATTTAATAAGCTATATCTGTGAAAGTGCAATCAAGACTAACATCTTTTTATATTTCTACAGAAAATCAGTTTGAAAAACAGAAGATAAACAGAAAGAGCTGAGACACATGATACAACAGCAGCAGGCTTTATATCATTGCTATGTGACTGACCTTCATTTTTCATCCTGTCAAAATAAGACAGTTTAGAGGCTGCATATATGGTTTTGGAGGACTGCAGGGCACCAACCACAGCATCCATCAGAAGAACATTTGTCAATGCTTGCTGAATATACTGAGGATCCTAAAACCAAAAATCTTACTGTAGTTTATCTATTGCTCATTATTACAATCTCCACATTCAACAACACGTCTTTCTTAACACAAGCACTGACCAGTTGCTGCCCTGCAGCATAATTCATGCAACTTACAGTGAAACCGCACTTCCACATTACGTGTTCCACTCCCAAGAAAGGGCATGGAGCAGGGAGTCAAGAGCCAGTGTAAATTCATTAGACTGGATGAATACTTCAGATCTGATGTAATCTTGATACAGATGTGCCAATGAAACCATATGAATGGCACTGATGGAAAACATACAGCAGACATAGGATGGGTACCCATTTTCAGGCTAGATCTTTCTTCACAGGAGGGAATTACACATTGTGCTTCCTTCCCGAAAAACCACCAAGCTATATTTTCACTATTATATTCAGCAGTCACGAAGAATCATGTAGTTTAAATGAAAACCCTGCTTCTGTGGCAGAACACATTTTGCTCCATTCATTGAAAGATTCTACAGTCACCAGGGTCCCAGCATGGCCAAATTCTTTCTACACATTATATTTTGAAGCAAGGTGAAGAAAATTTTCTGTTAGGATCATTACTCTCATATGTTGTTAGCTTCAGAAACTGCTTCACAGAATTGGTGAGTAAATCAAAAGTTCTGTGCCAACGAGTAAGAAAAAACAATCTATAACTTTATTTCTTTCCTTTTTTTATTATTCCAGAAGTATTCTATTTAGAAGCAAAATTTAAAGTTTTTTAGCTATTTTTTGCTGGAACTTAGACATTCTAAGATTGATACATGAATTATTTAGAACAGAAAGCACATAATTCATACTTATCTGTTTAGAAATTCCCATATTTATACCTTGTGATCATCTGCCATTTTTTTTCCAGCCCACATTTCTTTCACTATCAGGTACCAGAGATCACACTCAGTTTTAAGGTTAGCTTCAAAGACTTCTTTTTTATAGAATGTTTTAATCCTCAGAGTAGGTATTCTCAAAAGAAGGAAAGCTATAGTTGTGCTCTTAACATCCTAGAAAGGTATGAGAAAAAAGAAAACAAGGAGGATGTATCACAGATAAGGTGCAGCACCTACCCCTACAGGGCAACTCTCTATTCCTAACTATAGCTAATAATTTCAATTGTCCATACACACCGTTAAGCTGAGATGGTTTTATGAAAATGGAAGTTCCAGACAGCATCATACAGACTTCACTCTACAGTGGATACAAGTTTCACTGACACCAACAAAATAAATTCAAATAAGCACACTTACAGCTCGTGTTAAACTTCTCTAGCTCTATATCCCATGTGCTGCACTGTGCACATTTCTGTACATTTAGAGGCTACAACCTCTAGATTTTTATTCTATTTCATCCTAGCACCTAGCAAACCACACTACATCACCTCTGATGTTTTTGGTCCAAAGACTCAGAATTTTATCTAATCACTCGTAGGTTACGGACTTCAGAGGTTTCCTACACTCCTTACTGAAACTAAGTTGAGAGACAGATCATTTTGCAGAATGGAACATGGCTTATATCCATAGGCATGCAAGAGAACAAGAAGTTACGTGATGCTCACCTCTATATCCCTGAAAGCAGCAATCTGGACATAGCCAGGATGTCCTCCTTCAGTCAAAAGGAACAAGCGCTTTTGGGTCAGAGCTATTTTTCCTACACCATAGTTAGTTTTAACTGAGCACGATAACTTGTAGACACATTCATTTTTATCTAGATGTTCTATTACTGTTGGTGGTAGATTCACCTCTTGAGCTTCTGCTTCAGTTTCTTTCCAGTAGTTGTAGAAATCTCTGAATGTTTCAGGATCAATTTGTTTCTGACGTCCTAAAATTTTTTTTAAATTGCAACAGTTGAAGACTTCAGCAATAGTTACTCCAAGTAATTAATTATTCTAAAAGTTCAAGTGTTTGGACAGCAGAATCTCAAGCAAACACAAATTCTTGTGAGATGCTACCTCTGGCTTCAGAAAGTCTTGCTATTTTGACCAGTGTTTAATCCTTTGCGGCCACAAAATACAACAGTTACCAGGATAATGAGGCACAGAAGATAATTGAGTAGTATTTTATAAAAGCACCCTCAAACAATTTTTTTTAGAAATCAATCACAAGATTCAGATCTCATTCAGGAGAAAAGAAAATTCTCTCAAGTTTATACAAAACCTCTCCTTTTGCTATGATGACCATCCATGAGGAATTTAATTGTAGCTACTTGAATTCTGGATTTTGTTAGTTTATTTTTAACAGACCACCACCTTGTCATGTTACTTAGTGGTTTTATAACACAGAGCTATTTTCCATTAGGAGAGTTTGTATTCACTTCACTCATAATATACGCCAAAGCAGAACTGCACACCATCAGATCATAAAACTACCTCACCTACACAACATGAAAAATTGAAAATTGTGTGCCCAAATATAAGTAGACTTGTCGTCTTCATTGTGGATGCAAGTATAGGCATTCTTGAATACATTAAAGCTATTCTCTGTAATTATCCTAATTAAATAAAGTTGTCCATAAAGATCACATATTGTGAGTTTTCAGAGGCCCAGAAAATGTTGAATAATAATTAAAGTCAACTGGAGACAAATTTTACTTTGGTGCAATAATAATTTTGAACTTTTTTTTTTTATGAACCTATGTAGACGGTCACTAAAAATGTATCTTATACTCACCTACTGTTAGGGCATCAAATAACCGATGTATAGTGTCTATATCTTTGACAATCCCAGATTCCTGGATTCGCTTCACAAAATCATCAAGTTGCATGTGCGTTTTTGGTAATTCAAAGTTTTTTACATGATCATCTATTTTCACAACTTCTCTTTGTTTTTCCATCACTCGACTTATCAGCTTCTTCAGCTCAGGTTTGCGGTCTGCTTGCAAACGCTCAGAAGGAGGCATGGTTTCCACTATTTTTCTTACAAGATCAGTAGGGAAAATTCTTAAGTCTGTTTTATCTAGGTTCTGAAAGTCAGAAAGCGCATTTAGTAGTTTGCCTTGCATCAAGCTTATAAGTCCCCGGAGGTAGAAGTACCTTGCCAGCAATGCTGAGTTATCAGGTGGTAAGGTATTTATAGCTTTGCTGAGATGATTGAAGAAGTCTGTATAGTAGGAGTGAACACACTGGAACATCAGAGGAAAGTGAATTTCTGGGATTTTGAACATACTGACTGATTTGGAGGGCATTCTCACAGCTAAAAACAAACAAAAAGTACATTAGTTAGAAGAAGCAGTGAGTAAAAGCGCAAGTATCTTCACAACCAGCAATACTATAAACAATAAAAAGAATCCCCATCACAGCAACAAGCAATTACATCACGTGAAATTCAAGTAAGATTACAGTTGTGCTAAGGACACAAATATATTTCTCTGTCCGCTGTTCTTACCATCAGAATATTCCCACATCTGATAGTGCCAATTCTGGGAAAGAAAAAACAAAAAAACCCCAACATGCAGTTTTATTAAGACTCACCTTGTTAAACAGTGATAAGCCTAAGCCTATGTTTAAAGGTAGTGGAGAACTAGACATAAGGTGGGCGAGGACTGAACATGGTCACTGCCCCAGGAAGCGATTCTCCGTCAGTCCTATTGTGACCAATCAGTCTTTTGTCAATCAGGCACAGCAAAAGTTACAGCAGGCTGCAGACTGATTTAACATGCAAGAAGCACAGATGCAAAATGACTCAGCTCACCAGTTCTTTACAGCATCTGACCCTGTTTCTGTGAAAATCACTCAGTGATGTCACCCATAAAGACAACAGAAAAAACACCGTATTTGTTCAACACATCCTTCTCTTACCAGCGCCTGTTTCTATTCTTTGAAGTGAGGAATTTCTCGTAGGGCCCTCTGGCAGCTTGATATCTTGGAGATTAGGCATACTGATTACCATACGCCTATTAATTATGCGCTGTGGATTAAATTGTTTAGAAGCCATTTTCTCAATAGTCAGTCTTCTCGGGCTATGAAACATCGAGTTTAATCTGAGAAAAACAAAGATTATATATAAACTATATAATCAAAATTCAGTATACATACACACTAAATTACTAAATTATTATTTTTTTTATAATAGTATTAAATTACAATTATAGTACCAATTTACAATTTCAACAGCCATTGCTGGACAGGTTCATATCACCCTTGTAATCTTAATAAAATGGCCTATCAATTAGCCATCATCTTATTCAAAGATGACCTAATCTCATACCAATAGAGTCAAAAGGACTTATATCACTGATACGAACAAAAGAGTCAAAATCAGAATAAGGAATAAGAAAACTTTACCTCTCCTCTTCAGACTGGGTACTCAACTCAAGTCGAGCAAAAGCATCCATCTTTCTGTTCAGACGAGCTTTAAGAAAAGAGTGAAACATGTAGGTCTCTAAAACCTGTGAGACACAAACTGGTTAACCATGGATCATTTACAAATTACATTTTTCTTAGCATTTTTTTCTCATTTTTATTACCTTTACATATGCAAAGCTGAGAATAGCAATCACAAAACCAAAAATATTTGAAAGCTTCAACAATGGAACACTAACTCAATTTCCATTCACCTTCCGTACCACGATACTTGCTTAGGGGCAAACAGTAATCTCAGACTGCCCTCAAAAAGATGAAACAAAAAAACCCCGAAGAAATATTAAGCAAAACAGAGTTTTAGCTACAAGTTTAACAGAATCTTTTCTGCCTAAGTGCTGATAATATTGTCTATGATTTGGATTAAGAAGTCTGCATAATGTTAATTTATAGTGTCACAATCAAAGTAAAATGACAAGAGAGGCATCTTTACTCCTGCTAACCACCAAAATTTTTCCCTGTCCAGGTAATTATCATAGTTTTATCCAGAAATAATTCCTAAAAGGTCAAATTGCTATTGTTAGGATAGACGACGCCGTAAAAAATAACAAGTGTGAATTAAAGAGAGTGGAGAGCTATCACCTCTCACCACTGCAAATTAAAACAAGATGAAAGCTAGAATTTGAGGCAATACAACATGTGTACTATATGACTGTTAGTTCTAGCACTGGGCTTTTAGCATTGTTTGACATAAATAACTCTGAAAACTAATCTGTTTAGCAAATCAAAAGCAAATTTCATCAGGAGACAATACTGTCATAACCAGGAATCCTGTCTTTATGTTTATACAACCTCTAGGCTTTAGAAACTTACTGACAGACAGCTGTATCTTTGAATGTAACTATGAAAAACTACTATGATTAACGATACATCCCAGAGGCTTGCCTAAAGTACCCTAGTTAGTCTTGGAGTTTATCACAAGATCAAAAAAACCACCAAACCAACCCCCAAAAAACACTGATCAGTGTATTTCTATGATGTTTTTAAAAAGCAAATGAGAAAGATTCATAAGTAACCTAGATACTCTGAAACTAATAGAAATATTTCACCAACAAATAAGCTATTCTTATTCAAGATGCCGCTTATCAATCCATTTGAAACGTATCCTGTAAAATGACATCTACAAAGACATTAAGATTTCATAGAATGGTTTGGGTTGGAAGCGACCTTAAAGATCATCTAGTTCCAATCCCCTGTCACAGGCAAGGACACCTTCCGCTAGACTACATTGCTAAAAGTCACATGCACCCTGGCCTTGAACACTCCCAAGGATGGCGCATCCACAGCTTCTCTGGGCAACCTGTGCCAGTGTCTCACCAACCTCACAGTAAAGAATTTCTTCCTAATACCTAACCTAAATCCACTCTATTTCACTTTAAAGCTGCTCCTCCTTGTCCTGCCACTACAGATCCTTGTAAGAAGTCCCTCTGCAGCTTTTTGTAGGCCCTTTAGGTACCGGAAGGCTGCTCTCCCCAGAACCTTCTCTTCTCCAGGCTGAACCACCACAACTCTCTCAGCCTGTCTTGATAGGAGAGGTGCTCCAGCCCTCTGATCATCCTTGTGGCTCTCATCTGGACTTGCTCCAACAGGTCCATGTCCTTCTTGTGTCGAGGGCCCCAGAGCTGTATCCTTCAGGCAGTACTCCAGGTGGGGTCTCACCACAGCAGAGGGGGAGAATCACCTCCTTCAACCTGCTGGCCACACTTCTTTTGATTTGGCCCAGGATACAGTTGGCTTTCTGGTCTGCAAACACATTACTGGGTCATGTTGAGCTTTTTGTCCATCAGCACCCCCAGGTCTGTCTCCTTGTCGCAGCACTCAAAACTAGCCGGCTGCAACAAGGCTTTTACCATCCCATACCAGGTTAACTTCAATAAGTAGCTCCCACACCTTGCCCTGGCACAGCCACCAATCCACCACAAGGTTTCAAAAGTTCATCTACTGTCCACGCTGTTTCTTCATCCTCTGCAGGCCAGTCCACCCTGTTTCTTGCCTCTGCTGCGTCCAGATTCTCTCTTCATCCAGGCTCCTCTTCCAGCCAGCCTCTCCTCATCCAGGCCCCCTGCTTCTCCCAGGGCCTCTCCTACATCCAGAACACTCTCTCTCTCCTCCCTCTGCTTCTTACAGGTCTCTCTTCACCCAGGGCTCCTCTTCACCCCATCCTTAGAGCTATTTAACTACTTAACAGAACCAGCCACAGCTGCACATCATCCACATCAACTAACCCTCCACCCCTGAAGCCAGCCCACAGCTGCATATTATCAACGTTAATTAATCCAGCTTCATTCCTCTATAATTACTCTACATTTCCTCAGGGCTACTCTCAATTTATTTTCCTCCCAGCCTGTATCCGTGCTTAGGATTGCCCTGACCCATATGCAGGACTTTGCACTTGGCCTTGTTGAACCTGATGAGGTTCACACGAGCCCACCTCTTGAGTCTGTCAAGGTCCCTCTGGATGGCATCCCTGCCCTCCAGCATGTGAACTGCACCACACAGCCTGGTGTCATCAGCAAACTTGCTGAGGGTGCACTCAACCCCTGTGCTCATGTCACCCATGAAGATGTTGAACAGCACCTGCTTTTACATATTTCGCCAGTAGATGGCATATTTTGTTGGCAATTGTGTGTGTAGGAGATGACAAGCTGCAGGAACTGGAAGAGTCTCTTCTAACGCTTTTTTGGAGTTCTCTTTATATAATTCTAGATACTATTAGTAACTATTCCATACTGTGTTATCTTCTAAGATTTACTTGAAGGCAAACCTGCCCCTAGTTATTTACTACTGAAGCGAGTCAACTGCTTAAAGCTCTTCTTAAATATGCACATCTGAATTTTAAATTATTTTTAAATTTCAATTCATAGAACTGCCACTGTTTCATTTTAAGCCTCAGAAACTGCTACTGAAAATACTTTAATTATTTCTATTCATTTGCAATCCTGGTCAGAACATTTCTGATTAGCTTCTCTCCTGATGGCATATTAATAGGTTCTTTTTAACTTTTTCTTTTTGTTTGTTTTTAAGAATATTTGCTAGTGTTGGAAGCTTTATCCAACAAACATTATTTCTTATTTAGGATTCATCAGTTTATCTTTGAATTGCCAGATATTCTGCCAAGTTTGACAACTACCACTTAAGTAAAATGAGATACTTTTCTGATCATTTCCTTCACACACTGACATGTCGTTAAAACAGATGATCAGAAACTTTTCTTACCATATGTTTGAAGTACAAAACAAAACAGGAAACTAAAAAGGTGTTATCAACCACAGCCTGTTGACCTTAGTGAACAGTTCTTTTTGCCAGGTATAAAACAGTTACTCCAGAGAGTTAACTGCCAAATTCTAGTGGCAAAGAAAACCTCTGGAACTTTCATATGCACACATGGAACATAATTAAAAGCAAATGTAAGATGGTAGGTGCACTTTCTTACATTCCTTGTTAAACCTTTGCTTTGACCCACAGGTTTGTTAAACAAGCTATAGTATCACCAAAAAAAGTGGGGCCATATTCCATAATATTTTACTTTTGAGAAGCTTAACTAACAGCACAACATGTCTTACAGCTGGTTAGAATAAGAAGCTACTTAATAAAGCATCTGTTAAAAACTACTATGTAAGTTGCATCAAAGGGTGCAAGAAGCCAAGAAAGATGTCTCACATCCCTTCAGAAATTAGGTATCAACCATAGACACTCCCAGTTCAAGGTAACACTCTTCCAAACAACTATTACTTTTTTTAACTAAGGCAAACCTTTTATTTGGTTAATAGTCACAACACAAAAAAAAAAAAAAACACAGGAGTTTATAACTTTGGATTTTGGCTTGCTATGTCAAGACCAAATTCTCCTAGAACACTATGTGGGTAGATACAAATGCTTAAAACATGTAAATTCTGTTTCTCACATACACAACAGTTTAGTTCTTTGAAGGCAAATACTAATTTAATCAGGTGTAAACAGTTTAATGTAAAATAACTGTCTCAACTGCAAGGATGAAACTCTCAACCTTCCCACTTCTGGGCAGAGTACCCTAACACTGCAAGATAGTCTCACAGGAACCCGTGCACTCTCAGTCTCTTTCTTTCACTGCTCCTTTCCTTCTATTCCCCCTTCCTTTCTCCTTCCTTCTTACCCAAAGTAACTCCAACCTTTGATGGTCAGTGACAGTCCTACACCAAAGGCATGGAGAACTGCTCCAAATTCTACAGCCTGGTGACAAAGACATCCTCCTTTCAATGAGAAATTAAATCCACACCATTGCCTCACGATATACAAAGCCATTACAGAAAAGGGCAGATTCAGGCACTGGTACCACCTGTGCTCCATGGGATAACAGACCTGCATCCTTCATAAAAAGCTGGTTCACTGTATACACTGGGTGAAAACTGAGTCATTTTGGACCTTCAGCTGATTGAGCTGATGCTAACGAAGGATCAAGCTGATCAGTGCAAGCACAAAAGGGACTCAGGGCTTAAATGGAAAAATTCCACCCCCCTACAGGTTTTCAAACTCAGATAAGTATCTAATCAGCTGAATTAGCAGGAGGGCTAAAAAAACCCAAACAACTAAGTGGAGATTTCAGGTTGTCTCTTAGCCTCTGGCTCTACTGGGCCTGGCCTGAGGCTATGCACTATTTGAGTATTACTTCACAGGCTTCACCAGCACTTACAGTTATACTACTTGGTAAAATACATGTAAGCTAAATCAACCCACATCCTACGTGCCATGTCACACTGCAGGCCCTAAGGACACCAGTGCCCACTTACGCACTCACAGTCGGCATCATGCATTCACCGTGACTCGTTGTGGGCAACAGGCTCATGGCCTGGTGCCAAACAGGCATCGTTAACTCCATGCCCTGTTGCTCAGGATTCAGATAAAGCAGGTACTTCAATTTGTGTCATTGAAGCTCCCTTCCGCTGTGCTCACAGGCTTGCTGAAAAGTCATGTCTACATATGGGCTTTGGTCCAAAAAGTCTGGACAAGTGCCTGCACTTAGAATACAGTTTAGATATAGCTTTACTGACCACCTGCCATAGGTTAATCTCACCCCCGTGGAATTACATTTAATTTGCTCTGGAACTACACAGTACATTGCTCTCCAAAATACTGTCAACTATTTTATCTGTTTATAGGAAATAAAATAAATTTGGTAAAGCATTCCATGAAAGCTGGTGGTTCAACACCACCACACAGACCAAACTGTGACCATTTCATTAATATTTGACATTAATCCTAAAATTAATAACAGAGAATCACAATGTATTTAACACTGATTTTACCTTTTTGTAAAATGGCTGGTCTCCAATTGCCCTTGTTTTCAGAAATTCTTCACTGTTGAACACTCTGTGTTCATAATTTAGATGGTCTTTTACCTCCCTGGCGAAAAAAATAAATACATAGATAAATATACTTGCAGATTTGTAAGCAAGCTGCACTTTTGCAGTTGCAGCAGCCCACTGGTTCTACTAGAAATATGCTGCAGCATCAGAAGGCAGTTAGAAATATGCTGCAGTATCAGAAGGCAACCTCAGTTTTAATGAAAAAGTCTGAGTTACTGAATCATAGAAAAAGAATGTAAACTCTTCTAAGTAGTAGGGCAGGCTACCTGCTGCCACTGTCATTTCAAATCAGCAAATTCACTTTAGAGTCTTAGGTTTAGGAAACCACAGAGGAGAATCTATATATTTGGGCTCTATATTTATTAAATCTATATTTATGATTTAGGCTCCAATCCTGGAATTACATTTACATACACAGCTCCTGAATCACATACAACCCATCTGGAGCACTAAAAAGACAAGTGTAACTATCTGCATAGGCCATTTGGAAGCTGTCATCTGACCTCAACACTGCCTTATTACATTTCATCTGTAACACACACATGAAATATTACAGATTACATAACTTTTTGTTGCACTCTCAAACATGGCTTATAAAGCCAGCAGCAACTAGCAATTGTGTTAAAGACACCAAACCGTTGACAGAAAGAGAAAGCAAGATAAAGAATTGATGCATATTTTACTATATGCATGGTCACAGCAGGCAGCAGAGGTCCTATGCTATCCCTGGAAAACCAGACATCAATAGTAACTTCCGTGCCCTAAAGGTGAGCCAGAAAAAGCTGTTTCAGAAGCAGAAAGTGGGAGTTTTTCAGAAAAAAAAAACTGTTCTCCAAACTGCAGTCTGTGAGTAAGAAATCCAAGTTATTTAACAGGTATGTGCAAGTGGTTAAATCAGGGCTCTTATTATTACATCTTATTTCATCTACTCATGCTGGGTATTGATGAATAAGAAATTCCCATGAAAAAACATGAATGAAGAAAATAAATTGGTAAGCTAAAATCTGAATGTAAGCACAAAAGGGGAATCTTATACCCATGCAGAAAACATACATCGCTTGTCTTTCACAGATCAGTGATAAAAGTGCATAAGTTTACCAAGCTGTATGGGTTCAGAAAAACAATCATTAGTAGAAGTACATAGTTCTATATAATTCTACATAATTTAGCATTGTTTGCTTTAAACGGGGAACCTACACAGACACAAAAATACTACAGTGCTTCACTGAAGACAGTAACAACTGGCAGAACAATTGCATCGCAGATTTACTTCCCTTCACTCCTGGACACTGGTAGTTATAGCATTAGAAGATAGAAGAAACAAGGCTGAAAAAAAAGAACAGAGAACGTAAGTTTGAAGGAAAGGAGAATGAAAGCAAGTGAAGAATCAATCCCTTTGCAAAACATATTGTCTCTTAGACAGCAAAACACCTGTTCATTTTTTGTAGCCAAGCATTTAGTGCATTAAAGAGCTCAAGCTGTCAGCAGCAAAATGCCTTTCTCCTCATCTTTATCTGGACCATATTGTTTCTAAACACTGAAATCCACCAGATCCCACTGTGGTAGCACAACAGGTTGTAAATGCATTTCAGTTTCCATATCCAGCTTGCTGTAAAGTCTGTTCTATATTCCACACCCAGCAGCTATTGTCCTCCTGGAGGGCCCAGCCACTTGTATGTATGCTCCCTAAGCTGATCCAACGAAAGCAAGCAGGTTATCAGAGACCTGGTATTTGGACTATATAAAATAACCCAGCATCTTCTGACTGAAAGTGTTAGGGAGCATTCGTGTGAGTCATTGAGTAGCTGATCCAGTGGGGAGCACCATCTCCAACAAAAGGCAGGAAGAAATAGCTGGGCATGGCCATGTGCACAGCTATTTGCTGACCTCTGTCCGTATTTCTTTAGAAGTACCAGGTAGGCAGTTTCACTTTCATGGTTGAGTATGTTAGTATCTATGCAAAAAGAAATGAAGCATGTGCAAACCAGCTGCCCATTTTCCACAATTTTTTTTGTACAAATCTCCTACCACACTTCTATTCTCTCCCCATATACAAGCAAATAGTAGCAGAATTTACAACCAGTACCCTGACAGGTAAGATAAAGCAACTATGGGTATCAACACATTACATTAGATTAAGAACAGGGAAAACTAGCATAGCTGAACCTTTTTCTAGAGGAGAAAAAAACAACCTAAACCCAAACCCTACTCCACATCATTGTTAAAAAAATAATTTCTTGTGCCAAGACTGTGTCCTTGAGCTTAAACTGCTCCTCTCCTTCCTTCATTCCCATGTGGTTGCATTCTCCAGATATTTTATCCTTTCTCAGCATTTGTTTAGTTAGCCAAAACACACTCAGGTGCTTCGAACTCCCGATTCTGCTTTCAGCTCTTCTACCCTGGTCTGGCTCGAATTAATTTTCCCCTAACAAAAGTGACCAAGATTGTGTCCATTTACAAATTGATACTTCTACTGGGCCTTAAACGCCTCCCAATTACAAAATGAAGACTGCGCTTCTCTTCCCGGAATCTTCATACAAAAGACATACAAGTTCAAAATTAGAACAATTTTATCTAAGATGTCCTAGCAATGTATATGCACCCAAATACTTTAATTATTGATATTCCAGCAGGTTAGCAGGATGTTCTTCTCATATTCCCTCACAAAACTTAAAAGATTTATAAAATATCTATACAGAAAGACAAAACAAGAAAATTTTCAGTGACAGTAAAAGTATCTTAACCAGTACCATGTGCTCTTATAATAAAAAATACTATATCCACCCACCTGAAGATATTAACAATTAACTGCAAAGTTGTTTGCTGAACTTCTGTATTCAGTTTCTGTTGCCAAGCCCTTCTACGCATTTGGAGTTCACCAAGATCTGTGCTGGCTCGCTGATGGCAGAGCTCTAAATCATAATGCAGCTGAAGACTCTCCACTCTACAGAGAGAAGAAAATTATCAAGTTACATCCCAACACCAACAATTTTTTTCATACCTTTTAAAAAGAGTCATTTAGGCCTCACACATCTTACAGCCAGAGAAAGTGCCAGATTGATTTGCAAGTGTTGACAAGCTAACAAGATTCCTGGAAGTCCTATTAGCACATGTAAACCACAGTGCACTCAGTCTTCTTTGTAGAGAACAGTAAAGTTCAGAAAATAATCAGTAAGAAAAAAAGAAACAGTAATTCCAGGTGTAGCAAAATAATTTGGTTATGATTATTATTGCTTACAGTTACCTGTATAATCCATCAATTGAAATTTTCAGTTTTCCCTTATCAAACAAAGTGGGGTTTATATGAATGAAAGAGTGTAATAATAAATAATACAAAGTAAGAGAAAGAATGTCAAGCATGATTTATGCACTAAGATAAACACAACTTCAAAATCTTTTCACCTTTTTATGAAAGCTTCTGCTGCTTGTGCTGGAACATCTGGAATTTCAGGTTCCTCTTCAGCCACTTTTGAATGTGTAATATCTCCATTATCTATATTAATTAGAATTAAATCTTCAGTTTCCTTTTAACAAAAGAAAATAGAATGACTGTAAATATACTTTTTTTTTTTTTAAAGACATTCGTTCTCTTTTCTTTAATCCTCAGACAATGAATTATTTGAGCAAGGAGGTAAACCAGAGGTTTGACTTCTTTCCCAAACTAAAATGGATAACTAAACAATTACTTTCAAGAAAGATAAATGTCATTAATAGACATTAATCTCAGTACATAAACATTTACTAACCCAGTATGATCTTCATGCAGTATTAAATTAATACTGGATCTCTAAGCCCATCCTTGAAAAGCTATACATTATGATGATATGCACAAAGCCATACATATGTACACAAAGAGGCTCGCAGAAAGCTTTGTGGCAGTCCTTTTTGTCACCAAACACGAGGCACGAAGGGGTTGAGGTAATGCCAGATTCGATTCAAGTGTACTGGATTGAATTTATAGCTGTTATTGCTGTTTAGCTATTAATCAGCAGGCTCCTGTGCTTGCCATGGGGCTCGCTTGCCTTACTGTATACTTAAGAGTCTAGAGCTCGTTAGTGGCTGCTTTTCACTTTCATTGCTTGCTGTACCGCTGCATTGCTTGTCATCTTACTGTGCTGTGCCCGGAAACACTCTGATAACATCAATGGCGATGCGCCGGGGCTGGCAGATGGCCAGGGCATTGCTGCTGTTTCTGTGCTGCTGTACTGGACAGGCTGGAAATCCAGTGTGAGCTCGAGTCGAAGGGACTGAGACCTGCGGATGAGTCCATGCAGGAGCAGGACACCCCAAAACATCTGTGGCCATGAATAAGCCCATGCCCAAGCAGGTGTCTCTCAGGGTGTCTGCGGCCATGGTCATGCCTGTGCTGCAGCAGGTATGCCTCTGAAGGGACTGTGGCCCAAGGATAAGTTCACACTGGAAAAGGTACACGTCAAAGCATCTGTGGCTGTGGATAAGTCCCTGCTGCAACAGGTACACCTTAAAGCACCAGTGGCTGTGCGGGAGGACATGATCGGCCACCTCAAACTGCATGGCCATGGATAAGCCCACAATAGAGCAGGTATACCCCTGGACGGACTGCAGCCAGGGGTAAGGCCGTGTTGGAGCAAGTCTACCTCTGAAGGCACTGCGGCTGTGGGTAAGGCCACGCTGGAGCAGGTCTGTCTCTGAAGGCATTGTGGCCCATGGACAAGGCCACGCTTGAACAGGTGCGCCTCAAAGCGACTATGGCTGTAGATAAGTCTATGCCACAGCAGGTATACTCTTGGAGAGACTGTGGCTCATAGATGAGGCTCCACTTGGAGCATTTACTCTTGTATTTACCCCATGGGATGACAGGGTGAGATGATAGAGAGAGGGAGGGTTTATGTATCAGTCCAAAACACAGAAACACATGCTAATGCACAAAAAGTCACACAGAGGTAAAGCCCATGCTTATCCCTCAGTTTGCAATTTTAATAACCTTAAAGATCAGTCTGCAACACAGTGTATATAAAAGTAAACATAAAATCTTTCCAATTACATCAAAGAAAAATGTGTTCTCTAATCTGTACTTATTTATCTCCTTCATTTTAACATTTTTTTATTTTGGACTTGTCTAGGTGGACCAGTGTCACTTTGGCTTATAATCAGATAGATAAATCTAATAAAAATTAACATAATTTTTCTGTGTTCCATTTTGAACACCCACAGAAACCTTATGTGAAATCCTCAAAAAAGTAGATTCTCATCAGCCCTCTACTATGAAGTTGAGTTCTTCTGAAATCTTTTTGGGTAACCAAGATAATGTTACCCACTGAAAGAGACTTTATTAAATTATATTCTGAAAAAAAGACAAGAAAAAAAATCAGAAGAGTTGTGAGATTACATTCTTTACATTGCTTTTTCTTTCTTATTTTATTAAATAATTAACTCCACTATGGGGAACAGCAGCATCATTAGAGTATTTTCAAGTGCATGCTCAATTCTTAACCCAGATGCCTGGAAAAGGCACCTAATTCATCCCACACGAGACTGAGCAAAAAATAACCTCACCAATCTGAGGGAAAACTATTTATACTACACAAATGACATGTAAGGAGAATTTTTGCCCAAATGAAACTTGAACTCACAAAAATCTTTATATTATCCTGCAAAGAAAAGAAAGGTAAGGGATACAATAAGCTTTTTCCAATAAGCCAGTGGTCACATCAGTATGGCTCCATTACTTTTACTTTTTTTCCTTCTCACACACCTAAAGCCACACTAAAGCCAGTTTCTGCATACATCTGAAAGAAGGGGATAGTGAACAGCAAGAGTGGTAATAGTCTAAAACCTACCGTGCTAACTTCCTCAAAATGATCAATATGACATCCCATAAGAAAAGATGTTGGGGCCATTACAAAATCCAGCATTTGACGAGACAGAATAGGCACAAAAGTGTGCTGCCACTGAAGAGGATGAAGGTACAACATAAAGCATTCAGCAACGAGCGTCAACAGAGCCCAATCTGAAGAGAAGAAAACTATTTTCCGTTCAGTCAAAATACAGGTCATAATCTGGAAAAACCAAAATGCTAAATGTTTACAAAGAGTTGTATCTAGAACATACTAGATATGCACAAATATTTCATCTGCTTGTGAAACTCAGCCTCACAAGTTCTGTTTTTTTAATAGCTACCTTACATATTTACAAACTGAAATAATGTCCACTTAAGGATTCTTACAAAACTAAGAGGAGGAGAAAACAGAAAAGGAGAGGTGGTGAAGTGACAGTGGAAGTTAATAAGACTTTTGCCACCAATGTCAACAAGGCTAGGATCTAGCTGGAATTACTCAGACCTGTCGCATTTCTTTCGCAGTATTAGACCATAAAATGTCAATTAAAAAGTATCCAGATGAAGACTATAAGCAAACCTGTCTTTGATGGTGAACACAAAGGCCATTTACGTTTCAGACATCTCAGCCAAACATCTATTCCAGATGACAGCTGGTCGAGGTTCCTTATAGTGCCACTAGGGAGCAGTGCTTTCACAGAGCAATTCAGGAAGCTACCTGGAGATGTCCAGCCTTTTCCACTTACAGAAAGGGATCCAGTGGCATCTAAGCACCAGATGCCTCAAATTAGGTGGGATGAATTCAAGCCAAGACTAACGGCACACAGACGACATCTCACAATGGTGCCAATGTAAAATTCATAAAGCTCAAGATGCACCAGCTGCAGAAGACCATTTAGGATTTGAGATAGTTTTATTCATAACGTGCACATGTGGGCAGAATCCCAAAAAATAAACCAGTCTGCCTACTCTCAGGATTAAGGAAGCTTGCAATCATCCCTGGAAATAGACCTCCAACCTGCTCTTTTTAGAGGAAGTGGCACCAATAATACTGATGACCTTGAGCAACCTAACTTCACAGGTGGCCTTTGAGTGGGGAATTGGGTCAGGAAACCTACAAAGGACACTCCAAGCTCAAATTACTGTAAGATTCTATGAAGCACTGAAAAAAATCTTTGCAAATAGTTTGTATTTATTCTTCTTTTATATATATATATATATATATATATACACATATACACACACTTCTTTCTACATCATTTACACTTTATTTGTATGAGTGCCAATTGTTACCAATCCATCCTACAGGTCCTTTTCTTACACATTAAGAAGGTTCTTATAAATCTTGTAGAAATGCAAGAAATGAGAACTCAAAATCTGCCAATCAGCTTGGGAATTTATGTTTTAAAACTTACTCTTAAGAAATTTAATACCTATTGCTAAACCACAGGAGAAAAATCCAGCATGCCTTGATCTAATTGGTCTATAAACAACAAAATATCTTACTAAGAAATATACTTTATTGTGCCATGTGTCTAATATGTAGAATTATCACTACTTTGAATTCCTGGGTTTATAATGTTTTTTGGGTAACTAAACACTTTTACTTTTTCTAATACCAGTACTGTCAATGTCTAACACATTTTAAAGTATCAGTTAGTTTTACCTGCAGCACCTGCTTTGGCTTGAAACACAGCAATGGAAGATGAAGATCCAAATCAATAATTGGACTGTCTGGATCCTCTCGTGAAGGAATTATTATTTGAAGTGGTTTCATATTAAATACCTGTAATAACAGATGTTTTCCCATTTAGTTGTTAATGAAAATGCTCCCACAGCATGTATAGTTTGGGATTTTAGTTCCAACCTACAAAATATTAATATTAATTGAGACCAAGACAATAGATATTTACAGACTGCAGAAAACTGAAATAGAAAGCCATAATAACTAGTTTGAAAGATTAACATGGACTATCTCATTTCACTCTCATAGGTTGTTTAACCAGTAAAACCTTGGAAGTGTATGTGCGTGTATATATATATTCTTTTAACAGAATTAAACTTGCTTTGTTATAAAGATAATAAAATAATGGAATTTATATTTGTAGATACAACTGGGAAATCAAAAGCATTGATAAAATTCATACAGAAAATAGAAAAAATAGCTGAGCATAGGTGCTCATGTTAAAAAGATAGAATAAGCCAAAATGAATGTGCTCTTTCAGTGTTTCACATACTCTAGCTCAAATCTCTGGAGGCCAGATCCTGCACGTGCTGGATAGTTCAGCATGTCACAGCTGGTTTAGCCAATCATTCAGACAATTTTCCATCTATGCTATTTTTAATCCTGCTCCTAACCCCTCATCCCAAGGGCCAAGGAAAGCAGCTAAGAAGTCCATGGCCAAAGCACTGCTTCCCTAGAAGCCATTTCAGAGGTCAAAAGAGAGAGTGTGCTGAAATCACTGCTTCAGATAACATCTAGCTGGACTTGGGAAGGGTTATAAAGAAGCAAACACAGCCCACACACCTCAGCTTCTACACTGAATACAAATGTTTATGTGAGTTTCTCCTTTCAGCTAGGTCTTATCCAGGCAGCAGCCAATCCAGAACATTTAATTCACTCACCAGAACATTTAATCCACTCCACACTGTTCTGCTTCTCTAGAGTCATTCACACACACAAAAAGAACAAGTCCACAGCTGTACGTGTTGTTCCAAGCAACTGATTTCTTTGGCGCCTTCTCTCTCACAGGGACTGCACTACTTCTCAGTCTCACAGCTGCATGTCCACCCATCACACCATCAGGATGATAGCCATAAGCATCCGCATCAGGCAGCGTGTGTTGATATCAGACATGAGATGGGCAATTCCCACACTTTGGTGGACTAAATAGTTACATGATTTACTGGAGTTCATGCATGTGTATTCAATGACATGGTAATGCCATACTGTCCAGGTGAAAGGCAAGCTTCCATTCTTCTACAGTAGTTACAGACTGGAGCTTCCAACCACCTGTAGTAAAGATTATGTGGGCTGACCTTCTAGAAATCACAAGCTAGACTACGCTGTCCCAGACCTATCTAGGCATCATCTCACACAGTAAACAGTTGGCATGAGCCAAATCCTCCCCAGAAGAGTACTAAAAATTAAGCAGCACGACCAACTGGTATGCCAGTGCTCAAGCCTGCACCTTGATTACCCTGTTATTTTAGGTACTAATAATGCACAGCCTTATTTTCAAAGCACGGGTAATGAGATCAATTTTATATCAGCAAGTACAACCTCTGACCTGAGAGTGAAGAAAGCTCCCAATTTATAGAAAACAACATCTTAGCGCTTTATAAAACATAATGTTAAATTAATTACGACATTCAGCATCAGTGATTACCAAGTGGAGTGGTCCTGGTGGCGGGCTGGGTATCAAAAATAACTTTGCTGCAAATTCTTTTAGGTGCTCCTCAACATCTAAATCCTTGAAAGGTTGCAATTGCACTAGTAGGCTGAAATTAAATTATAGAAAAATTACTTACAAACAGTAATATGCAAACAGAAAATGTGCCTTTCTGCTGATAACCTAGAACTAAAAAAAAATAAATAATAAATTACAAGCAATGAAGCTATTACTGCAGCTAATTAATTTCTAATTTATTAGATACTTTAGTGGCTCCATTTAATTTTAATGATGCTGCTATGTCAGAAGCAGGGGTTTTTTTACTTGCATGCATAAAATACTGCTGCATCATATATATCAGGGGATGCAGATAGTACACTGGGTCTCATGATGACAAAGAAAATGGAGAGGCAAGACACAGCTAAAGCAATGTGTCTTAAAGATTGCTTGAGGAACAAAACACCCACAGCTGCAACACAGTGCCATGGCATTTCTCTCATCCCAAGCACCAGACATCAGCTCTGGGATGGAAAATAGCATCAGAGAAAAAGAGAGGTTGTAGACATGGGCTTAACTGCAGAGGAGTGTGAAGCAAGAACCATATCTAGCGTAAAGCCTAAGCCTGCAGGAACACTGCTCTTTGCTATTGTTCCTAACTGTAAAAGAACAAATACAGTTATGCAAACCTGCCAAATGTTTCTATTTTAGAACAGTATTACCATTACCCTGGCTGTGTCAAAGCCACAAAGGTCATGCAGCTTATGTTATTACCAGATCAATTCATGAACATTTAAACATACACATTATTAAGACTGCAAACCATTAAGTCTAACTGCATTTCTGAAATGTAACAATTAACAAGTTTGTAGTCAGAAAGGGCATTTTATTCAAGATTGAATATATATTTATAGCAAAAAAACCCCAATCACTCAACCCCCCAAAAACCACACCTAAACCCAAAAAACCCCAAACCTTTACAAAATCAGAAATTTAAGCCTGCAAGTCTATATATACAGAAACTAGGAACTTAAAATGGTTATATTCTCCCTTGCAGTTTTGTTTCAGTTTGGTTTTACTGGTTTCATGCAGAAGAATACTTGCTCTTCAGGAATAAAGTGGTCTAGAAAGCAGCCGAGTAGGTCAAGAGGTATATTAGAATTCAGGACATTGTATTTGTGTATGGCACTTAGATTCCAGAATAAAAATATTCTGCCATATACTACTGAGCTTTTAATCAATATTAATGAGACATTTAAATTCACAAATTCACATTTGGAAACTGCCCTGGGCTGAGTACTAGGCTGTTACACATATCCCCAAAAAAGCCAATCAGCTATTCAGGGGTGCAGATGAAGAAGGAAAATTGAGAATTACCAAAGAAAAAACTGATAGCAGAGCCATCAATTTAAACAAATACGCTGTCACACTTTGTAATGCCCTAGGTGCGGCCCAAGAGCATAGGTAGCATGCTTGGGGTTTTTTTTCTTTTCTGGTGTGTTTTTTTTTTTTTTAGACATAAAGCACATATCAACACATTCAGTCAATGTTAACAACAGAAACAACCTGACTCTGACACTGAAAAAGCAGCTGATGTACAGAAAAGAAGGTAAAGTGCTCCCTAGTCAGTACACTGTGTCCATTAATGCAACATAATAGCATTTGACAGGTCTGCACTGCAAACGTCTGCTGAAATAAATGAAGTAATCTCTAAAACATTAAAGTGGAGAGCTAAGGAGTTTATGAACCTTCCATTACCTCTATTAACTGTCCACAGACAGATATTTCAGAAAGCAAGAACATCTAAGAATAGGTCCTTTGTACGACCGCAGTGCTGTAAGCTATTTCCACAGTTCCACCTTTCCTCAAGGCAGCTGAAAGGACTAATACACAGGTTGGAAGATTTACTGTTTGAATGAAGCCTATTCATCCATCCAAGATGGGAGTTCATCCAGAAGGGGATTACTGCCAGGAATATTTCACTTTTCACGCAGTGTTACAGATTGAGGCAAAACTACCTGTGCAAAGTGCCAAAACCTCTCAATTTAAAATTGAATCTTTTCAAATAATGTAGAATAATCCAACAGTCACAGTGTTGTGAAACACTCTAGATGCACATCTGCTTGCTTTGGAGAAAGGCAGACACACTCCATTCAAATTGTTCCAGATTTGAAAGCACTGTATAATAGTAATATTTTAGTTTAAAAATTAATTGCACAATAATGAAGGTCTTCCTATTCTATGTTGAAAGTCTGCAAGTTCTTGCAGTTCAAAGCACCTACAAGGATTTATAGTTGAATGTTGCCTTTGCATGTCAGTTTAACCTCAGTTTTCAGTTATGGCTTTTACTATGCCATCTGAAAAAGTTTTAGGAACATGGATTTTTATCCGAGAACGTTTAAGATTATAAAATACCTTTAAGGACTGTTCTGAATGAGAACAAGTACCACCCCACCTATAAGCAATCCTGTGCACTGCAGGTCCTGGAAAGAAGAAGATAGGCATAGAAGAATTCTGGAGGAGAATGAAATCTGTTGCTGCACAAAGATCCTGAATGAAAGCAGAACCCCTTTAGAAGCTACTTCAACATCAGGCCGTCATTAGCAATGACAATTAGTGTTCTTCAGCTAGTTCTCATGAGGAAAGGGCTATACACTAGAAATAAGCGGTTTGAGGTCCACCAGCAAGTGTTTTCAAATCCCCAGACTTGCAGAACAATTAATGTTGAAGCATCCTGCAAAACACCACTGAAGTACACCAAAGATAGAAGTGCACTGAACACATTATTACTTAAGTATATAGGAACTACTACTTGAGTACACTCAGTCAACAAAAACATTTAATTAAATTTTTAACTATTTGGCCACCTGATTACAGTTAAGGCATCCAAAATGACAATAACTCCCTTTCTGGTTTACAGGAAAACAACATCAATGTTTTGTAATGTTACAAAAAGCTGAAACATCCCCAGCTGTACAGGGCACTACACTGAAAATACATCATAGTTGTCTTTACTGTAATTGCTTATATCACATTCAGAACGGCCATACATCCCAGCAGCTGTTTCATGCCATACGGAAAAATTTCAGTGACTCAATCAAAACAAGGAAAAACAGTACCTCTCCACCCCTTCCTTTACTCCCACTCAAGTATACTCTAGCACAGCAAAATATCTTTTCCAAAAAAATGTAAGGGCAGACATCCTGAAATTATCTATCAAATAGTATCAAAGAAAATATGTGGTGATTATGATATTTAAGAAAAAAAAATCCAGAGGAAATTATAATGGAAACTTAATCAGTTTGAGTTTCCAGTGCAATGGGAAACACCAGCATCAAATACAGCTTTGTCACTTGCATTCCCCCTCTCCTGCCAGTTACACAGACTTGCACCTCACATTCAGATGCAGCAGCAAAAAGGAAAGAGAAAAGCTGTGCAGGTATATGACAAACTCCCCTGTTAAATGCCCAGGACAACATAGAGTACTAATGTGGAAGGCTACTGTCCTGCTGAAAACTCCTCTATAATTATTCACATATCTACAAAACACTTAAAGCTTAGATGGCAGGTTACTGATAAATCTGAACTCCCCTTTGAAACCAGCACAGATTCAGCTTAAAGGGGAAAGCCATCCATAGTAGTTAGCTTGGACATTAATGCTTTAAATAGCTGCAAAACCCTACTACATATGATCAACCCAGAGATGTTTAATTATGATGTTTAAAATACCCACCAGAGGCAAAGCTTGCATCTCTAGAGAGTTAACTCCACCTGGTTCCTGTCTGCTCTAAACAAACATGAGATCTAGAAACAGCTTTGTAACCTCTGGAATTTTCCATGGTTCTCTTAAATGTTATCCCACTTCTCCCTCAGTGGGCTCTAAAAAATCCATTTGCAAATTGACTGCTTCTCCCAGCTCAGAGATGTCTCACTTTAGAGAAGCAATTACTCATTTATGGATATACTATATAAACCACTGACGAACACCATAACGGTAAAGCTGAATCTACCCTATTTCCCACCAGGTGGAAAGCTCATCTGCAGTGCGCCCTCATACAGACTGAATTGACAGCATAAAAGCATGAGTCCTGTTACAAAGACTGGATATAAACAGCAGAGCACCACAGCTCAGGTATACAGCTGTAAGAGCTACATACGCAGATTAGTGTTTGAGATTTGAGGCTATAAAAAGACAGCAATGAATCAGCTCCTGCAATACCAACAACAGATACAACTGGCTTAAACATAAGAAGTGGGAAAAGTGACCTGATCAGGAAAGGAGAAAGGGAAACAAACACTTTCTTTCTATTCTTTTTACAGCTCATCACAATTTCACACTAACCTGTGCCTACATAGTTTCCAACATGTTGAAGTCCCTCACTCACATTAAACCCCTTCACTAACGCTTTGAAAATGACAGAGCAAAGGGTAGGGTGAACACCATGAGTGGTGTGTTTGCTCATACTTAAGGGCTGCCAGAGTGACTCTTTTCTGCTATCGCAGTTTTTTTGATGGCAACATCTGAATTGCCCAAGCGGCACTGCTTTGTTCCTCCAGGGCTCTCTTCAACCATGGAAAAGCCAGGGAAAGCCAGTCAGTGCTCCAAACAGTTCCAAGCCCACAGCACTGGGAAGAAGAGGTGCGTGGGGTGAGGAAATGAGTGCTCAGGTCTCATCCTGTTACGGAGTCAGGTTAGGGGCTAGTGATGCACCTCAGCTAGTGCCCAGAAAGCACACCCTTGCTTGCTCATCTGTTCAACACACCAACCACTGGCAGAACAAGCTGGAAGACTCAAACTCCAACCTAAAACACTAACATCTTTCATCTTCCGTATAAGCAGCAAAGACCTGCAAAAGGAAAACACCTGACTTCAAATTTGACTCTAGAAAGCTTGACTGGAATTTGGTGAAAAAAACTCTTCTACCTTTGGCCCACAAGTAAAGATCACCCAGTAATGTCCAGCGTACAGAGACAGGCTCCCCAACGCAAGGAGTTTTTAATACGCTTCAGAATGGAAGTTCATGGATTTTAGCAGTTTAAAGCAACACACAACCTCAAAAGAAGTTAAATTACTAAATAATAAGACAGACCCAGATTCACTTATCTTTTAACTCACCTACACTGCAGAGTGTTTAAGTGTTTCTAATCCATGAAGTATTCTGTATCCTAAGATTTTTGCTCCTAGATCTACGACAGGGAAGTACTCACTATACTCCCTCAAATTACTTGGATTATTCAGTTAAAGTGTCATTAACTGCTTATCAATACATATATTCATGTTCTTAGGACATTTATTTGGTGCACTGTAAAGAAGGGTTTGTGCTTTCCAAGTGATTTCCACTAGTGTGGTAAAATTATAGTCAACTCTCTTCCAAAAAAAAAAAAAACAAAACAAAAAAACCCTAAACAAAAACAAAACACCAGCCACCAAAATCTGCAAAATCTATTTCCTGCAAGTTAGTATTTTCTACAATAACCTCAAAGAAAACAAAGACAACATCACTAATTTCCTTGATATTTAGAACTTGTGCTTACTCTCTGGTAACATTCACATTACCTTTCTTCTTTTCCTCTCTGTCCTGGTTTTGTCTGGTACAGAGTCAATTTTCTTCCCAGTAGTTGGTACAATGCTGTGTTTTGGATTTAGTATAAGAATAACGTTGGTAACACACATAGCACGTTTTCAGTTGTTGCTAAGTACAGTTGATACTAAGTCAAAGACTTTGCAGTTTCTTAGGCCCTGCCAGTAAGAAGGCTGGAGGGCCACAAAAAAATCGGGAGGGGACACAGCCAGGACAGCTCAGCCAAACTGGCCAGAGGTATTCCATGCCATGCTTGGTATATTAACAGGCGGGAGTTGGTCAGGGCCTGCTGACTGGTGCTCAGGGACTGGCTGGGCCTTGGTCAGTGGGTGGTGAGCAGTCGTTTTGTACATCACTTGGGTTTTTTTCTTCTCTTTGGATTTTACTCTCTCTTTTTCATTACAATTGATGATGATGATGATGTTATTATTTTATTTCAATTATTAAATTGTTCTTACCTCAACCCTCAAGTTTTACCTTTTTCCTGGGATGTTCCTCCCCATCCCACTGGGGGTGGGGAGGAGGGGTGAGCCAGAAGCTGTGTGGTACTTAGTTGCCAGCTGGGGTTGAACCACAATACACCCTCGCACACACCTCACACTACTGTAACAGAGAACTAACACCCGCTTTAGTATTATGCAGCTATCCTGACCACATGATGCAAATTCACATATTAAAACCAGCACAGTGACTTTGAGAAGCACACAGCACAGCAAGCCTTACCAAGAAAGACAATCCTTGAGGGCATTAAAATATGGATATCTGGATATAACACAAACAGCAAATGGTACAAAACAGACAGGCACCTTCCCAGTCTGCGCAGATTCCCAATGGGCCAGCGAAATACAGCCATCCTGCAAGAAAACTACAGATTATGTATTTATGTTAATCATTAATTTATAGCTCATATTGTCTTGAGAACCATAGAGATATGATACCCAATTCCCTCTAAATTTCCAGGGGATTTGGATATCTATCTCCCTTAGGCCCTCCAGAAAAATGCCAGCCCACAAGACCCAGACATACGTATTAAAAAGAATTTCAGCACAAAAGATATTCAGAAAGAAAACAGGGTACAATCTTCACCAAAAAAAAAAAAAAAAAAAATCATCGAAGGGACAAAGTCTGCTCCTAAATATTCAAAACTCCTAACTGAAATCCATAACAGTTCCTCCCAATGCAATGCTGTTCCAATGTACTTAATATACAATGACAATATAAAGTACAATTAGTTCGGTATTCCTACTAACATAAAAACGTATCTGTTCACTAATTTCATAATTTAAACCTGAAATTATTCTCAAAATGTTTTTTTTTTATGTATCTTTTAATATATTTTAATAAAAGCATGAGTTAAGGAACATACTTGCATAGGCTGGTAATACTGTGCAACAACACCGTATGTTCTGTTACCACAGACATCTGTGAAGACCAGGAAATGAATGTGGTCCTCTTTTGATTCAGAAGTTACATGAAGTCCTCCTGCAATGAAGGCAGAAACCTTTTTTTAACTACATATTTAACTACAGCTGCTTGGAAAGCAATTAATGACAAATACTGCACATTTCCACTTAATTTCAAGAGAAATGTCTCATTTCAAGGGATTAAAATGCATGTATACAGTCCGTTTGATCCAAGGGTTGTTACAAAGGCTGCACATCACTGAGGAAGAAAAATATTATGTAATTATTCTTCATTTTAAGTGGCAAAATACAATAGATGGATTTTGTTCCCTTTTTTTTTTCCTTTCAAGATGTTTGTAAGATCTGCAATAGTGACATGAATATTAAAATTTCTGCAATTAAACCTGGAGGAAACAGTCACTACCTCAGGTATATCTTCACAGCAAATGAAAAGCGAAAGGGTATTTGGTCACGGGGCAGGGAGGGCGTGGATTTTAAAAGTGTGCATTTCATTCTAACTCAGATTTACCCATAAGGGGTAAAGTGACTTTCAACTTCCCTCTCTTGCAGGTGTTGCAGCTACTACTGCTAATAGATCCGTTTCACATAATGTGGCCATACAGAGTAAGCACACCCATTCCAGTTAACAGCTGCTTTCATCACTGACCTGCTCACATACAGACACACTTTTTATACTGGGAAAGACAAAGAGATAGATAAGATCATAAAAAAAATTGGCTGTACTATGGGTCAACAAATATGTATTAAAACAGTTCTCATTAAAAAGCGTAAACTCTACTGTACCTGGGAAGCATAGCTGTGGCAAACCAATAAGATCAATGTCCTTTGGAACTGTGATGTCTTCAGCGTCAGGTGCTTTCTGCTCCCCATTGAGACTCTTGACATTTTCAATCTTTGGTCTCTCCTTTTTCTTTCGGAAAGATCGGCGTTTGCTTTTATTCAAGTTATTACCAGCATTAATCACCTGAATATCATCTCTGCTGATAAATGGTGGCACAAATACAGAAAGAACTTCCGGATCAAGAGGAGGAAGACTTTTGGGTTTTCTTTGTGTACCCTATAAAAAAAACAAAACAAACAACCACTAAGTTGACACTCATCCTAATATTTTTTTAAAACTATTTTTAGCCCTGTTTTCTCTCCACCCCTTAAGCTGTGGCTTTAGACTACATTTTTTCTTCTTCCTAAATATTTGATTTTTCCTTCTAATTTCTTGCTTCATGTATGTTAACACATAGGGAATACTCTGGGCATTTTCAGTAGGTAAAGAATCATTCCTCATCATTCAAAATGCACCATATCAGTATTACACCTTTGGCACAAGAAAACTAACAAATATCAAACACTGTATTTCCTCCTTTGAAATGTAAGCTATACTTAAAATAAACACTGGTAGTAAGCAGAACCAAGCAACAAATACACGAAAACAAAGAAAACCAACTGAACTGCCTAGATAAGCCTTTGTTCATTTTTAGGGAAAGTGACATATTAAGGGAGAATAACTACTACAGGAAAAAAACACCACCAAGAAAACACATAAGGTTTCACATGACAACTTTTAATTTTATAAGACAATTAAGAAAGTACAATTAAAAATTACAATCACTGTTACAATAAACACAATTTTAAGACACTGTACAACATGAAGCCATGAAAAAACCTCTGTATACCGATGACTAAGTGCAACAGGCATCCCAAGAGCATATATAAAATTGCAACATTCTTCAGGAGGCAGCTTTTAAAGTACTACTGCACTGAAACGCCTTGCAGCTTGACTATGAAAGACCTGTGGAGGAAGCAATCAGAAGAGGAGATTTCCTTGTACTTGCAAGCACTTTTTGTATTCTTGACCCTGCAGTAGAGACAAGTAGCTGCATTTTCAATTACTTCACTGCTATTTTAATTCTTCCTGCAAGGTCAAAACAGCAAGTAAAAAAAAAAAAAAAAAAAAAGCCTTGTTTAGTCAACGGATATTTGGAAACAGGAAAGGCAAGCTAACTGTGGCTAAAAAGCTGTTTCATTTTCAACTTTTTGCTAACTAATTCAAAGACAGATGCAGCATACATGCTGCATTCATCGTGTCTGAAGGTAAAAGCATCAGTATTGTATGTAAGATGTTCCTTCAGAATCAATGCTGGCCTCTCTCAATTTCCCTGCTTTTTAAAATAGCTACGACATAAAAAGCTCTATTGTTTCACTGAAGCCAATCTTCCTCCATCCAAGTTTTGGAACAGAAAGTCTCAGGTTATTTGTCCTAGTAGATGAGTCCACCAGTAGTCTTCTTCACATTTGAGCATCACAGGAAAAATGCGAAGGAATACTTACCTTCATGATATAGTTGTTACTGTATCATAAGCTCCACCATATTCTATACTAGGATACTTGAAACAAAGTACTTCAATAAAAATAACAAGTGAAAAAATACTTTTAATAAACACAGAGCCTGAACTAGAAAGAGATTAGAGTGGAAAAGATAAAACTTCAGGAAGTATCCACTGGGATATTCAGAAGACAGGAATTACCTTAAAAAGCTGTCCTGGTTTTGGCTGGGATAATTTTCTTATTAGTAGCTAGTGCAGTGCTGCGTTTTGGATTTAGTATGAGAATAATGTTGGTAACCCACTGATGGTTTTAGTTGTTGCTAAATAGTGTTTTCACGAAGTCAAGGACTTTGCAGTTCCTTAGGCCCTGCCAGCATGAAGGCTGGAGGGGCACAAGAAACAGGGAGGGGGACAGCCAGGACAGCTGACCCCAACTAGCCAGAGGGATATTCCATACCATTGGACGCCACGCTCTGTATATAAACTGGGTGAGTTGGCCAGGGCCTGTGGATCATTTCTGGGGGACTGGCTGGTCAGTGGGTGGTGAGCAATTATATTGTGTATCACTTGTTTTCTGTTCTCACTTCCCTTTGGATTTTCATTCCTCTCCCTTCTTTTCATTATAACTGTTATTATTATTGTTCTTTTGTTTTTATTTTATCTCAATTATTAAATTGCTCTTACCTCAACACCAGAGTTTTGCATTCCTCTCCGATTCTCCTTCCCAGCCCTCTGGGTGAGGGTGGAGTGAGTGAGCAGCTGTGTGGCACTTAATTACCAGCCAAGGTTAAACCACAACAAAAGCACATTACAAACTGGGGTACTCAGTGACAGATCCTGCCATGCTAAAAACTTTGTGTCATTTTCCTTAGCTGGCAGCTGACATCCATATCAAGTGAATAAACTGGAAACGCAGATAAATCCAACAGGATCACTCAAAATAACATGCAGCTCAACATTTCAGAAGCAAATGAACAATTATCGATCAGCCCTGAGGCTGTTATGCAAAAAAACCACTGACCTATTCAAACAGTAGCAATCTTAATTTGGCAGATTTGCCCTGCAGAGGTTTCCATACAAAGTTGCTTTGAGAGGGCAATCCCTGACTTACATTGAAGGAATCTCTGTGATACAAGTGCTGGATGACAGCCAGCAATTTAATAGCCTCACAGCCTACAAGCTTCTAAAATTGCAGGTCCTTAATGTCTTGAACTACAACAGAGGCATTAAACACCATTTTCCATCAGCCCCCGCCCCAGAAAAAGCACAGTCAGCATTGTCACTGACCCAGCGACTCAGTCAATCAGCATCCAAGTTGGCTCGTATTAACATCTGCAGCCAAAGTTGTACTTTCTTACACTTTCAGTTCAGAGATAGTGAGCAGGCAGCAACAGAGCAACAGTCACTTGTTTCTACTATTCTTTGAACACTTTGTAGTCTTTGCTTCTACTGTTAATTCTTCATTTTGAAATGCTTCTCCTCTATCGCTTTTTACTATCAAATGTCCTTGCATCATGCATAACCTCTTATAAATACTAATGCCTTTTCTTCCCTGTAATTCTGCAAGATTCCAGAAATCAGGGACATTGGTCCATCCCCATTTACCAATTATGTTCCTGTAACAATGATGCCATACAGAACAGACAAGACTTTTTACACTGACCACACTATTTTAGACACAAACAAGAAGTAGTGTGTTGAAACCACAGATTAGAGTGTGATCTCAGCTATTTGGTGTTTCCTTGATCTCATTCTCGTCATCACTGAAGAAGTTAATATTGTTTTAAATGCCACGAAAGAACCAGCTTCTTTAAGGAATAACTGGGCAGGGAAAAGTATGAAGACTTCGAATACTTAGGTTGGAAGAGACCTCTGGAAGTTCTAGTGCAACCCTTTGCTCAAAGCAATGGTAACTTTGAAGTTAAATCAGGTTACATTAGGTCTCGTCCAGTCAAGTTTCAGAAATCCCTTAGGAAGGAGATTCTTCCATCCTTGTGCTTCAGCCCTCATATAGGGTAGCTTCTTCTGGTCTCACTGCCATTGGCGTGCAGTTCTCTGGTATCAAGGTACCCAAATGTGGGACAGTATTCCAGATGTGACCTAAAGAGCATTGACTAATAACAATAATAGTAATAATCCCTTCCCTTCACCTACGAGCTATGGTCCTGATGATGCAGGCCATTACGCACTCACTTTTCACTGCTGCAGAAATCAGGGCCTCTGGTTGGAAGGGACCTCTCGAGATCACCCAGCCCAACCCCCTGCTAAAGCAGGGTCTCCTAGAGCAGGATGAACAGAGTCTCGTCCAGGTAGGTTTTGAATGTCTCCAGAGAAGGAGACTCCACAGCCTCTCTGGACAGCCTGTTCCAGTGCTCTTTCACCTGCAAACTAAAGAGTTTTTCCTCATATTCAGAAGGAACTTCTTGTGTTGCAGTTTGTGCCCGTTACCCCTTCTCTTCTTGCTGGGCACTACCGTAAAGAGCCCGGCCTCATCCTCTTGACACTTGCAGACATTGAAAAGATCCCCTCTCAGTCTTCTCCAGGCTAAAGAGGCCAAGGTCTCTCAGCCTTTTCTCAGAAGGGAGGTGCTCCAGTGTCTCAGAGTGACAGTATCTTGAGAATAGGAACAACTGATGGATGACAGCCCAGAAACTTCAGTTTCATGACCTTCAGTGCAAAACTGTATCTCCACCTCTCCCCTCATCATCTGTGTAGCCCTCTGCTGGACCCTCTCCTGTACCACCCTGTCTCTCTAGAACTGGGGAGCCCAGAACTGGACACAGCACTCCGGGTGCAGCCCCACTAGGGCAGAATAGAGGGGGAGGATCACCTACCTCGACCTGCTGGCCACACTCCTCCTGATGCACCCCAGAATCCCATTGGCATCCTTGGCCACACAGGCACGCTGCTGGCTCACAGGCAACTTGCTGCCCACCAGAACGCTCAGGTCCCTCTCTGCAGAGCTGCCTCCCAGCAGGTCAGCCCCAGCCTGTACTGGTGCATGGGGTTGTTCCTCTCCAGGTGGCAGGACCTTACACTGGCCTTTGTTGAACTACATTAGGCTCTTCTCCATCCAGCTCTCTGGCCTATCCAGGTCTTACACCAGAAGGCTATGCTGCCATTCGGCCACTTCTCCCAGTTTTGTATCATCAGGAAGCCTGCTGAGGGTACACTCTGTCCCTTCTATCCCTCTGTCCCACAAGCACACACTACTAACTAATGCTCAATTTGATCACACCTCATTCCTTTCATACAACTTGACACCCAGGAGGGCGTTACAGAAAAAGAAAAAATATGGTTTGGTGGTTATGTCTGCATTAGCAGGGCCAGAAAGCACGATGCAGACACTGTAAGAGACAAGATCTATACCACTGACTGTGGTAGGTAGATACAGAACCCAACAATGGAGCCAACAGGAAGATCTGAGACATCTCACTGATAGTTTGCACATCATACTTGTCATATCAAACCCCAGCTTTATAGCTGAAGATAACTTAGGGGAAAGAAGTTTTATCAAAGATGGCTGTATGATCTTCACTATTGTACATCTCATTCTTACAAAATAACACACTTCCAACACTAAAAAGTAATCTCTAGCTGAAAATAGCAGCCTTTGAGCTCTTAAAATTTAAATCTTAGAGTGACAGTATCCTGGCAATAAGGACAACTGATGGATGACAGCCCAGACACTTCAGTTTCATGAGCTTCAGTGCAAAACTTTATCTTTTTTTCCATTGGAATCTCCATTGACAACAGGTCAGTCATACAAGACTTTTCTTTGACAGTGGGTTATATCACATTCCCACTAACTTCATTGACTTTGTTACAGTAAAGAACATATTGCAATAAAGTTAAGAATACCAAACACACTTTCAAGACCAAGATTTGAAGCATTATCAAGATTTTTACTCTGCTGTTTCATCTGTAAATATCATCAGAGGTCCACTACTTTCCATTGAAATGTTCTTATTTTCTTTCAACAAGATCTCTTCTTTCTACATTCACTGAAATTAGACACAAAAATATTCCACTATTCCTTTACATAGATAGTGCTGCAGAAGGAAGAAGAAGCAGACTAAATCTATAAACTTGTCCTGAGACAGCGACTGAAAACCCTGTGGTGTAACAGCTTGCAGGGATGTTACTACAGTTAATACTGTCAAGCATAGGGACTACTTCCCTTTCTGACACTCCATTTTACACCTTCAGCAAAAAAACAATTCAAAACCTGTGGCGCGACCAGAATATTGGAATGGTTTCTATGTTTGTTGCCAATTATCTTATTTGTTGTTCTACAGGTTTTTTTGGAAGCAATGAGATCCAACTGAGCAGACTGGAATGAAAAAGAAATTGCCCTTCTTTTGGGTTTACTGTACACGCAGGTGCTGAAGCAACACACACACATACACCAATTTCAAAAGTCTGGTGGTGACATTTATGGCAAAACTATTTCTCAAATTTGAATGTATACAGGAATGAGATCCTGGAATTTGAAGCTCTGCTTAGCTGGTATCACTTAAGAAGCTGACATCAGCAAAAGCCATCTCCTCAGCGAGTTAGCAGCAACAAGTTTAACAAAGACTTCTTTATCTAATGGTATTAGAGCGCACAATCAAATTCAAGTTCAAGCAAGACAACAGCGATCCCTGGGAACAGCTTGGCTTTTCCGCACGTGCTGGCACCACAGCTACTCCCACAGTCAGGCAGCTGATAGGCATCTCACAAAATCATCTGCACATTTTAATAAAGCAAAATCAGGATGAGGCCTTTAATTTTTACCTCACATGTGAAAAGGCTACAGTCATAAACAAATTATAAACCACATATTCAAAGCAGGAACAGACTCATTAACTTCTGCCAGATCTGAGTTGCTCCGGTCCTGCTAAATTCAGAGCACTGAACTCAGGGGTTTAGACCTGGTTGTTGGCCTAAGGATGCAAGTCACCAGGCTTTATTCCCCTGTCTTTAGCTTTTATCTCAAGGGATGGCAGGAAATAGTGTATCATCCCATAAAGGATATGCATTGTTCAAGCATTTTACTGTTCCTGCTTATATAAAGCCACATCGCATTCTTTGTCTAAGCTCAGATCTTTGAAAAAGCGTAATTCCTTAACATCGCTACCAAACTACTCCTACTTTGCTGAGGTTCGCCTTGTCAAAACAAGTTTTCTTTAAAGTATTGCAGCTCTACCCGATATATAACAGCAACGACCCAATCGTTTTATTCAAGTCCGCAGGAGGGAGAGGCCCCGCTAACCGGCTCTGGCTCGGGCCAGACCTCGGAGCAGAGCACGGCGCTGCCCCACACACCAGCCGGGACACCCGGCCGGCGGGCACCGCCAGCCCGCCCCGCGCCCCCTCACCACCCCGCGCCCCTCTCACCTGCAGGAGCGCCCTCACCCGGTCCCTAGGCACACCGACCAGCAGGCATATCTCGAGCAGGCCGGAGGGCAGCACGTCCTCCATGGCACAGCGGGGCAGAGGCTGCCAGCACAGCCGCCGGCGGCGGCGGCGGCGACTCCTTCCCGCAAGGCCGCTCGGTCCCTCCCCGCGGGCTGGAGCGGGCTTGGGCGGAGAAGAGAGAACACCCGCTCCCTCGCCCAGGCAAGCACTCGCACAGCAGCCCTCCCCACCCCTCACGGTAATGCGCGCTTTGATTGGCTGTCTCTCCCGTCGCTCTGATGGGCTATAACCAATCAGAATGGTAGCACGTGTGTGCCTCGGCCTCGCGGGCCGGGCGGGGGCGGGGCGTAGCTCGTCACTGCCCGTTGGCGGGCGGGGCGCGAGGTGCCTGAGATGAGGGCTGAGGAAAGCTGAGGGCATGGCTGCCCCGCCGTCGCACGGCGGCCGGTGCTTGCAGTTAGCCGCACGTAGCCACCCTCTGCTCGCCTCACGCCAGGAGAGCCCCCAGGGAAGGCGCTTACCGACCCAAGGAGTAGTTAATTTTTCTCCTGGCCTGCCACGGGCTGATTTCCCGGTGAGGCTGTTGGCCCAAAGGAGCTGCGGTGCCTCAGGGTTGGCCATCACCGGCACATCGAGCGGTGGGTGAAGTCATGCCTCGTGCTTTGACAAGTGATGTCATTCCCTCTTGTTTGCTCCAGGTGACTCAGCAGGGGTATGTGACTGCTGCTAAATAAGAGCCTTTATCATGGGTCATAGTTTCAATGAACTGTAAGCACACAGCTGATGGCAGACTGGGTGGTGCTCTCACCTCGCGAGCAGCAGGGTTTTCAGTGGAGCTACCTGCACAGCAGAGAAACAACATAGGGGACTCAGGATTTCTTTTTGAGGTGTTTAATCTAAACAGACAATGAGTCACTCTGTATGTATTGGCGCTGTAGATCTTCACTGAGAGAAATGTGTTTCCTCTCAGACCAGGTCATAAAGTACCTGAAAATGTAGAGAGCAATTACTCTGAAACTGAAAGTGTGAGACATAGTTTTATCATAGCGACAAACTTTTTTTGCAGGCTAACATTCATGCATTTAAAATGCCAAAATTCCCAGTATAAATGGCTCCAGGCTTTCACAAGTTTGCAATCAGTCCAGGGTTCAGAACAGACTTCTTCAGAAAGTACAGAGAACATCAGAAACACAAGATGTGGTCTTTGTGGGGATTTTATTATCTGTATTTTTGTGGTGTTAAAGCTCAGGATTATATGGCCCCTTTAGAGGAAGTCACAGATGCAGAATGTAGGAAACTGTTTCTATAGCACTGACTAAAAGAAGGAAATTCTTGAAAACCTGGAAGTTCAGGGATCACTTCTTCAAAGTGATAGAAGATCAGAGGCTCAAAGATTTAGGTTAATAAAGTTTAAGGTCATAAGGGAGTGTTAAAATCCTCTTGTTTAGCTTGTGTAGCCCAGGTCACAGAATCAGACTGGTTCCTGTATTAAATTTGTCACTTTTGGCTGACACCATGAATTCCTGCAACAGGGATTACTAACAGTCACTGTTAAAAGTTAGGCATCTCATTTTTAGTTTCACTGTTTCGTTTAGCTTTTTGCCACTGATGATGTTACAGTTTTCCTGCTGTTTGAACAGATTCTTTACTACGAAAAGACTTCTTGCAGAATTCAAGATTGTTAATTTCTTTTTAAGACATTATACAATTCATACTTTTTAAATTTCTTTCCTGATCACTTGTGTGTATCTTTTCTCAGCATCTTCAAATGTTTCCAATATTCTTTTTTAATTATGAACACCAGAAATAAGCTTTACTATTGCCGAATATACAGTGGTATGTCACACTGCTATTTCTAACTGATATCCCTACCTAATTAAATCAGAGAAAGACCCATATTTGAATCATTCAAAACGGGTGTAAAGTTTAATTGGTTATCGACCATAACCCTGTATGGTTTTCTTAGGTTTATTACTTCCAACATGACAATCCTACCTCTTATATTCATTGGCCAATGATTATGACCTAGCATTTGACCACATTAAAAGGAAATTACAAATGAACTGAGGCTATTAAGCAAATCCAGGTCACACTGTAGTTAATTAATCTGTATCATGATTAGTTTCTGATTTCTCTGCTATCTGCAATGATAAATACTGAATGATTCTTGTTCATAATTAATGTAGCCCTTAAAGCAAAGATACAGTGAAGTTATTATCAGAACAGAACTACAAGATGAAAGGTACTAATGTGAATCTGATAAAATCTCAAAAGCTCTGGAAGTAGGAAACCTGCTATACAGGGTCACTGGTAAGAGACAAAATAATTCACATAGAGAAGAACCTCTTTGTGCTACAAAAAGATTTGTGTAGTTAAATCATTTTTTTCCTAAGAAAAATTGCCAACTGAGGAAGAAATGCCAGCTTTTGTTACGTGTTTTGTTTTCATAAGACTGCAAATACAGTAAATGTTTGTTTGTTTAACTGTCTGATGTGGTACTTGGCTGCTTAGAGCTATATGCAGAAAAAACACTGATCTTGATATATCCTCAACACGGATAAGGCTTTATCAGACCTGAGAGCCATATCTGAATAATTAAAGATTTCCTTGACATAGAAATCAAATTCAGCTTCCAAATACAGGGTATTATATTTCAGATAGACTGCCTCTGTTAAGAGGAGAAAATAATTTAACAAGTCATGTGTTTCTTTGATGCAGTCTTGCTGATAAAATATACCCTAGCCAATCAGATGAGAAGCCATGAGCTGGCTCTAGTTTAACAAGGCCACCCTCAAAATCCCACACTCATAGATGATATAATACAGCCTTCTGTGTTCAGCCTTACATTTGAAATACATTCCAAAATAATCTCCAAGCTTCTGCCCTCACCTCTTTCAAATTACTGCTGTAAATTAGTAATTGCACATGGAATTTGTCTGACAAGCATGCTGTAGACTGCATGGAAATGGTTGAGTTGCTCTCCATCAAGACTGAAAGGAGCTCTGAGTGACTTGTTGAGTTGTAGATTCCTATGGGATATGGACCAGGTGAAGAGTAGAGTCAGAACCCTGAATTTTAGGACAAACTTTCAGTTGTTTAAGGAATTAGTGAATGGGACCCACTGGGAAACTGCTCTCAAGAAGCTGAAAAGACTTGGCAGTTCTTTAAAGGACATTGTCCTTAGAGACAAGAGCTTTCAACTCCCATCTGTAAGAAATCAAGCAAGGAGGGCGGAAGACTGGCATGGGTCAGTAAGGACTTTCTGCTCCAACTAAAGTGTAAGAAAGAAATGCACAAGCAGTGGAATGAGGAAGAATATGGGACATATTCCCTGAGCAGGAAAGCTAAGGGCACAGTTGGAGCTGCCTTTGCCAAGGGATGCGAAGAATAGTAAGAAGGGCTTCTACAGGCATGTTGGGCAAAAACTGAAAATTACAGAAAGAGTATACACACACACACACAGAGAGATAAATAAGACAGGAGAACTGGTGAAAACCAACGTGGAGAAGGCTGAGGTACTCAACAATTTTTTTTTGCCTCCATTTTCAATCATAATCTCTCTTCCTACATCTCTCAAGCCCCTGAACCTCAAGGTAAAGTGTCGCAGCACTCTCCAAACTCTCGCTCTCTCGCTCTCTCGCTCTCCCATTTTAAGTGAAGATCGGGTTCAAGATCCCCTGTAGAACACACATAAGTCCATGGGAGCCAATGACATGCATCCCAGAGTCCTGAGGGAATGGGCCAATGTAGTTGCCAAGCCACTTTCCCATCATATTTGAAAAGTCATGGCAGTTAGGTGGCCCCAGTCACTGGAAAAAGGGAAACATCATGCCTATTTTTAAAAGGGAGGACCCTGGGAACTACCAACCAGTCAGCCTCACCTCTGTGCCTTGTAAAATGGAGCAGATCCTCCTGAATGACATGTTGAAACATATGGAAGACAGGAGGTAATTAGAGACAGCCATGATGGCTTTACCAAGGGCAAATTGTGCCTAATTGATCTGATGACCTTCTATGATGAAGTGGCTGCATCAGTGGACAAGGGAAGAACTACAGATGTCATCTACCTGGACTTCTGTAAGGCTTTGATATGGTCCCATACAGCATTCTTGCCTCTAAATTGGAGAGATTCGGGTTTGATGGATGGGCTGTTAGGCAGATAAAGAATTGGTTGGATGGTTGTATCTGAAGAGTTGCAGTCAATAGCTCAATGTCCAAATGGAAATCACTAACAAGCAGGGTCCCTCAAGGGTCCATAATGGAACCAGTATTATTCAATATATTCATCAATGACACAGGCAGTGGGATTGAGTGCATCCTCAGCAAATTTGTGAATGATAGACACCAAGCTGAGTGGTGCAGTTGATTCACTTGAGGGACAGAATGCCAGCTAGAGGGACCTTGACAGGTTTGAGGAGTGGGCCCATGTGAACTTCATGAAGTTCAGGAAGGCCAAGTGGAAGGTCTTGCACTTGAGTCAGGGCAATCCCCAGTATCAGTACAGACTGGGTAATGAATCAACTGAGAGCAGCCCTGAGGAGAAGGACTTGGGAATACTGGTGGATGAAAGACTGGACAAGAGCTGGCAATGTGCACTTGCAGCCCAGAAAGCCAACTGTATCCTGGGCTGCATGAAAAGCAATGTGGCCAGCAGGTCAAGGGAGGTGATTCTGCCCCTTTACTTCCATGAGACCCCACCTGGAGTACTGTGTTCACCTTAGGGAATCGCAGCACAAGAAAGATATGAACCTGTTAGAGTGGGTCCAGAGGAGAGCTATGGAAATGGTCAGAGGGGTGGAACAGCTCTGCTGTGAAGACAGGCTGGGAGAGTTGGGGTTGTTCAGCCTGGAGAAGAGAAGGCTCCAGGGAGACCTTATTGCAGCATTTCAACACTTAAAAAGGGGCTATAAGAAAGACAGAGAGAATCTTTTTACCAAGGCCTGCAGTGGTAGGACAAGGGACAATGGTTTTAAACTGAAAGAGGGTAGATTTAGATTGAACATAAGAAAGAATTTATTTTACAATGAGGGTGGTGAGGCACTGGCACAAGTTGCCCAGAGAAGTTGTAGATGCCCCATCCCTGGAAGTGTTCAAGGTCAGGCTGGTCAGAGCTTTGAGCAACCTGATCTGGTGAAAGATGTCCCTGCCTATGGCAGGGAGGTTGGACTAGATGACCTTGAAAGGTTCCTTCCGACCCAAACTGTTCTATGATTCTATTTAGTGAAATGAATCCTATCCCATGGAGTGGTAAAGCCATTCAATATATCTTCATCATAGCATCTTCTCTCACATATATGTAATCTTTTATCTTTGGTACCCATAATACAGGACTGAGTCCTCAACCATTAATATGTTCCCCCCTGATGGATATGATAAAACCACCTGATAACAACAGCTCTGCAGTAAATCTAAGAAAGGAAATTGACCTCCAGAAACTCTAGGGCTGTATGCTGTAAAGTCTCTATGTGACTTAAGGAGTTTCAAAATACTATGATTATTAGGCATGTTCTTTTAGTACTGATTTATATTCATGCTTGTGCATCATTTCAAATAGTGCTGAGAACTAAATGTAGGCAAACTCAGGACTTCGTCCATGAACTCTTGCAGAGTTTCACCATGATGTGTTTAAGGACTACAGGAATTTCCTTTTGAAACTGAATGTAGACATCACTTGTATTCTGCAGGTTTATTGATACGTTGCTCAGTTCAATATCCTGTCTTTGGCTTACGTTTATGTGTGTTGCACGGTAGTGTCTTTAGGTGAGAACTGAAACTCAGGTCACTGCTTTATTCCAGTACCTGGCTCAGAGGAATGTATGTTGCCCAGAGAGATGGGTAGATGCTCCACCCCTGGAAACATTCAAGGTCAGGTTGGAGGGGGCTCTGAGCAACCGGACCTAGTTGAAGATGTCCCTCTTCATTGCAGGGGAGTTGAACTAGTTGACCTTTAAAGGTCTCTTCTAACCCAAACTACTCTATGATTCTATGATTCTGTGATTTCTGTGTCTATGCTAAGCAAGACTGCATAGATATGAAGTCTTTACTCAGTCTGGCAAGAACTGTGTGCTCTATCCAAAGGGAAGGCAGGAAGTACAGCATGATGTGTGCTGCTCTGACATGATTAGACAACTCTGTGCAGTCTAGAAGTCCATCCAAAAACACTGCATCTCAGGATTTTAAACCCTTTGTCTCTAACATCAGTTCTTATTAACAAGGTCATTCATAGGGGGAAGGATTCGTTTTGAACAAAACTCAGGGAGTCAGCTTGACGTATTCTCTCCAGCTTCAACATTTCTCATTTTATATTCCTTCTTCCAGAATAATGAAGCAGGAGAATTTGATGAATCTGCAGATAAAGATCTTTATTGGCAGATGTAACATTTCTTTCATTGCAGGAAAATACACTTTCTAAATTTACACTGATATTAGCAACCAAGCAATCACTTGGTAACTGATTATGCAAATTGAATCTTGATTTTCAAACTAGGCCCCTGCAGTCTTAAAATTCCTCTCTCAGTGTTTCAGACATTTATTCCCATTCTTAATAATGCTACAGAAACTTACTATGAGAATTCTTCGTTGTCACAGGTATCATCCGATTCAGTGCAATGACTTTGACCCCAGTATTGTTCTGTAAAAGGTCACCAGGTTCTGTGTAAATATATCAGAAGGAAAGAAGGGGCAGTCTAGGGATCTCTGTGTCTATTAACAGTTCCATTTGCATCTTCTTTCTTTTTTACTTGGCTTGTCTGGTTCGTGCTGCCACCGTTTATGGTATAACAGAACACAAATTTTCTGCAACATTAACTGTCATTTAGCATGCATCTCTTCAATAATACATAGATATGTTTCACTGACATGACAGAAAAATGCTAGCACGAGACCAGTTTTTCAACATATCGCCAGATTGTATTCTCCACAGCTTGTACCTGCCTGTGTGCTGGAGAACTCAGCTACTGTCTGCGATTTTCTCTGTTCTCAAGCTATGGAAAGTTAGCCCCAGTTCAAACTTATATAGGGAAATACACCCCTTAAAGATCAGATCCTTGGGATTTGTCCACCTATGTTGAAGAGCTTTGTCATATTTCTCTGCCACCTCTGAATAAGGCAGTGCAAGTACTAAAAACAAATAGCAGTGAAGTGAGACATTTCAGCCTAGGAGGGCTCTTAAAGTACCTGAGCTAGTAGCTCTTCTCTGCACTACCGCATGCAGTATAGATATATCCTAGAACTGTCAATAGCAGTCTTTTTAAGATGAAAAATTATCAGATTAATTTAATATGTTGTTTGCAGAATATTCTTTGGATTATATTATGGCTGTAATTAGTTACGTGAATGTCTGCCATCCTTTTAAACATAAATACAGATCAAGCCACACTGTGAATGAGGGCAGGATATGGGAGGGAGAGAAGGGTGCCTCACACACAGCTGTGTTTTGTGACCTGATATTTGTGCCCCACCAGGGAGGGAGAGAGTGCTTATGAGGATAATAAAGATTCCTTAGCCCCACTTTCATCCCATAACATAATAGAAGCTTCTGCAAGGACTGTAGGATTACCATATGCAAGACTGGGATAAAGACATTGATAAACCGAAACAAGTTCAGCAGAGAGCTACCAAGATGGTTGGGGCTGAAGCACTTGCCCTGTGAGGAGGGCCTGAGGCCACAGGGCTGGAGAAGAGATGGCTTCAGGGGAACCAGCAGCATCCCAGTACCTACAGGGAGGTCATCAAGAAGACAGAGCCAGACTCTTTACCAAGGTGCACAGCCAGAGGTGGAGAAACAACAGTCATAAACTAAAACAGGGGAAGTGCAGACTGTATCTAAGGCAAATGGTTTTAATTCTGAGATTAGCTGAGCACTGGAGCAGAGGCCTAGAGATGTGCCATCTCCATCATCAGAGGTTTTCAAGAAGAGGCTGAATAAAGCTGTGAACAAACTGGTCTGATCTGACAGCTGACCCTGCTTTGAGCAGGAGGTTGGACTGGAGATCTCCTGGTGCCCCTTCTAACTTGGACGATTCTGTCATTCTCAGGGACTCTGTGTACAAATACAGCAAGAGGGTTAAAAAATTTTATATGAAGGAAAAAAAAGTTAGAATTCCAGTCAACCAAGTAAGGAAGATCCTTAGCCAGTTGTACAGTCAATAACCTTTCAATTTAACATGCATAATTTTTTTGTGATAGGATAACTGAGGCCCAAGGAAATAGCTTTGGATGTCAGTGCAACACTTATTCCTCATCATTTCTGTATTTCTGATAAGGAGGCTGGCTGTAGTTTTATTTCTCTGAGAAAAAAAAATCTGTTGAAAGTTCTGGGAGGGAGAAAAAAAAGCTGAGCTTTTTCACAGCCCCTGCATCTAGACAAGTATAGCACCACTAAGCTGCCAAGTCTTGGCAAAGAACCACACTAATGTGAGTGCTCTGAATATTAGAAACACTTTGCATTGTAGATATTATGAGATATTCCTGAGGCTACAGAAGAGCTTATTCCTAAATCTAATCACTCTAGGGTCATTTTTAGCGGTGTTTTATTTATGTGAGTTGCATAACATGTCCCTCAAACCTGACTTGCTTAACATGACATTTATTATACTTCCGGGTCTTTACCATCTGGCACATTCTCAGGCAGCCAAAGAGATTTTGCAGCTGTTTTTATAGTAGCATTAAGATTTCATAACATTTGTCCTTTTACTGCAGTCCTATAAAAGAAGTACAGATTCAGAATTACTGAAGTGGAGGGACAAGAGAGAGGAGAGGTCAATTAGTACAGAAAGACAGTCAGATACAGAAAATAAAATTTCAGGAAGAACAGTTTTTGTGTAATAGCTTTTTGTATACATCAGTGTAAGAAACTTTAAAATGCATAAGCATAGATATAATAATTCATAACCATGAACTGTTTTTTTTAATAAACTTGGGTTTGTCCCTGGAATTTGAAGAATCTCTTGAGATACTCCACTGTGTTCAGAAAACATCTATCAGCAGTTCATAGCTTGACAAAAGCACAATATAGTACGCTTCACTGGTAATTAATGTTACCTTAGTGAAACCCATATTAAAATCCAAACCCTTTCCCTCTTGATCTTTTTGTAGCTGCCCCTACATCACTCTCTTTATGAAAAACCAGCATATGTAAATAAAAATAACTTTGTTACATAAAACCTAGTCTTCTCTAAGCTTGTGAACTGTTTAAATATGATGTTTTTTCATTTTTAAATATTCACATTACTAGGTTGTTGAAGAAGATTAATCCAGGTTTGGATCTAACCAGAATACCAAACAGTTGTATTTTCCATGTAAAATAATTAGCTTCCAAGTGACCTCAGCTTATTCCCAGATAAAATTGCATCAAGAAGAACTGTAGCAAGGCAGCATACAGCAAGTAACCTTTATAACAGTCTAATGTAAACACAAAAATAGGAGAATCCATGGGCTTTAGCCAGTCTGGTTATGTACAGCATGAGACCATTCTAACTTGACAGCATTTCATGTTGATGCTTCTCTTTCTCTAGCAGGCAAGTCAACATCATGGAGCAAGAGCTCATTAACACCCTTTGTAAGCACAGAAGGAACAAGGTGCCTAGAAGCAGTGAGCATGGGTTTAGCAAGGGCAATCATCCCTTAACACCCTGTGTGCCTTTCCTTGATGACCGACTCGGTGGAGGAAAGCAGAGTAATGGATGTCATTTACCTTCTCACATGGCATGACACAGTCTCCCATCCTAGCTAAGCTGGGAAGATATGGACTAGATAGGTGAAGCACAAGGTGGTTGAAAACTGTCAGGACCATCAGTTTCAAAGTGTTGGGATGAACAGTTTGAAATCTAACAGCTGGTTATGAGTGGCATTCCTCAGTGTTTGATACTGGGGCTAATACTTAGCATCCTCATCATGAATGTGGACAATACAATGAGAGGCATCCTCAGCAAGTGTGTGCATTCCTATATACAGGGGAAGGCTGACGGGCAGAGCTGCCATAAGAGAAGGCTAAGGAGAGATCTAGAGATCTAATTGCCATCTACCTGAAGAGAAGTTATAAAGAAGAGCAACACAAACTCTTCTCAGAGGCACACAGTGGGAGGACAAGAGGCAACAGTTGAAAGTTGCAGCAAGAGATTTCCATTTGAATATGAGGAAGAAAGTTTTCGCCATGAGAATGATTAAGCACTTCAGCAGGTCCCCAGGGAGGCAGTGTAATCTCCTTCTTTAGAGATTTTTGAAACCTGGCTGCATGGCAGCCACATCTGACTTTGAAGTTATTGCTGCTTTGAGCAAAGAGTTGGACTAGAGACCACCAAAGGTCCCTTCTAAACATTTGCCTCTATAACTAATTAAGTCCATATAGTTTTATTTGCATCCAAGAGTCCTTAGAGATTTTGAAAGTGCAGCAGACAGAAATGAAAGTTCATCCATTTGCATAGCTAAACATATCATACTTTTAGGTGTACTTCTATATCAGTATAAAATGAGTATATTTAAATATTGCCTGACACGTCAACTATAGCAATTAGGCACATGTTGCTGTATCATGTATGACTGAAACTGGACAGAACGTAAATTCTGATAAATAATTAATTCCCTTTTATTGCTTAAAAATCCCTGATTTGCATGAAGACATTACGGGGCAACTTCTGCTGTGAGATCAGGCATGCTTTGCTGCCACAAGGCCAGGGAAGATTCTGCATAGCGGACTGTATAAAGAAAAATCGTAGTAGTATAAGCACTACCTGATAGTCTGTGCTTGCTTTCCGTGTTGCACTTCTGATGTTAAAACAAAGAACTGCCAAATTTGGGGTTGGAAAACTTAATTGACCGTGTGTCCCCACTGTCTTGTTTTCTATGGTTCTTTATTCATCCATAATAGCTATTCTAGTTTTCTGTAGGGTATCTAGTTAGTTGAAGAGCAGAGATATCTCATCTACAAAGCTGAATTATTCATCAAAGGTATTTTAAGAAACCATTTTTAGAGCAATTTAGGCTTGCTTTTCTGGCACAGCTGAATCTAATGCTGTCTTTCCTTATTTCAGTTTGTCTTTCTTTGCTGTTTGGAAAACTTTTCAGAGTTGATTTACCTCAAATCTTCAAATCTTCTAGTAGGAGAAACCCACCAAAATATAACGTTTCAACTTGGTGAAATAACATAACCTGACATATATGGAAATGACTGAAAATTATAAAAGTAGCTTCATATTCCACAAAGATTAACCTTATGTCCAATTTTTTTACTGTCAGAAAGCACAAACCGTTTATGACAACTCTGGCCTTCCTAGGTAAGGTGATCCTTCTGAAGGGTAGCTATTAATTTTCTGTGTTTGTAGAGCACACACAACAACAGGAGCCCAGTTTGGTCAGCTGCCAAATGCTGTTATAATGTTATAGGAGTGCTCATGGTGATTGTGGGGCAAAAAAAGGGTTTTATTTGATTAAGAGTTGAATGCAAAGGCAATTATTGTATTCTAGAGTGGAAAAAGAGTTTGTTGTGTGATTTGGGAAAGCTTCCTCTTACAGGAAGCAGTTACTCAGAAAACACTGCTCATAACTTTCTATAGTATTGTCACCAAAGCTGTTCACTTAGTGAAGGTAAATTAAGTAATATAAAAATATATAGAATTTTGAGAGATTGTATTAAGTACATTTGTATGAAAAACTAAAAATAGATATAGCCCAAGCTAGAGTTGGAAGCAAATTTATTAGTGCTTCCACAGACTACAGGTTTTATTTTTAAGTCCTGGCCAAAAGAGACAGACTTCTTTTGAGTTCTCACATTATGCAGACTGAAGGCTTAAACAACAATGTTTTCCTATTAGTTCTGTTCTCATCTACATGTTATGTATTGGCAAGTTCACTTGCTGCATCTTTTCTACAATTAAGCCTTCAGCCACAGTTTCTTCTTCAGGATCAAGCCCACACAACTCAGTATTGCATCGCAACCTTAGATCATAAATGCCTCAGGGTAGGAGGGTTTCTCCGAGTGTAGTACAGCAGGGCACTGATCCAAGGTGTGAGGATAACAGCACAACAACTACTTGCTTTCTGGTATTTCTTTGTTAAAGTTCCACCATTGTTTTAAAAGACAGCTGCTTTACATCTTTCAGCAGATTGCATTTTGGCCTTTTCACCAAATGTGGCTGGAAGTGACATTAATATAAATCGTGAAATATATTATTCTGCACTGTCCCACATTGCACCAAAAGAGGTAATTTTTCAAGCATGCTAGGTATGTGTAGTTTGGCACAACATGTGAGGCATTCCCTTTCAGGACTTTCTTCAGGCAGTGCAAGTTGCTCATAAGTCAAAAAGTTGATCACACACTGATAGAATCCATGTGTCTTTAATGGCAAGAATACATGCTTCTAGTAAAAGCTGGTTCAAAAAAATTTCTTGTGTCTTTCCTGTCTTTCCTTGGCTATAGTTACAAGAAAGCAACATTAGTGCAGTTCGTAAATGAATCTATGAACAGACTTTCCTGCTGAGTCTATTCTTTAATACATATTTCCCTGGGTTTTCTCCCAGATTTAACAAGATTTTTCACAAAAGCTTTCTTAGTGATTTGCTGCCAATATCTATGCAGCACCAGTAGAGAGCTGACTTGAACAGATACAATCACTTCTTCATAATGACATGCATGATTACCCCTGCAAATCATTTAATTATGATAAAGATTTCAAAGGAAAGAAGGTAATTTATTTACATACTGTCCAGAAACATTCAGTCTCTTGATGCAGAGCAAAATCTGAATCTCAATATGGAAGTATTTAGAGTTACTGCATAAAGACCAGAGTTAAACAGGAAGGAATCAAAGAGGCTATTAGTAAAGCAGTGCCGAAAAATGTACTACAGGGCACTGTGCTGCAGTATATATTTATAATATGTTATAAAGGCTGCATTTATTTCAAAATTAACATCTTTTAAAAGCAGCACATTTTGTTTTGGAGAAAGCAACCCTCAAACTGAGTTTCCAAGTGATCTGGACCTATCTAAATCTTGTGAAATAACAACCAAGCCTTCTGTTTTTCAGCTCAGCCAAAAAACAAACTTTAAACAAACCACACAAAAGCTTTGGCACTAAGCATAATCTGTAATTCAGCACTAATCCAGCTATTGAATCCCCCGTACAATATTTTTTTACTCTGATTTTTTTTCCTACCACCTAGATACCCCATGGGGGCTTGAAACACCACTGATGCTTGGTGCCTTACGGACCCATGGCATAGTCTTTTCTCAAAAGAGCTTACAGAACCATCAGCCAAGCAACATGGGCTTGTTTTGTCTTTATTCTCTGTGTACAGATGGTGTTCAGTTCTGCTAAGTTAAAATAAATGCTACAACTTAAATATAACATCTACATCCTCCAGACAAGTGATTGCATGAATATGCAGAATTTGCAGCCTTGTTTTTGTATTAATTCTAACTGCATCTCACTTACATCATCATGCAATGTTTTCTGCTTATTATCTTTCACTACCAGTCTCATTTCAGACAGCAAAGCCAGCTCCAGACACATGACAACTCTATGATAACAAAACATCCATGGCTACCTCTGTAGTCTATGTCAGAGCTCTGAAAGATGTGCTTACCCCTCCAGCTGCCAGCAAGGAAAAGGGAGAAGGAGTGTGAAATGAAGATTCAAAGGTTGCCAGCACGTAAGCAACAGCTATGGGCTCCTACATTCCCATTCTGTTCAAGGCACAAAAAGTATGCTCAGCTCTTCACAGCTTTCCCATGTGTTTTCTAGCCCAGGTCTTCTCCTTCACCTATTCATCCTGTTTTCTATGCCAGGAAATGCTTAGTCTCAGCCAGGCATCTGTCCTCACTCCTTAGGATGACAGAATTCAGATTGCCTGCAGAGACAGTAACCCTGAATTATCTGTACCTGAAAACCAGGGATTTATAGGTATTGTCTGGTTTCAGTGCTTAACATTTGTCAATGTTGCTTTCACCCTGTAGCTATAGTGCCACTCAAAAGCATCATGGAAATACCCAATTAATGATTTTTTCCTTTTGTCATTTTACAAGACATTTGCTGATTTGCAGCAAGGGAGTATGCAAGGTTTCTATGAAAGAAAAGGGTCAGGAAGGAGGCTGAGGTCATCAGTTTTTTCAGTTACAAGTGGTTTTCTCTACAGACCACATAACCCTTACCTTTGCCAATGGAGCTCAAAATGGTTCCTAAAGAAGTCATTACTACTTGTATTCCAGTGGTACCTAAAGCCACCAGGATCCAGGCTTTGCTAAATGCAGTATAAACTTGTAGTGTTTACCCTAGGGAATATTCATTCTCCATCTTTCCTCACCCTCATTGCATATTTTGCCCCAAGGCAGAATGGAAGCAGTCAGTGGTAGCTATAATGATGACTGCTGTCAGGTGAACACTTTCCACTGCAAATTGTGTGGATGCCAATACTGATTTCTCTTCAAACACACTACTGATTTCATGACATTCAGTCACCCTCAGTAATGGCTAAGTCTAAACTGCAAACTAGGCTGTAGTCTCCACTCTTGTAATCATCTGCCCAACAAGTTTTTCTTCCTTTTAATTAATCATGAAATTCCCATTCCTCAGCAATCTAATCTAATTTACATGTTACCCCTGCTTCAAGACTGGAGACACTGGTTCGAGGCTAGAGAGCTCCAGAGAACCCTTCCAACTTGAATTTTTCTTGATTCTACATTTTATAAAAGCATGCATATTGGGTGTTCATGTCCATGTGGTGACAGCCGGGGGGCTGCAGTGCTGATCTCTGAGTCAGAGCCAGCTCCAGCCAGCTCCAAAATGGACCCACTACAGGACACAGCTGAGACAATCAGCTACACTGTTGGAACCTCTGGGAAAACATAGTTGAAGGACCAAAAAGCTGTGCAGCAGCAGAGAGGAGCGAGAAGAAGGTGAGAGAAGCAATCCTGTAGACACCAAGGTCAGTGAAGAAAAAGGGAGAGGAGGTGCTCCGGGTGTCAGAGCAGAGATTCCCCAGCAGCCCCTGGGGAAGACCATGGTGACACATGATCTCCCTACAGCCCATGGAGGATCCTGTTGGAGCAGGTAGATGTGCGCCAAAGGAAGCTGCATCTCATGGAGAATCCACACCAGAGCAGGCTCCTGGCAGGAGCTGTGGCCCATGGAGATGAGCCCATTCAGCGTCAGGCTTTCTGGCAGGACCTGTGGCCCTTTGGGGACCCATGTTGGAACAGTCTGTTGCTGAAGGACTGTAGCCTGAGAAAAGGACCCACACTGGAGCAGTTCTTGAAGAGCTACAGCTGGTGGGAAGGGCACACCCTGGAGAAGGTCATGAAGGACTGTATCCTGTGGTAGGGACCCCACACTGGAGCAGGGGAAGAACATGAACAGGGAGCCGCAGAGATGAAGTGTTATGGACTGACTACAACCCCTATTCCCCATCCCCCTGTACTGGACGGGGAGAAGGGTTGTAGAGTTGGGAAGGAAGGAATGAAATTGAGCCTGGGAAATAGGGAGCAGAGGGGGAAAGGTGGTTTTAGTTTTAGTTTTGTTCTCACCATACTGCTCTATTTTGAACTGGCAAGAAATTAAGTTAGTTTTCCCCAAGTCAAGTCTGTTTTGCCCGTGACAGTAACTAGTAAGTGATCTCCCTGTCTTTATCTTGACCTGTGAACTTTTTGATCTTATTCCTCCCCACCACCCTGTTTATGAGGGGGAGTGAGAGAGCAGCTGGGTAGAGGGTCTGGCAGCCAGCCAAGGTCAATCCCATGGCAGCAGGTACTGAACTTTGCAAGCAATTGCAGCCATGCCCTGATCACTTTAAGCACATGAACCACATTGTAGAACTCGTAGTGGAATTTATTCAAGTGCATAAAGGCATCAGGGTATGCCCTTTCATGGTTATACTAGATCACCTCTACCAAATGTCTTCAGCCTGTGCACAGCAGAGGTCAAAGTGTGCTGCACTCTGCCACTCACAGGATGAAACAGTAACACACGAAAGTACGTGACCCTCATGCTACAGCTGTAAACCTATACCTCTTTACGAAATCATAGAAATTATGCTAACAGATATCAAAGCAGGTATTTTTTGTAAACAGTTTTGAGGAAAATAAGAGTGAAAGAAAATCTTGCAGCAAGGCTTTCCTATTTATAGTTAGACAGGCTAAATCATTTACTATCACTCAAACCACTTAATGATTTCCTAATTTAATTAGGAAACAATAAAGTTTCAAATGTCAATGTAAGTTCTTTGCTTTCAGTGCTGATCTTTTGGGTGAATGAATACAAGCATGATACATAAATGTAACAAAGACTATTTCTCAACAGGTAAAGAAAAACAAGAAAACCCAGTAGTAAGGCAATACTATAAATGATGGCAGACCGGAGTTACTTAGCCCAAACTGGACTGATTGGTTTCACACACAAAGGTGAGGAACTGTCATTGTTATCTCCTTTCCCTCAGTGCAGCTATTTTCTTGGTAAGTTTTAATCCTCTGCTCTCACTAGTGTCCACTTTTTTCCAGGAGGAAAAAAAAATACTTCTGTTAGCACCGGGATGGAAGGAATAAGGGAAGTACAAGATTGGGAAAAGGCTGTTTACTAGTGAGTAGTGCGTAGAGTTTATTCTGCCTGTGTTGGTAAAACCTGCTGTGAATGTTTCAAAACTGTGCACTTGCAGATCAAACAAAAGCAAACCTCCAAAAACTTAGCAGCTGCAGGGCAGAGTTACAGGCTCAGATGATAACTAAGGAATTAGCAATGCCAAATGAAGTATGTCACTTCAGATTCACAACATCAAATCTGGTCACCCCTGCTTGCAATATATACCAGCACTAGCTGCACATAAAAAATAGGAAAAAGCAGGAGGTGAGCTGGTAAAAAAAGCTTAAATGGAAGCATCACTTCTCTTGGGGAAGAGAGGGGAAATGCAACCTTTTTAATGATGTATTCAATATGACAGATATGACAGCTGTTTGTGACACACCATTGATGTGCAAGATCCTACTGAAAGGAACCTGTCTTTGTAAGCGTGTGCAAACATCCTGGATGCAGCCCATGAAACTGTAAACAAAGGTGGAAAGGTTTACTTTTGACTAGTAGTGGTGTGAGCAAACATGGTATGAGAAAATAATTGTAGCGCTGTAACCAGAAGTTCCCTGTCTCCTAAGTCTACCCACAAGTAACCAACTGCAAAAGCTGGTGACAGTTAATGATATTCCACAAGCATTTGAATTTCTGAGTGTCAATGCCACCAATTTTATATCTTAGCAGACCAAAGCAAGTCTTTTCCCTCCAGCCTGTCATGCTTCAGGCTTGTAGATACTGCTTATACACAGCAGTGTATAAAAACAATGAGTTGGTTTTGAAAGTATACCTTTTACTTGTAACAACTGTGGAGCAACTCAGACCAGGTTTCAACCTGACAGTTGGATGAAGACAATACTGAGAACAGAAGGAGCTTAGAGTGGATTTCAGTTTAGGTACTTCGGTTGGTACTTAAAGACCAATGTGACAAACCTCAGCTTAATTGCTGTAATAAGAATACAGAAACATTAGAACAATAAATACATATAGGAAGCTGCAAATTTCTCAAGAAGTGTTTGTACATCTGCAGTTACACCTCCCAGTTACAAATGAGGAGAAAAAAATTTCACATTTGATGTCATCTGTGCATTCAGTACTTAGATTCTCATTGGAATTATTAAGAAGATGCTAGGTTATATAATGTGTTTTTTCACTTGTT